>NC_048417.1:1509325-1516100 GCF_013103735.1 Etheostoma cragini
CCCCCCCCCCCCCCCCTCCAGCGCTTCTCTGACTCACCAATCCGAACTGAACAATGCCCACCATTGAACTCTCTATGGGTGTCTTTAATTGACAGCTGGCATCTATTAATTCCATAGCCAGTAGCCATGGCTACTCCGCAATAAATTACATATACGTACATATTCATGAATGAGAATACATTTTCAGAAGGATTTAAGATGGAAACATGGTGGGACTCTGTCTCTTAGTCCTTAGCTGTCCTGAAAAGGCCCTTCAGAGTTGCAGATGTTTAAGGGCTGACTCACTATACGGTCGCCTTTTCCACCCTGCTCCATGAGTGGTACTTACCTTTAGAAGTTATAATTTCCATGATTTGGATAAATGAGTTGGCTTGCTTGACATCTGTGGATAATTTATGCTCATCAGGCTAAGCTCTTGTTCTCCTATTACTCTTAATGTCAAGTACAGTGCTTTCACACTATAGACGTGGATGAGAACATGTTTAAAATGAGTCGTTATGCAAAGCCGAAGCATTTCACACTTTGACCATCTATTTGACTTTGTTAATGTGCAAAATCAACCGTGTTTTCGTCTCTTGGTATAAATCAAACTAAAGTAAAGAAACATGGATACTGAACTAGCTATTTGCGTCTGGACACCGTTTTCAGTCAAACACGACTCTAGTCATCCAAGTCAGTCGAGTTGGATATTTAAAAAACAAAACCCATCCAACTTCCTGTCATAACACAGAAGGTGTCTTCCAGTTTGCAGCACTGGTGATCATGAAAAGCCTTCACACAGTGTGGTAGATGAAGCCAAGCGTCTGACAGAGCGGAAAAATGTTTAAGAGCAGATGTTGCGTAATCACAGAGGCACGACAAACGCTTCAACATGGGAGGAAAGCACACAGCACTTAGAAAAGATGGATTACAATATTCCAGACCTCCATTTGCCTTTAAACCCGGTGCTGTATTTCACAAAGAACAGGCACTCCAGTTTAGTGGTCGGCTTGTTTGCTGCAGGTCAAAGGGTTACTGTCCAATTTGGATGCCTGTAGTTCAGTGATTAAACCTTGGCTTCTTTGTGTCATGTAAAGGATTTACCCTGATTGTGACATTTACATGTGTCACTGCACAACAATTAGACATTCAATCTCTGAGTGCATTGTTTTCTCTACTTCATCCTTCCTCCACTCCCTTATTCCAGATGTGTTCTGTTACTATTCAGTTCTGTCTTTGTGTCATTGTTGTCCTCCTCCTCTCCTGTATGAGCTGAAAACTGACATTACGGCCATTTCTCCAGGTGGCCCAACAGGAAATGAACGAAGCAGAATAAGAAATCTTTGTATTTTCTAATACCTAACCCATTAACACCTAAACACATGAAACCCACTTTCCCCACACTCTAAAGCTGCATCAGGCTGTACAACCAAGAACCAACATCCTACTTCACAGCTTTAAACTGTTCCAGCAACTTCCAGCTCATCCTTTTTTAGTTATCTGAGTGAGGAGGCCCAGATATTTTACTGAAGAGATGGCAGACCATTAATATTGGACTTCAAAGGCATGCTCGTGTTTCTGTGTCTGCACAAGGATCTGGCGAGTATCAAGTTTGCTGAGTTGTTTGAGCCGGGGCGGAGCCAGCTGTTTGGGATCAGCCAAAACTTTTAGGGGTCCAGGTAGCATGTTGTCCCATCTACAGCATCTACAGTATATGAACTATTCTTTAGGCCATTTGATAATATAATGCCTAAAAATCTGTACATCCTTATTAGATAATCATGAGTATCTTGATACAGCTACTGTCAGTAGGGGGTTGGGTTGGGAACCAGAGGGTCGCTGGTTCAAGTCCCCATACGGACCAAAGTATGATGGTGGACTGGTTGCTGGAGAGGTGCCAGTTCATCTACTGGGGACTGCCAAGGTGCTCTTGAGCAAGGCACCAAACCCCAAACTGCTCGGGGCGCCTGTCCATGGGCAGCCCCCCCCCCACTCTGACATATCTCCATTACTGCATGAATAGGTACTGAGCATGAGTGTTTAATGTGTGTGATAACAACAGGATGTAAATTGTTATTTCCCCTAGTGGGATTAATAGAGTACATATTATTATTATTATTATTATTATTATTGTTATTCATATTATTAAGGGGCAGAAACACGTTCTGTAGAATCATCTTGTTCCACATCTAATTGTTGATTGATTGATTGATTGATATCTTTATTTCGAACATGCAAGAGAAAGTATATACAAATAAAATAAAAAAATAATAAAAAGAAATAATAAAACAATGTTTAACAACAAACAAAGTACCCTTCTTTCCTGTGTTTACATACCTCTATCACATGTGAAGTAAAACTTATGTACTCCTACCCCTTTAATTCTTGCATTCCTTTAATTTACAATATTTATAATTCTGTTGCTATATATATATATATATATATATATATATATACATATATACCTACACACATATATACATATACACATATACCCTCATACATATATATAAATAAACAAAACAAAAAACACAAACAAAACTTTCTACAGTGCTTCTCTATACTTTCTGAAAATAATTTCTTTGTACATTTTTTTGAAAAGGAATATGTTTGGGCATTGCTTTAGGTTCTCATTTAGTTTGTTCCACAATGTAATCACAATTTGATCATTGTAAAAGCAGAACACAGCATGTGGTACGGAGCAGGCAGCACAACTAGGGGAGACATTTTGGTGAGGGCAGGCAGAATGGGGCAGGTCAATGATTTACAGTGTAGGAAGGAAGGAGAGGACTCAGACTAGGGACAGAGTCTATGAAAGGGGGCGGAGAGCTTTCCTGGGCCTTTCTTACTGCACTGAGATCCACCTGAGACCCACCTGAGACACACCTTGGTTTGGTGTTTAATTTCCCAGAATAAAATGTGCATAAAAGTATGAATTTAGTGAACATTTAACCGCATTAAAGATTTGTTATTAGAGGGTAAAACATGTTCTTTGTTAGATTTCCCATGGCATGTTTGGTTTGACAAACATTTATTGGGATTTCTTAGGCACTTCAGTCAATGCTTATGCCCTATGTAACTTTTTAACTGTGTTTTGTAGTATATTTAATGATATCTACATTGTTTCGCTAAATTGAACGATTGTAACTACCCTTCTGAAAAGAGTAACTACCCTATTGAAAAAGGCTAACTAACCTTTGAAAAAGAGTAACTAATCGTTCGTTGCCCTTTCAAAAACAGTAACTACCTTTTTTTGTGTACCTTATTGTAAAGTGTTACCGTGACATCAATGTTAAATGCTTGAAAGTTGAAAACACACGCTCTTGAGTGAAGATAGGAATAAAACTCGGTAGTTCTCACACTCTCTATAAGATAAGACCTTTTAGTCCAATCCTCGCCACCCTGCAGTGGACGCTCGCCAAGTTTGGACTTCGTTGAACGATACACGCAGCCTGACGAGACCTCATGGCTGGTTCCTTTTGCCAGACAACTCGCAGGATGCACACAGCTGTTGTCCCCGGTAACCTTTTGGAGAAAGCATTGGTGGGAACAGAGGACTCTCAGTATTACAGAGTGTAGAAGGAATTTTTTTCTTGTAGTATTTGTCCAATTAAACCACAATCCCAGAATCTCTCTATCCCACACCATATCAGTTTTAACACACATCTGGTAATAGGCAGTGTCATATCGGACGTTTGTGATATGTACAGAAGCTTGTGTGATTAGCATCTGGTTCAAGATGGAGGTAGATCTGTAGACATCATGGTGTGTTGGTGCTGCATTTTAAATGTAAGGTTGCAGATATCTCTCAAATCTGCAGATGTCTCGTGATGTAATCAACTGAAGGGGTTTTACAAAGTCTAAGCCGTTGTCTGGTAGGAATCTCCTATACTATTGCTCTTTAGTTCAGTACAAACTGCCTTTTCCTGCCAGTCTTCATGCTAAGCTAACCAGCTCCTAGCCTCATATTTAATGTACTGACATTCCCACAGTTCAGTGAAAAAGCTAGGATTCCTTGACAGTGTTGAAGAGCATCACACATCAGCTTTTATATTGTTTAAGAGTCAGTGCTGGCAGTAGAATAACAAGCAGGATACTTAAAACCTAACACAACAAACTATACTCAAATTGTACTTTTTAGTACTTAAGCAACAAGTTGTCTAAACTAAATGTCTAACAGGTCTCCAGAAAATGTGCCGGGCTTTGAAGCAAATTAAACTCCCGGCACGTCACTTGATGCCCTGTGGGCCAAAAAGACTTTTTCCTTTAGAGTCACTTAAGGAAAGAGATGTCTGTAAATCAGCCAGGCAGAGGTCATTAGTGAAGCTGGAACAGGTGTGTGTGTGGATGGGTGTGGCAGTCAGGTGACGGGCGGTCCAGGCCATCTGGTGGATGGAGGGAGAAGGATGTAGTTTAAGGAGTGGGCCATGTGGCAGGAGATGAGGAGCAGAGCGCCGGTGAGACTGACTCACTGCTGAAAGGTTGGTTTTGAGTCATCCTGCTCACTACAGGACAGAAAAAGCTTAATGTGTCTTTGAAGGTAAATATCCACATGAATCATCAACAAGATGTGATTCGCTTTATACTATTTTTGCTTTATGAAGGCAATGCTCACCAATTGCTCAACCTGATTGCAGTGCTTTCATAATAATTTAGCCTGCTAGTCCTACAGCTATCACTAATATTGACCTGGACTCTCTAAAGCCCTTTCAGAGGACTGCAGGGCTCCATTCCTGCAGCCACTAGAGGGCTTTCTGTCTAGAACATAAACATATGCTCTTATTTTTCTTGTCTCCATTTGCTGTAATGAATGACACCGCGGTTTGACTGATGCCTCAGACCAATTGAGGCTGAAGAGAGTTCCCGCTTCCGCTGTCTGATTTTCTTTCACACTCTGAATAATTAACACAACAAATGTCACACAGGAGAGAGGAAAAGTTCTGTCATTACTCCCTCTGGGGAACATGTGACACTGTAAAAACAGCCGTCTTCACAATAAGCCTTTGTCATTCGGTCCACACGGCTTTCACTTAGAAGAAATAATGCATTGACCACGTAGCGGCATTACTTAACTTCCATGGCTCACATGTGTGTCGGCTAAACCTCTCACGGCCGGTCGGTTATTTCGGAAGATATTATACGAATTTATGCATATTGTTGTGCATTTGTTTTCAGTATCTTACGAACCTGTTCATGAGAAAGCTGCATCAGGATGATCAAAATACTAGTAGTCTCAATGTTTTTGTTTGGGAGTCGTCCCCATGGTCCCCAACGCAGGATGCACCTTGGAAATGACCAGCTTTTTCGACAAAATCTCCAAAATGTCAGGCACTCAATAAAAAAAGTAGAACTGCTTACAGAAAAACTGCTGTGCTGGTTTCTGGAGTCGGGGGGGCAGGTTCCTGCTGTTATGACTCCTTGTACAGCACTTGTAAATGGAGCTTTTCCTGTTAACAATGATTACTGGGGGAGGAGGGCCCAAATTCCAACAATAAACCAGGAAGAAATAATCAGCAAGTCCATTTCAAAGTAAACTCTTATATTAAAAGGGCCTAATCTCACAGAAAGGATGGGTGGGGGGCGTCAGGCAAGAGAGCCGGCTTCAAAACCACATAATGACTGGGCAAGAGAAGCAACTCTGATATAACTTGTGTTGAGTTATAGTCTGTCACCCGTTCTTGCCATGGCTTGGTTTCACATTTGTATTAGAGACCTAGTTTGAACCAGGAAAACGTTGTATTGTAACTCCGGGGATTACAGAAGCACCACAGGTTCAGGTCTTGTGTCGCTTACTAATGCTTTCTTGGCTAATGTTAATAGGAGCAGTACATTTACAGTTCTGCTACTGTATCATAGCCTCAGGGATTCAACCCCAAGTGCAGCCCTCATCTGAGCATTACAGATGCTTATCCACAGCTTCACCCAGCACAGCCAGGCAGAGCCCCCCCCCCCCCCCCCCCCCCCCCCCCCCCCCCCCCCCCCCCCCCCCCCCCCCCCCCCCCCCCCCCCCACAGCCATGCTCACTGCCAGTGGCTGTATACTGTCAGGGTTCTGCCTTTTTAAAGGAAAAATTAGCAATAAATGCATAATGTTAGGGGTTCACATGGCGTCTCCTTTCTGTAGTATTGCAACAACTGCAAAGGAACAGTTAATGCGAGGTAATGCTATTCAAGTTATTGTTGGTGAACACTAAAGTTATTAGGAGTACCTCCTAATAACTTTAGTTATACAAATATAGTAGTATAATAGTAACTAACAATTACCTGTATGGTTTTCCATGTTTGATAGCCTATAGTTGCTGATTTATGCAAGGTCATGTGAGGGCATTTGGTGATTCCACACATCTTTTAAAACTTATTAAGGTATTATTAAGAGAAGTTACTGCACATTTATTATTTTGCATGT
Source organism: Etheostoma cragini (assembly GCF_013103735.1). Taxonomy (NCBI): domain Eukaryota; kingdom Metazoa; phylum Chordata; class Actinopteri; order Perciformes; family Percidae; genus Etheostoma; species Etheostoma cragini. The sequence goes on from NC_048417.1 coordinate 1,515,710, forward strand.
AGTTCAGCATGTATGACACATTTATGCAACTTATAAATTGCATGAGTTAACTAGTTAAGTTAGTTAGTTTGTTTGTTTACATAGGTTTGTAATTGATTGCAAATATTACACGTATAATAAATGAATGTAAATGCACCTCACATTCACTCAACTGACAGTGTTTACATTCACTGTTTCCCTTTAAAATGCATTGTGGGAATCCTTGAGGTCTAACAAACATTTATCTTTTAATACTTTAAAATGTTTACTGTTCATAACCATGTTTATTTCTTTTTGCCTTTGCTGGCGCATTGCCACGCTTCTTTGTGCTTCACTACTGTTGTGGTTTGGGGTTTTTAGTTGGGTTCATTTTCCCTTTTTCATTGGCCTCCTTGTGTTTTTGTCTGTTTTT
>NC_048417.1:1516200-1517382 GCF_013103735.1 Etheostoma cragini
CCTGGTTACCACCCGCCTGCCTGCCTGCTGTCCTCATCTCTGCATTTGGGTCCAATCCTCACTCCTCCCCAACACACTACCTTTTTAAAGCCCTGCCTTGTGAAAGCATTGCTCTACAGCACCACTAGTGGTCCACATCTCCACGGGGCACCTTCAAGTTAGAAGCACTGGGCCGTACCTGATGTATGAAAAGACAAGACTGTTGTAAACTGGGATGGTTCTTTTCCTCACACTGCCTTTTAAACGCCAATGGTTACTTCTGTAAGCAGGATAGTGCCCTGAATCCCAGCGCAGTCTTTATTGTGGCTGAATAAAAACTACTGTACAAAATGTAATTAACTTACAAAAAATGTAATGTGTAAATAAGAACTGTGTGACTAAGCTCTTCCAAAGACTGCGTTCATGTGAATATACTCCACAGAAAGATGTCGGGGCTTGGTGATTAGAGGAAGAACACTGCACTACTGGAAGGGTCACATGGCTCAAATCAACCTTTTGTAGGATGGTAGGAAACGGGAGCAAATCCTTTTAAAGTAAATTAATACGGACATGCTCTCTAAATTCAGCCTGTTTCGTTTTCCACATTCAATTAGATTCTTTAAAATGTGCTGGAATCAGATTCTGTATTTCTGTCACAATCCCTTCTCGTTCCAACTCTTTCACATCACATTAGACTAACTGTAATGACATAAAAACAATTGCAACTTTGTCTTCCACATCATAATGCCATGTGTAAATGTTTGACTTCATCTATGGAACCTGATTCCTCCGTGAGAAAGAACCACCCACTGTGCAAACAACAGTCACACATTAAACCAACATTACCTTGATTATTAATGGAGATGAAAATGCATTCCTATGCTGTGGCTCTAACATCACATATTAGAAGACCTCCCAGTGTTTTTTGCTACAGGACATGAATGTCAGTATTATCCAAGAGGTGTCACTTGATAGTTAATTGCTCTGATGACATGCCTCACTGCAACATGGGATCCATGACACATGACAGGGATTTAAGCCCAACTGGCCTCTGCGTGACCTCATGATCACTGCTCACTTCAGTACTGCACAAGCTATTTAATGCCCAAATAAATGAGTAATTGCTTGCAAAACCAATTGATTGATAAGCCCATCCCCAACATTTATTTAATACCCTTATCAATGAAGCCAAGCGGGGGGGGG
>NC_048417.1:1517392-1519117 GCF_013103735.1 Etheostoma cragini
AGAGCCAAACCCTTTGAGGTAAGTGAAAGAAGGCGGAGAGGAGGCTTGTCTCCTGCCTTCCTTCATCCTGGTTAACCAGACATGTGATTAGCATTGCTGTCTGCTACTTAGTTTGCCCTCCAGTCAGCCTGGTCTGCCTTCAGAGGACATACTGCCTGCAAACCACTGCCACCCCCCAAGGTACGTTATATCTACTTACACTGATCTCCTGGTGATGTTAAGAGAACATGATGCCAATGCCTACACATGTTGATATCTTAGAAGTTCATTTTAATCATGTTGTTGTGTCTTTTTTGAGATTTGTGCTACTTAAACTGTTGGTGTGTGACAAGGGGCTCATTACATATTGGGCCAGAACCATGTTCAAAAGTGTTTCAACCTATTAAAAACACAATTTATTCATTTAGTCAAACACCAACCTTCTTAAATCTACTAAAATGGTAGCCAATATTGCCACATATAAGAGCATGCAGTGGTTAGGAAGGGAAAAATGTTTAAAAAAAACAAAATCCTTTATCTTTACTGGTCTTCTAGTTGCTAGTTCTACTAGCTTCTGTCTCCCCACACCTGTTATCAAGCAGAACCTTCCTTCTGCAAACAAGGAGTTCTTCAGTGTGCACCTGTTGAGGTGTGTATCAACAGGTCATTTAAGATAGGAAATCCTTTGTACAGAATGCTATACAACAAAGATTTCATTAGCTAAGGTATAAAAATGTAACTACCATGAGGAGTATTGAGTAAAATAAAGGTCTATGTTTTTGTAATGTCCCCTTAATGCAACAGTAAGATACCAAACATCACACCCTCTAAGCAAATTCACAAAGCTTCTGTATACTGCTCTGGTTTTCAAGGGTAAACATTTAAATGTGGGAAAGTTGTAAGCATTATTTTCTATAGTTGTACAATGTTCTACTCAGGTTGTTCCATTTAGATGTCACCTGTCTCTCATGTAGGCATGGTTGTTTTTACTATTACTGCCCAGTATCATGAGCATGAATTAGATTAGGCTACCCAGGCGTTTAAGACATTTTTACATCTGGTAAACAAGACAATAATGTGACGTTCCTGCGCATTCCTTTACTGATTATGTGAGAGCTTAAGTGCAATTTGGTGGTATTAGTTGTGTGTGAGGAAACACTATGTGTCTACATGTGCTCTTTCAGCTTGAGTGGAGTCAATTCATCCTCTGAAACCGAGGCATTATGGAGCTGGACCATGTGAAATAATTTGGCCAGGCTCCATTTAACAGAGACTTGATTAAAATTGCTCAGCAATGTGATGGTTTAACTGTGCCAAACGTTCCCAGATCACAGGACCGACACATGTGGCACAGAGATTTTAAGCACCTAATCTAAACCAGTGCCTCAAATAACTGACCCGTGATCATTTGTATTATTCCGGGCCAATTTGTTTGGAGAAAACAGCAGCCTGAAATACTGAAAGCAGTTTTCTCAAAAATGTAAGGTTTAGGCATCGGCTCATGACTAGTCTCGCAATGCCAGACCTTCCTTCATAGGGCTGTGGGAGAGGGTCTGGCTAGTCCACACAGCATTCTGGGATGGGAGAAAGACGTGGAACAGGAAGGAACTTGTTTTGATGGAAGAAGTTAACATTTAATGTAGTTTTAGTCGTGCAACTGAAAACTCTGATTGGACAGATAGTCTAGCTAGCTGTCTGGATTTAACCTGCTGAGACCTGAGGACCAGGTAACCATAGTCCTCAGAT
>NC_048417.1:1519217-1556589 GCF_013103735.1 Etheostoma cragini
TAGTCTAGCTAGCTGTCTGGATTTACCCTGCAGAGATCTGAGGACCAGGTAACCATAGTCCTCAGAAATCCACCCGAGGTTAGAACGCCAACACAAAGAAAGACGAAGGTAAAAAAGTGACATCTGGCGACATTTCCGGAGGATTTGCATTAGTAAAGGATCGCTTTCAATAAACATACCATTATAATAGTAAAAATATGAACATATCCTATAAGGAATGACGAATGGGTGTTAACAGGACCTCTTTTGAGGCATTTGATTAGGTGTTGGTAGATTGTCTATCTGCAATGTTAAAGGTCAAAGGGCAGTAAAACATATTTACTCAGAAAGCTGTGTGTGATGTGCAATCTCCAGTGATGCGTTCAGTGACATTCACATGCAAAAATGCTTAACCCTTGTGTTGTCTTCCCATCAACCATGAATTTTTTTGTCAACACTATTATTGCTTTTTCTGACATTTTCTTCACTTTTTCAATGTTGTGGGTGCTTTTATTTATGTTTCTTTCCAAAGTTATTTGATATTTCTAATGTTGACATTTTTAGCTTATTTCGAAGGCCTATTTATTGTGATGAAAATACTGAAAATGGGTCAAATTTGACCCAAGGACAACATGAGGGTTAACATCTATTTCCAACCTTTTGTCACACAGCCTTGTATCGTGACCACAACTGACCAACTGATTAACACTCATGGCGAGTTGTGAAGTTCAGCACCTAATGGTGCATTGAATGGTTGGCAGTGCAACACTGATTGTTATTGGGAGGGGGGGGGGGAGTTATGCCAGTGACCTCATTTTAAGTCCATAGTTTTCTTGCACCGCAGTTCATCTCACATTTAAGCATTCACGTGAGCTCTATTAATGCTGACTAATAACTTCCAAACAGCTTACTGTATTTTTATTATTATCCAAATGTAGCCCAGCACAGGACCGCCTGCCAACCCACGGGCATCGAACTCCAAATCATGCTTGGCACTACAACAGGCAAGAAGCTGGATCTCTCCAAGCTCACAGATGAGGAGGCCAAGCACGTCTGGGAAGTCGTCCAGCGAGATTTCGACCTGAGGAAGAAGGAGGAGGATAGACTCGGGTATGTTAAAAAGATCTCATTCTCAACAGCCCCACACAAGCCAAAGTTTGACGCTTGCTTCAGGATTAGCCTCACTACGGATCCACTGTAGAGTACAGGGATTGTAATTCATAAAACGCAAGTAAATAATCATTTATTGCTTAAAATTGTCTCTAGTCTACAATTAAATCAATATTTGTGCCCATTACTGAGTTTAAACTCTGTCCCTATTATCCAAAACAAACAATTAATCATACTATATTAAACTTCATGTTAAATGTAAAATTATAAATCGTTTGCATCATTTATTTCAGCTGTGACTTGTATAGTGCAGCATTTCCCTCTGTAATTAGTTTTAATATGTTGCATCCATTGGGGCTTTGCCAGTTTACACATGTCTAAATTCTGTTTTTTTCTGTGAATTCAGGATTATAAAAAGATTAGCATGATTTTTTTTTTCGAAATCAAAATATGTATACAGTGTCCTCCAAATGTTAGCATGCTGACATGCAACACTAAGTTGGTGACCCGGTTAAACATGACCTGCTACACAGCATGTAAACATGCCAATGAATGCATGATTGCGTTAGCATTTGGCTTAAAGCTGTGCCTATATGTACAGTCTCACAGAGTGGCTACCTTGGCTCTAGACTTGTTATTTATTTTAAGGTTAATAAGTTACCCATCAGCACCTCATCAACAGCGGTTCATCTTAGCTCACCTTGCTGCAATAATGTACAGATGTACTCCAAGAGCTTCTGATATTTACTGTCGGGTGTGGTTACAGACAACAAAGAAGACTTCAGCTTAAAACCTTCAACCAGAGAGGAAAGTGTGCACTTCACTTTTACTTCAGCTGAACAAGTATGGGAGTTGGTCTGGGCCGATCCCTCCCACCCTGGCATGAAATGGCAAATCCTAGGATGGCGACAGACGTTTTTGTCCGGACCAAGAGGAACTCATTTCATTGGTTGTGCTACTTCTTCTTTCTATCTTTTCTCTTCTTTTGCGAGGATGAAGATCCTGCAAAAATTCCTTTTGCAAGGGAAAAACATCCGTCGCCATCATAGAATTTGCAAACCCACTTCCAGAAGTGGATGTTCTCCTGTCCCGGCTTCATGTTTCTGTGTGCTGGCTGTTTAGAAACAAAGTCATCTTGAATCAAAAAGTCAAACGTAACAACCTACTAACTTACTTCAATATCCTCACAAAAGGCGTTTTAGTAGGATCTTCATCCTCATGAAAGAAGTTTCACCAGGATCTTGGATGAGGATATCTCAGTAGGCTGCGTTAAAAAAAAAGAAGAAGCCATTGGGACGACCAATGAAAAAGGTTGGGGGTGCTCTCCAGCCAAAACACAGTGTCGCCATCCTAGGATTGCAAAGTCGCCCCCCCCGACACACACTGACAGAAGGCTGCGGTCCATCAGCACCAAAACCTCACGCTACAAGAGCAGTTTCCCCCCTAATGTGGCAGGCCTCATCAACGAGGCCTCCGACCCCCACTGACAGACTCTTGACCCCTCCCCCCACCCCCCCACCCACAGTCACAGTCTAGTATTCCTGGCCAATGCACACACATTAAAAGCTGGGAACATTTGCACATCCCCTGATCAATTTGCACTTGCTGGAAAACCATACATCCTTCTTTTCCTTCCTAAAACTGTTATTTTGCACACATTTGTGTTTAGTGTCTTTTTACATACTTTGTGTGTAATCTATTCTGTATTTACGTTCTTGACTGAACACACAAGTTTTTTTTGCTTATGAAGTCAGCATTTATGATTTCTTCGTTCAAAACTTAGGTCCAGTTATGTCAAAAATCTCACTTGAATGGACACCATGTCCAGTATTAGTTTCATATGATGGTTCACTTCACGTTATGTCATGAACATGTCCGCCTAATAAAGACGGGGCACTCACATTTCCCAGTGAGCCAGTAATCACATGTCTTGTCTTCCAAGCCTGTAATGCTACATAATTGGTTTTCTCCTGGATTATTTACAGAGAGAAACGGCTGACCTTATTTGATTTCAGTTGAATACCAGTGGAAATACTAACTCTGTTGAGCTGTACTTCTCCAACAGACGATTCAGTCATTTGCTCCTGACTCACTGGGCTACTGCTCACATGTCTCCTTGGCAATCGGGACTGATGGATGGTTAAGATATCAGGCTGTTGGAGGAAGACGTTTTAGAGGAGATATCCTCCCATGCTTGGATGTGGGATGACCTCTCTGCAGCAGCAGTAGTCTAGTATAGTAAGAGTAGTCCTCAAAATGTAGAAGATCTTCAGTGGCACATTGTAAAAGCAAGATTTACACCTGCTATGCATCTTAAAGGTGTCCTTCTTTTTTAGTTTATACACTGATTTTTACAATTCACTAAAACTTGCAATCAGGACATGGTTTACAGATTACAAGACCCTGAGGTCCAAATGAGCTGTGTGGCTATTAACAGGCTGGTTCGAAATGAGCCAGTCCTGCACAGAATCGATCGCCACTCAAGCGTTTCAAGCTGATACATGGGTCTGATAACATTTTATTAAATTGGAACAGGATGTTAATGTTTCTGTGACTTCCTGTTCAGACTGAAGGCTGCCAGAAACGGCCAGAAACTGTCCGACTTGAGCACAGCTTATTGTCACGCCGCACTACTGCTACCATCCTCCTACTTCACAGGCGAGCCAGACATCACATGATTCAGGTATCCTATACAAGATGTGATGTCAGAGTTTCATAATAACGCAGGAACCATTTAAAAAAAATAGGTTGACCCATAGCCTGAACGCCATGGTTCACACACACAGAGGAGTTGTGACTGTGTGTGTGTGTCTGTTCTGCATTGACATCTCTTTAGTAGCAAACATGGTTTGGTGACATCACACCATTTCCAAATAGCTCCACCCAGCTTGCTCCTGGCTGGAGGTCTAATCCACCAGAGAGATTGAAAACACCTGTTGGTGTGCAGAGCCTTCAGTCAGTCAGGTAATACTCAGATTGTCTTGATGTAACACATCTTTTATTGGGACTCAAACATGGATCATTTGTATGGCTCATGAGTCATACTGTATGTTTCTAAGTTAGCTATCAAAGGCAAAATTGATTTTCCTGCTTATTCATTGAATAGTTATATATCCAGGAATAAAATGATTGAGGTCACACTTCTCAGGGCTCTTTCTGGGCCGCGTGTCTTTCAAATGTTCCACACAGTGAGCCACTTTTTGATTTGAGAAGATTTCCTGTAGTAGTTGAATTATTTTTCCAAACTCTCATTAAAAGGAGCTTCCAAGAACCTTCTCTCCGTTCTGCATTTCCTAAAGTAGAAAGGATGGACAGGGTCAGTCTTTGCTTATAAAGACCAGCTTTTTCTATATTCAATATATTTTTCATGCATGCTGTTTACCACTCCAGAGGCCAGCAGAGTTGGTATTTTCTGTGTAGGTGCATGCAGGTTTGTCCCTGTTTGTGAGTTCAGAAGAACACTGTCCATCTTCCATTTCAACAACTTAAACCTGCCAAGGTTTTTCTTTTAGCTATTTGTTTTCCTTTGGAAGGAGCCGTTGTGTGCTGCTGAGGCGACTGTTGTTTTCACCCTGAGCCTCTGCAGTCTATAAATAGGTGCAGATCTTCATGTGGTTTACATATAAAACTGTCATGCCTAAATCTCACAAAACCACACGGCATTACAGAATGAAACAGTTCATTTTGGCAGTGATTATGACTTTGTTTTTGATTTACCAAGTCCACATAAATAACAGAAGTGTTATATTTTTATTGTTAAGTGTGTTTTGTCAACATTTACTTTAACCAAAACTTTGATGTATTACAATTCTTAGTTTGTTTCAATTTAAGAACTGCTTTTTTGCTGCAAGGTTTTACAAATCCTCACATAATTTCAAGTGAAGCAAATGTATGAACAGCAGTAGTCATTGTGTCAACCTGAAAACTATGGTGCATTGATAGTGAAATACTTTTTAAATACTTCCTATTGTTGGTAAAGCTGCCCTTCAATACACATCAATATTTAAAATATTGTACTGTTTACTTGCCTCCAGTGTGACTCTTGGTAACGCGTGGCCTCAGTTGCGTTTTATAATGGATTATGAAACAGTAGCCGTACAACTGGGCTTTTGTTAACTATGTCAACATCAATATTTAAAACATTGATGTGACCAGAGACCATCTTTGAACTCAACTACACACCTATTAAGTTTAGTGAGTGCATCTTGTACAGTCGACAAAATATGTCCACAGACAGAAATGTAAACATCGAGCTAAGTTGTGAAGTGTACCTTTAAAACATGCCTTATTGCCTAGATATAAGAGAAGCTACGTCATTGCACCTTTTACGTTGTGTTGCTAAGCTCCTGTTTACTTGCCTGCAGTGGGACTGTTGGTAACGCGTGGCCTCAGTTCTGTTGTTTTATGGATTATGAAATAGTAGCCGTACAACTGGGCTTCTGTTAACTATGTCAACTTAAAAATTGATTTGTCAGTGTTGCTTTTACAGCATGTTGACCCCAAACGACTGTTGTTTCCTGCACTCTGTGTGTGTGTGTGTGTGTGTGTGTGTGTGTGTGTGTGTGTGTGTGTGTGTGTGTGTGTGTGTGTGTGTGTGAGAGAGAGAGTGTGAAGTGAGAAGATCACCATGTATGGGAACACTCAGTTCCTTCGGTCTTCGTAGCTGTCTGTGTCTAAGTGAAGGTCTGGCTGCCGCACCCGGATTCCTCAGCTCTGCCGTTAAGCACAAACGCTGCAGTAGCTGCTTTTAATCAAATACTGAGCAAAAGGGAGGACTTTGGAGACAAACTGGAGTGTGTTAACTGGTAAAACGGCTTAGAAAAAGTACATAGTCATGTCTCCTTTTTATAATGTAAAGCTTTTTTGTGACTTTTCAGCATGGAAGATGAGAAGAAAGAAAAAGTATTTTCTATTCTATTACTTCTATTGCAGTTATTTCTGCGTGCTGTTGGGCGTTATCTAACTACCCATAACCTTTTATATGCAAATAAATATAAGTTCTCACCATATAGATGCCCAGTCGAGTATTCTTATAAACAAACGAAAGTTGTGTTTACACACAGTATAATGCCGCACACACACACACACACACACACACACACACACACACACACACACACCACTTAAGTCCAAGCGCTGCGTCCTAAATTCCTCTATACCTGATAAAGAGCCAACCTGGGCTCCAAACGTACTCCTATTAAAACAAATGAAAGAAAGCTACCTTTGAAAGGGAGCATACCACAGTGTTGCATGTCCTTGTGAAACAGTACATGCAACTAGAACATGTTACTGTGTATCCATTTCTTTCCTTAAAACAATTTTTTACTTCAAGAGGGGATCTATGATGCTTTTCCTTATTTTCTGTCTTATATAATGTTACAATGACATATGTTTATGTTGAATTCTTTACATGTAATGGTCATCTGCTCCAGGCATGCCACTGCAGCGTTTCAACACACTGCTACATGTAACATACAGTGACATAAATAAGTATTTAACACCCTGCTTTTCTACAAGTTCTCCCACTTAGAAATCATGGAGGGTCTGAAATAGTCATCGTAGGTGCACGTCCACTGTGAGAGACATGATCTAAATTGAAAAAGAGAAATTACAATGTATGATTTTCTATCTATTTATTTGTATGATACAGCTGCAAATAAGGACACTTATTTTCCTCACTGTACATGGTAGCGTGAGGAAATCTGCATCTTTGAATCTTGCAGATGTTCTTTGTTTTCCCCTGTTTCAGATCAAATTCCTCCTGGTATATGTTCAGTTGTGTAGTTTGGAGTTTAGAAGCCTTTTATTTGGGATTTTTCACAGTAAAATACAGTATAAACAGCACTATTACTTTCAGGATGCCAGACCTAGTCACCTTCTTGCTTTAAGATTAAGGTCCAGTGGTTATTTTGCAGACATCCCCCCTATTAAATCTTCAGATGGTAATATTAGAACTGACCCTATTGACATTAATAAATCCTTCCAGACATTTTATTCCAAGCTGTATGAACCTGAGGTAACTTTGGATAAATCTCACTGTGACAGCTTAGTTAAATCAGCTTGACTTGCCTCAGTTATCAGCAGAGGAATCAGATAGCTTTGACAGATTGATTAATATTGAGGAATTAAGAGTTTAACAGTTTTAATATTTAGACATTGAGGTCTTCCCCTGCTTAAACCAGATTATTAAACAAAACTATTCTGTTGCTCTAAACTATGTTTTGAAAGACATGGAAAAATGGATGTTTCTCTCTGTGTCGACTCAAGCCCGTATCTCAGTGGTTAAAGTTCATGTTTTTACCCAGGGTTCATTTTGTTAGCTCTATGCCGCCTCTCTCCCCTCCTGCAGGCTGTAAAGTAAATTACAATCAGCTGTGTCTAAATTTATCTTGATAGGCAAATGGCCGCGACTAAAGATGTCTTCTTTACAGAGAAGGAAAGAGGATGGTGGCCTCTCAGTTCCCAACTTCAAACCTTATTTCTGGTCCTTCGTACTGAGGCCCCTCCTCACCTGGTTGAACCCAGATGTGTCTGTTTGCTGGTGTAATAAGTGCTACAACGTGGTCACTCCATCACGTTCTTTTTGCCAATACCTCTAATAAACAGTCCCAACATGTGCGTGTGTTGGGTCTTGTGCGCGCGCGTGTGTGTGTGTGTGTGTGTGTGTGTGTGTGTGGGTGGTTTGTGTGTTGTTTTGTCTCCCTCCCTCCCAGCTTTCCTCTCTGTGGCTTTTGGCTCTGGGACGTGTTCCATTATCTCAGTGTATTGTTTGTAATTGTTTGTTTGAATATATACAAAAAATCCAAAATTGGATCACAAAAAAAAACACAAAGTGCTGACGAACCCTGCAGATGGCACCTCTCTCACTCAAAGACTCCCATTGCCCTTGTTGTTGACGTTTGACCATGCCAGCCATGTCTCTGTGCTTGGAAGGCTTGGACGTTGCCTGCAGCACATCATTGAGTCATTCTGCACCCGACCTGCAGGATTTGATGTTTCAGTGGAGGGCAGATTTTACATCTCTAATGGCCAGCAGCTCTCTCTGCAGAAGGTTTTGGGATTCTTACAAAGTAGCCAATAAATCCAGATGATCTGGGCTATAATTTAAAAAGCATGGCCTAAAAATAGCTTTAATAAACAAAAAGCATCCTCCCATGCTTGGTGGCTGTTTTGCCAGATTCCCCCTACGCTGTGTGACATTTGGGATTTGTTATCTGAATTCTTTTCTCTTCTCTACCGTCAGCATCTCTCATCGCTGAGTGAGCCCATAGCTGTGTGACATTTGAGATTTGTTATCTGAATTTTTCCTCTCCACTATTGTAAATATGTCCTTTATTTTATTATCTTGCACAATTTTACTTCCTTTTTCCTAAAGACATTGCTAAAAAAAATGAGAGTGAGAGCATTTCTAGTTTAGTTATTTATATACAATCCAGGGTCTTAAACACAGCTTCTGTACTGGGGTCCAGGAGAAAGAACAGGATTTTTCTCCTCCACTCAACTCAGAGTGAGAAGAAAAAAGTCTTGATTTAACCCCTGTGTTGTCTTCCTGTCGACCGTGCAACTTTTTGTTTTTCTGGGTCAAATTGAAACCTTCTGAATGTTTTCTTTCAAAACCTTTCTTGCTTTCCCCCCTGATGTTTTTCATTTTTTTCTGTGCCTTTTGACATTTATGTTTGTTTTTTTTGCCCCCACATTTTTGGACATTTTAGCCACTTTGTCCAGTGGTCTTTTTTTTTTAATGCTGTAAAATGTAACAAAACATCAAAATTTAAAGAAGCAGTGGGCTGATCATTTATTTTACCTGTTGTGTGGAACAATCCGTGTTATTTTTCTGATATTTTGGCTGAAACACGCTTTTCTGATAAATATATATATTTTTTTTTAAATGGGTCAGATTTGACCCGAGGACAACACGAGGGTTATATGGACGGAAACAAATGGATGGATGTTTTTTGCTCATTTTAATATCATTACTTACAATGAACATGTTCCTGATATAGTCAAAAGGCGGTTGTTCTACTCCCCGCTAGCTTCAATTCCTAAATGTCCAAACTACAGCCGAGTAGTCAACCAGTTGTTAAGTATTTCGGAGACAATTCAAAAACAGGACTGTAGTCAAGACCACCTTTGTCAAGTCCAAGACCAGGACTTGAAGAGTCCAAGTCTAAACCGAGTCCAAAGAGGTTTGAGTCCGATTCAAATCTCAGTCCAGGACAGATAAATAGGTCGTAAACATGACAGTATCAAGACAATCATTTTGGGTTTCACTTTCCCTCCAACATTATTATCAACATTATAAAGACACCTGGACTCAGTCTAGACCAAAAGCCATATTTGGCCAGTGGCCGAGACTGAGTCAAGTCTGAGTCCAAATACTAGCGAGTACGAGACAAGTCTGAGACTGTGGAAAAACGGTCTTGAGTACTTGACTCGAGTACTACAGCCTTGATCACATTTCTGGTTCCAGAGTTTCCTGTTTTCATCTCCCTGTGACAAAAACACAGCCTTTCCCCCATCATTGAACGATAATGTCTTTAAACTCTGGTTCAAAATGGGAATAAGAACTCTTGAAGACCTGTATGTAGACAAGAAGTTTGCCCCCTTCACCCAGTTGTCCTTAAAGTTTAACCTCGCATGGTCGCACCTTTTTAGATCCTTTCAGATTAAAGATTTTATGAGGAAGATTTCTCCTCAATTTCCAAATCTACAGTACCTCCACACAGCTCAACACCACTGTTGATATTAATATCAATAAGGGTGCTATGTCCGCTCTTTAGGATTGTATCGCAGGATTTTCCCCTTCCTCTGCTATTACAGCTAGACAAAATTGGGAGGTTGATCTGGACTAAAGGTTTACTGAAGAAGAATGGAAACAAGTTGTAGATAGGATCCAGTCCTCCTCCATATGCAGTCGCCATCGTCTTATCCAATTTAAATTCCTTCATGGCATATATTGGATTAAAGTTAGGTTAGCAAAGATCAAACCAGAGATGGATCCTACATGTGACAGCTTCCCTGCTTCACATGTTCTGGCTTTGTCCGAATTTGACTAACATCTGGAAATTTCTTTTTAATTCTATGTCAGTTGCAATGGGCTCTGTAATTAACCCCTGCGTACTTCTTGCACTTTTTGGTCTCTCCCCCACAAAAACTGCAAATTTGTCACTCGCATTCTGCACTTTAATATTCTCTTTCTCTAGATTTGCCTCAATTGGAAGTCAGGCCAACCACCTACTCATATAAACTGGGTGCGTGAGCTATTGAGTTGCATCCATCATGAAAATATAACATATTTGAGAGATGGGAAGCAAGAGAAATTCAGGACGATTTGGAACCCATTCATTTCTCACTTCTGTCATAGTTTGGTGTGTTACATTACCCTTTGTACTTTGAGTTATGAAACTTACTCTGACGCACCAGAACAAATAAATGTATAGTCAGTCAACCGGTAGAGGGAAACCAAATGACAGAAATAGGTCTAAACTGTAGATGGAGACATGAACAGGCCACATTAATGTACACATATAGACACATACTCTAGGTTAGTGTATTGAGTATATAAAAACCCATTCTAACACATCTGTGTCCCAGAGAAGGACAATAAACATTCTTGAGCCAAAGTTTTGCTTATTTAACGTATTATGAATGCTTCAGCAGTTAATATCTAATCTATGAAGCTTTTCTTACTTCTATTATTACCAAATGTTCACGGAAAAGCGTAGTAGTTTTTCCTCCCTTTACCGACTTTTCCAATGTAACAAGGCCGACATGATGTTTACAATAAGATGCCGAGGTGAAGCCATCCGTGTGCCGACAGCCATCCCTTCACTCGTATGTGTCAGCCAGCATCCTGACTCACACAATCTCCGTGTAATGAAATGGTAAACGGTTTGTTAGTTTTTTGCTGTAATAACAAAGCGAGTTATAAGTTTGAAATGTACCTTGAAATGCATTCAGCTCAACAGTTATTAGTTCAACATTTTGGGGAAATGTGCCTCTTGGCTTTGTTTCTTAGAGGGAGATGAGTAGTAGGATATGGGTAGCTTAGCATAGCATAAATACTGCAGTCAGAGGGAAACAGTAACAGTGAACTAGTAGGGCTCTGGCCAAAGATACACATAAATACACATAATGAATCTATCTTATTAATGCACACAAGCATAACCATACATGTATCTCCATTTTAGGAGGAGGTACGTGTCGGAAATATTTCTTGGCAAACAATGATGTTTATCCATCTGCTTGGTATTTCTGTGTGGCCGCTGCTTCAGTTATAGAGCTGGTTGCCAGATTAAGTAAGCCCACGTTTTGGTTTGGGTCTTTGTGCCGGCATGACAACACCAACTGTGGCTGAGTTTTAACCAGGAACAGTGTGCACACCTCGTTTTAAGCATGTCCCAACTTGAAACACAATTTTGCCAAACGATTTCTTTTCCCAACTTTGAAAAAATTATTTATTGCTTCTTGAGTCTGTGTTTTTCTATTTTCAGTCACAGGCATTTTCACTCTACAACTATGCAGTATACCAGATATTAGTTAGCAGTGGACCTGCAGTAATTAACCCTACATTAATGTCAAATGCAGACCTTGTTCAAAGGCCATTTGCAACTAATTAGCATTGCAAAGCATACCAGAGACTGTGTAATTACAACAAGTCCTGCAGTATAGAGCTCCGCAGTGGTTCTGGAAGTAAAATCCCATTCATTTTCTCCATCAGGGTTTTGATTATCAGCCATATGGTCTAAACTATTTATTTGACCAAGCAGCCAATAAACACAGGTGTAAAGTTCTACAAGTTAGATTTATTTTTGCAAAACAAAGCTTCAACAAAACAAATGAAGGCTTAAGAGTTCATTGAAGGAGGTCAACTAAACATAACTACTGGAAAATAAAGCCAAATGATAACTTAACAGACCTTCCAGAACGAGACATGAGGGACCCTAATAGTGCTTTCCATTTGCTCTCGGAAGTCAGATTTTCCGAGGTTTAAAAAGTCGGCAACGCCCTCTGACCCCGGAGGTCAGTCAGCCGCGTGAATCAGCCGGCTATGAGTAGATCTGTAGCAGACGAGTAGGTGAGCTAGCTCAGAGTAAGATCCACAACTAAAGCCATTCTTTCACTTGACTGAAATAACACACAATGTTCTGCATGTAGCCTAGCTAGGTCTACTGTAGGTTTGGTGTATAAATGTTAAAAGGAAATGTTAAAATGCAATGAGGTCGAGCACACAGTCAATTTAAAAATAATGGAAATAATGTATTCGCTACCTGCATTTCTCATTTCCTGTTTCTATGTCTACATTGAAAGCCTATATATTGCTTAGGCTACACTAAATTAAGACAATAAATAAACAGTCTGGCTCAGAATGCTTTCTTTACTGTGACTACGTGGCTCTCCTGTGAGCCGCTGCATGAGGTGGCGAGTGGGTGTGCGCAGTAGGACTGAGTTTTGTTATTCCTAGCAATACTGACTCAAGTGATTCAGTAGAAATGTCATATTAATGGTTATGTAAACGGTTTGCCAGGTTGGATGTGTGTACTAGAGAATGGGGAAACTACCTGAACTTTCTGGAGGGCTCCTAAGAAGCTTTGTGCCGGGGAGAGACGTGTATGATGGGCTTATGGTTTTGTCATTTTAAATACCAAGAAAAGAAACACACTCATTTATTCCCTGTATTAAGTGAACAGCTGGGCTTTTGTCTTTTTTCAGGGAGCTAAAGACCAAGATTGAAAAAGAAGACACCAAGAGAGAGCTGTTGGGGAACCAGACCAGCCTCACGGAGTCGTACTGTATTAGATGTCTCCAGCCGTTTAAGTTCCTGGTCAACAGCAAGCGTCAGTGTCTGGACTGCCAGCTCTACATCTGCAAGTCCTGCAGTCTCTACAACAAGAAGGAGCAGGGCTGGGTGTGTGATCCCTGTCATATGGCCAGGTAGGAAAATGATAATATTAGAAACATGAAACATGTAGTAATTAAAAGCAAGGCCGGCACCATGTTACCTTGCTCGGCAGCTGGATTCAGAGACACCGTGAGAACATGTGAAAACCCATCTTGTCAGGCTTCAACCGCAGACCGTTAAAAAACGAGACTCAGTCACTTTCTGTATCTGTGTAAAGTGGGTTTCACCACTGCCCCACACCTTAGGAGACTAACGGCAGGTCCTGAGTGTTTGGATTTCAATAGGAGAAGTGAATGTGCAGAGGAAGTTTTGGTTCCTGCCCTCACCTATGGTCATGAAGGCTGGGTCATGACCAAAAGAACAAGATCCAGGGTACAAGTGGCCAAAATGGGTTTCCTCAGGAGGGGGGGGGGGTGGTGTCTCCCTTTGAGATAGGCTGAGAAGCTCAGTCATACGGGAGGTGTTCCAGGCATATCCAGGCGGGAGGAGGTCTCGGGGAAGACCCAGGACTAGGTGGAGGGAGGTCAAGCTGGGAGGAGGCCTCTAGGAAGACCCAGGACTAGGTGGAGGGAGGTCAAGCTGGGAGGAGGCCTCTAGGAAGACCCAGGGCTAGATGGAGAGATTGCACCTCCAACCTGGCCTGGGAACGCCTCGGCACCCCCCAGTCAGAGCTAGTTGATGTGGCTCGGGATAGGGAAGTTTGGGGTCCCCTACTGGAGCTGCTGCCCCTGAAACCATATATCGGATAAGTGGACAAAGATGGATGGAAGTGAGTGTGAACAAAGATTATGATCGATTCGTCGCCCCACAGTCACCAAGGTGTTGTAGAGTCTGACAGCTACCGGATGAACGACCTGCGGTACCTCTCCTTCTTACACCGGGGGTGTATCAGTCTGCTGGCTTTCCTTTCCTGTTAGGCGGCGACCTCTCGTGGCCGTAGTAATTATTGTGAGATCGAACAAGGAAGTGAGGGGACAAAGTATAGGAGCGTCTCCTTGCCAAAATGCGACCTACGGTCTTGTTGTGAATGTACCCAAAACGACTTTCTTTTAAAAGCATAATTAGGACGGAAACGCCACTTTTAAGATTTACCTTAATCTTGTTTTTGGTCAAATGGCCTTTTCAATGGAAGAGCTAGGGGCGCTACTATGATCACATCAAAATCAGCATTTTTAAAAGACTAAAGAGGCTCGAACTCGAACACTAGAACAGGGATGTCAAACTCTATTTCACAAAGGGCCACACTGGAAAATGAGAATCACGTCAAGGGCCCGACATGTAGAGTTTATGGACGTGCTGTAATATAGTCGAAGAGTAAAATATCTTGTTAGTGTTGCATGTCTCAAATAGCTTCCTCACAGTGTGGTCCACATAAAGCCCTAAAAAAGTTAGGGAAAATGTACCCTAGCCATCATAGAGTTTGGTCAAGCCAACAACAATTATGGTTACATTTTCAAAAACCTACACAACTCACCTGTTTCGCACATTTGAATATGCAAACTCCCCGGGGCTGTGGGGATTTATGGGTCTCAAAGTCGGCAAAACTGCCAAATTCTGCTGAGTTTTGTATAATTACAGTCTGAAAAACTGTTTCCCATCCTTTTGGTTTGGCGCACAACAAGGCCATGATGTTTTGTGAATCTACATTTATTCGTGGGCTGGATCAACATTTGTGAGGAGCCGTGTTTGGCCCGCGGGCCTTGAGTTTGATCATGTGATTTAGAACATGGTTTGTGTACACAAAGTTTACTAAAACAGATTTTGAACAACTCACTTTAGCAGTTATTGTTCACGCTGTCCGCCATCTTGTCAGTCAAAAAGTGTCACTCTCCAAATGTGGATGAACAAACTCCATAGGAGGAAATGTCATTCTTATATTTGGCTCCTTTTCAGCTACAAGGTCAATATTATATTCCACTAATGACAAAACAACAAATTACCCATGCATTGATATGGAACTAGGCTTTAAGTGAATCATTTAAAACTTCTTTTCTTCTTTTTAATGAACTCTCTGTACACAATGTTCTCAATGCTGAGTTCATGTGTGGAGCCGCTGGTGAAACTTGGAGCAAAGTTTCATGTTGTGTGTCGAGACTTTTTCAGTCCCTGGTGTTGAAATGTTTGTGTTCCATACAGAAAGTGTTTTCTGTAACTATTGGTGAGTGATTTGAGTATAAAGTCATCAGTACCTAATTTGTCGCCTCTGTTTCCTTGAACAGGGTCCTCAAGATCGGGACTTTGGAGTGGTACCACGAAAACGTCCGGGCTCGCTTCAAGCGCTTCGGCAGTGCCAAGGTGATGCGATCGCTCTTCAAGAGGCTGAGCGGGGAACGCAGATGCTCTCAGAATGATCTTGAAGGTGAGTTTTTATTAAGATGACTTCGTGGGTGGTTTTCTGTACAGAATAAGGAATGGAAAAAGGATTTTTACCGGGTTTCCCAGAACAATGCCTGCTCTAAGAAGTGGGTTTAATACCGGTAATTGTGTCTGGAATCTTTTAATCCTTGATCCATGAAAACGGGTATGTAGCGAGTCAATGGTTAACACCACGATACTGTCACCTTTCAGCAGAGAGATTAACCCAGGCTGACTGAAGCTGCTCAGTGTTCAGATGTCATAAACTGTAGATTTTTCTCTGGTAATGGGGTAAAGTGGTGATGGCTGTATGAATGCAAAGCAATGTGAATCTATGGTTACAAATGTGGTGGCAGGTCAGGTCTCAGGTCGAGGTTACTTTGAAGGGGCAACCTTAAAGTTCTTATTTTCAGGTTCATAATTGTATGTAGTGGTTATGGCAGAACAGGTTTACATGGTTTAATTTTCCCAAAACACCATCATTTTGTTGTTCTTCACATTGCTGATGGCCTAGATGCCAGTCAAACGTAGCCCCGCCCACAACATTTGAGGTCGGGAAGTTCGGTCTGGACTCCATTCCCCTGTGGATCAACTATGCTCGAACCAAAGCTGTTTGGACCAATCAGATTGTCAGGGCGGGCTTTACACGATGATGGACAGATGATCAACAGTAACGTAATCAACCGCGTCACCAAAGAGCGCTTGGGTTGAATTAATTTACAAAAAAGATGGCTGCCACTGGAGACTTGAGATGGGTAGATTCCTCCATCGCATCTGTTACAGAAGATATGGACAGTGCATTACATTTTAAACAGGAACAGAGAACCACGATCAAGGCATTTGTTGATCGGAAAGATGTTTTTGTTCTTCCTGTGGGATTTGGCAGAAGTTCAACATACAATACGTCACATACTCCGTTGCTCTGACTGGTTGTAGGTCTATCCGTTGCTCTGATTGGTTGTAGGTCTATCCGTTGCTCTGACTGGTTGTAGGTCTATCCGTTGCTCTGATTGGTTGTAGGTCTATCTGTTGCTCTGATTGGTTGTAGGTCTATCTGTTGCTCTGACTGGTTGCAGGTCTATCCCTTGCTCTGATTGGTTTTAGGTCTATCCCTTGCTATGATTGGTTGTGAGTCTATCCGTTCCCCTGATTGGTTGCAGGTCTATCCGTTGCCCTGATTGGTTGTAGGTCTATCCCTTGCTATGATTGGTTGTAGGTCTATCCCTTGCTATGATTGGTTGTGAGTCTATCCGTTGCCCTGATTGGTTGTATGTCCATCCCTTGCTATGATTGGTTGTAGGTCTATCCGTTGCTCTGATTGGTTGTAGGTCTATCCGTTGCTCTGATTGGTTCCAGGTCTATTCATTGCTCTGATTGGTTGCAGGTCTATCCATTGCTCTGATTGGTTGTAGGTCTATCTGTTGCTCTGATTGGTTGTATGTCCATCCCTTGCTATGATTGGTTGTAGGTCTATCCAAATAAGTGCAGAGGCATTTTCTTTCCTGGTTGGGTTGAAACACGCCCCATAATCACAGCCTAATGGAGCAGACTCGTGTTTCTGACTAGAATCTAGTATAAAAACATCAGGCTACCTGCTGCAGCTCCTCTTTTCACCCTGTGTGTTGAGCTCTCTGATTTAGCTCCAGAGTGAGGTATCACACTTCTGTTCCATCTTTGTTGGGAGTTGCACATGCCCAGTAGCTAGGTAGGGACTACTAGCCAGTCAGAAGCAGAGTATAAGGGTGTGTTATGCTAGCAGGTAGGCAAGTATTATGTGTTAACATGTGTTACAAAGTGACATCACGGAGCAGTTTGTGAACAGTGTTTTCTGTTGGAGATGGTAAGTCCCTTTTGGGGGGGGGGGGGGGGACTTTGGGCTTTTTCACATTGTAAACCTATAACTTGCACACACAAAAAAGACATATAACACAATAAAGGAATAAAGAAAAAGCCAAGAAAGCACAATATGAGCACTTCAGCAGATTTCCATCTGTTGCACTCATTTCTTACCGAGCCCTGTGGAGGTGCTGCAGGTCAGGAGTTGAGTCACACAGCACTGCAAGAAGTCAGCTTGACCTTATCATGAGAAATCCCCGATAAATGAAAGGCTTCGAGGGGCTTCAACAGCTGCATGCTGAACTGGAACTGCATGGAGAGTGTGCAGCCTGTTGAATCGCACTTGGTAAAACATCACCATGACTACTGCATCACATGTGTGGATTGTGTCGAGTTCAAGATTTTTTCAAGATAAGCTCATAATAGCTGCAGTGAACAACACGATGCAGGTTATTCAGGGTAATGCAGGAAGCTCGGACATTATTGGACTGAATATATACATTTTAATCAAGTGACTTGAACAGACTTGAAATGAGATGGCACTGTGCCGTAATTGCTTGACAACGGACACTAAAGTGGAGCAAAGATTAGATATTAAAGATCATGGCTGTTCTCCAGCCGTGTGTTTTGGGTGTGTAAACATATAGTGGTGGTTTGTATCCCTATACATGGGCTATGATATGAGACAATACATTTTAATGTGGAACTATCAGTTTGATTCCATGATGAAACGAGTCGGTAATCTGATATAGTTAATATTTGTTTACACATTTTTTTTTAAATACATTCATTTCCCATTTATAAATTAAAATAAGCCAAATACATATGAAAAAGCATCGCCTACCTTCAAATAAAAACAAATACTTTTTAAAACGGACCAGGTATTAGTGAAGCTAGGACATGTTAATAGTAAAAATTCAACTTCATTAGTTAGCCACTCATGACCAAATGAAATGGCCTCCTTGCTGCTGTGATCTTTAGAGAGAGTAACTTAAACACATGGGTCCCCGTTACACAGCCATTGTGACCTAATCATGTACATTACGTTGAAACCTTGCACCCAAACAAAGGCACTGATTGGCTGATCCCATGCCACCCTGACCATAAACGACAAAGTCTTCAATCACACAAGTGGCGAGGCTTTGGATTCATATCGGTGAATCTTTACATCCCTTACACGTAGTTGCATACCTGTACTTCTGAGACAACATACTTGGCCCTAACAAAAAAATACTAAAACTAAACCTTTCTGAAAGTAAACTAACCAACACCCTCTGGAAACTAAAAGTACAACTAAATCCAAAAGTCAAAACTAAAATGAAATAAAAACTAATGAAACATGGTAAACTATCCCTTTATAACTTTGCTTCACACACTTAGAGAATCTCTAACGAGCAGCCTTGAAGCGGTTCTGGCAGCTCCTGGTGGTCCCTGAGACCCGTGATGTTGCTGGATTTCTTTAATCTGTCAGCCACCTGTCTGAGACCCTTCATTTTTGTGACACTAAGTCACAAGAAATCGGTTTCCTCTCTCTTTTTCAGATAATCAGCCATTGATAAAAGGCTGCCAAGTCTGTCCCAGTGATTTAATCTCTTCCATTTTTCCATTTTTTTCGGGCTCTGACTCCTCACAGCTGTGCTGAGTGCTGTCACAGACCCCGTCTCAGGCCTGGATCCAGCTCAGGCCGGGCCCTCCAATGTCAGCTTTTTGTCCTAAATCAATCAGTGCACTGGGAAGCACAGTCTCTTGGGAAATTTCCACCCTCTGCTGGGACATTATTCCCAGACATACTAACGTGGTGAAATGTCCTGTTTATGTTTGCTGCTCATGTTTAAAGTCTGATGCTGTGACGATATGAGTCTTCATCAAAACCTTTCCGCCACTTTTTGAAGTTGCTCACACAGCCTTTCCAAAATCCTCTTGTCAAACCCAGAGCATATAAAGCAAGTGCCCTTGAAGCCCACTGTATATCAGCTTTGAGCATTATTGTATGCCACAGGTCTCCAAATGAGATCATAGAATCAGGAGATCCATAAACTTTGAGTAGACAGCCGGGACTCCTGGTACTGCTTACGCTGAGTCACCCTTGAGGATTTTGGGACGGCATAGAAAACGAGCTGGCCTTGTAATCCTCCACTCACATGTCTCCCATTCTGTGCCTGCAATCCACCGACCAGAAGCAGATAGAGGGGCAGAAGGAGAGGCAGAAAGAGGGAGGGAGGGAGAACAGCACTCTTGTTTGTCGTGTATTCACGTGGAATCCATCTCGCTGCATGTGCACGGATGCATACTGTAGTTATGATGCACAGCCATGTTATGCATGTTAACAGATGTGTTATGTTCAACATGCTCTGCAACTCATCACATGTAGACATTCATGGATTAAATTTAACATGCATGACTGTACGCTGGACACACACACACACACACACACACACACACAGACACACAAACACATTCTTTGCTGTGTTTTACTGTATGCTCTGTGCTGTGGTCCACTGGGCCCCCTGAGCTTGGAGGGTGTCATCCTGTGTACTGTGTCTTTGTGCTCACTGGGATGTAACTGTGTTTCTTACAACGGAGTCTTTGTTTCACATACACACACATCGGCGGATTTTGGCTTCTCCGCTGCTGCTGCTTCTGATTATAACTTTATGTGGAAAGTAAGAACAACCTGAATTATCCCAATTTGCTAAGCTATTTATTATAGTTTCTAAATGGCAAAATTGCAAACCTAACTACATTCATTTTTATTTCAAATGTAATTAAACACAACTAAATCTTGTCTTCTTTCAACTTTTCTGTTTTCCAGAGCCTCATGAATACGACACCCAGAGCATACCTGAGGTCCACAGTGAGTACACCGAACTAAATGACTGATCTAAATCATAGGAAAAGGTCAGATATTGTTGACAGATACATTTTTGATTTTAATTATAAATTCTCTTTTCATTATTCTCTTCCTTGATTCAGCAGCAAATGTTTTCTTGTTTTTCCAAATCTCACCCCAAGCAGCCTTAACACAAGACTAAGAGCCCTATTTTAACGATTTAACAGTGTGAATGGCGCAGGTGCGTTTAGGGCGTGTCCAAATCCCCTTTTGCTAGTTTGACGGCAGAAAAAAGGGTCCGTGCGCCGGGCACATGGTTCAAAAGGGTTGTACTTATCGTCTTCATTAATTCATAGTTATTAGTTGGAGGCGCGGCAGTTCTGTATGGGATCTGCCGAAGGGGAAAGCACGCTGGTTCCTTTCTATCCACCTGGCGAATATCCACTCTCTGTTCCAACAAAATGGATGAACTGCTGCTCCTCAACAGAAGTAACTCGGACTTCTGTAGATCTGCTTTACCGAATCCCGGCTCACCCCGCACATCCCGCGTCGCGTACTTGAGCTCACAGGAAAAACAAGGCGAGGCGGACTCTGTCTCTACACAAACAAAGGTTGGTGTAAAGATGTCACAGGGCTGAAGAAATCGTGCAGCCCTCACTTAGAGACATTATTCATGAACTGTGAACCCTTTTATTCACCGCGGGAGTTCTACATTCCCCCTCCGGCCTGTGTTTGTGAGAAGTTAAAGCACCTGACCGACCAGATAACTACATCCTGACTCAGCCATGAACTTCCAAAGTATAGACAGCATATAAAGTGTCCCACCATGGACACTAACACACTGGACCACTGCTACACTACATTAAAGGACGCCTATCGCTCTGTCCCACGTGCAGCGTTGGGACTCTCTGATCATTGTCTGGTTCATCTTGTCCCGACATTTTGGCAGAAACTAAAATCTGCTAAACCTGTTGTAAAGGGCGTGAAAAGATGGTCCAATGAGTCAAAGCTGGATCTACAGGCCTGCTTTGACTGTACTGATGTGTTTTTGAGGCTAAAACCTTCTGCACATACAACTACCAAAAACCCTGGTTCACAGCAAGAATCAGGCAGCTCCGTCAGTCAAAGAGGAGGTCTTCAGAAGTGGGGAAAGAGTCCTGTGTAACCAGGCCAGGAACACACTGACCAAAGAGATCAAAGCAGCTAAGAGCAGCCATGCTAAAAAGCTGGAAAACAGCTTCTCAAACAGTGACCCTTGGTCAGTGTGGAGACTCCCAAACTACAAGAGACCACCCCCCAACACTGCTGAAGAGCTGAATGGTTTTTACTGTAGACTTGAAAAGCCCACAGTCATACCCCTCCCCCATGGCAACTCACACTTCAGTCACTATCACCTTCCCCCCCTCCCTCACCTGCCCTTACGATCTGTGAAGTGGATGTGCGCCAGCTCTTCCAGAAGCAGAAGACCAGAAAGGCTCCTGGCCCAGACGGTGTGTCACCACCTGCAGACCAGCTGGTCCACATCTTTCCTCAGATCTTCAACAGATCACTGGAGCTATCTGAAGTTCCCTCCTGCTTCAAACGCTCCACAAACATCCCAGTCCCCCAAAAACCCTCCCTCTCTGGACTAAATGACTACAGGCCTGTGGCCCTGACATCTGTAGTCACAAAGTCCTTTGAAAGACTGGTGTTGGCCCACCTGAAGGACATCACAGTCTCCTTGCTGGACACGCTGCAGTTTGCCTACAGGGCAACAGGTCAGTGGATGATGCAGTGAACTGCATTACATCCTGCAACACCTCAGCTCTCCAGGGGGCTTATGCAAGGATCCTGTTCGTGGACTTCAGCTCAGCGTTCAGTACCATCATCCCGGAGTTCAACACCATCATCCCGTACATCCTCAGCACCAAAATCTCCCAGCTCACTGTGCCAGCCTCCACCTGTCAGTGGATCACAAACCTCCTGAATGACAGCAGTCAGCAGGTGAGGCTGGGGAACATCACATCCAACCCCCCAGGGGTCTGTGCTCTCCCCACTTCTCTTCTCCCTCTACACAAATTACTGACCCATCTGTTAAACTCCTGAAGTTCACTGACGATCGGTCAGCGGCCTCATCTGGGATGGTGATGAGTCGGCCTACAGACAGGGCGTTGATCAGCTGGCTCCCTGGTCCAGTCAGCCCTGTGTCTGCTGTGGAATCCTTCAGGTTTCTGGGATCCACTACAGCCCAGGACCTAAAGTGGGAGCCCATCAATGACACCATCATCAAAAAGGCCAAGCAGAAGCTTGACTTCCTGCTCTATTGTGATTAGAGCTGTCTCTAATCAGTCTGTTTACTGGTTCCACTATGTATGTATTGTTTGTTTTGTATGAGTAAGAGCAATGTGAGCAATGTAATCCAAAGCAAAATTCCTTGTATGTGTCCTCATAACTGGCAAATAAAGCTGATTCTGATTCGGATTGTTCCCATCTTCTCCCCTAACAGTCGAGGCTGAATGGTATTAACGGCACTTTACTGTCAAAAAATGTCCAGATGTGTATGAGCCCTCTGCAGAGCCAGTCAGGGAGAGGCCACATGGTTTAAAACGATAGTTGTTCATGGGAAGTATTCCTGTTATTTGATCATTATCATTAGAGGCCGCTGGTACTGTTATTTTATATTGCATTTAGTGTGTTTTGTTTCCATTTGTGCATTTTTTCTGCAGATTATTTCTGAGTGATGTAAGTCTAATTCATGTTAGAAATGACCCAGAACTAGTGCAGTAACTGTTCATGGGTCTTTAATGCAATGTGCATAAGCCTAATCTGTAATGTTGTTGTTCTGCGTAATGTTTCCACTTTATCACTTTATCTGCCGATCTGAGAAACTCATTCTTGAACTTTTGCTTCTCGCAGTAGTTTTTGTTGTTCCCAGTCTCTCCTTCCTCTCCCTCTGTATTCAAGAGGGAACGTAGCAATGCAACTCACTCATAAACACTCTCATAAAAACCGGATGAAAAACACACGATGTTACTTGCTTTTGCCATCTTTCGCTGTGTTTGCTCTGATCTGCCAGATGGACATTAAAAGTGTTTTGCTGCATGACGTAACGTTTGCATCTTGCTGTGAAGACAAAAGTTAAATGTTAGAGTTACATAGGTGGTTTAAACGTGGAATTACTTACTCAGAATGGAGGACTTAGTCTGCATGATGCGACTCTTAGGTTTGCTCACAAATGCATGTGCATAGAGAAAAATAAGGCCGTCATTGACTAAAGAAATTCTTAGTCAACTAACACTTAGGGACCCTTCGGTGTTCATGGAATGGACCGCTGGAGGAAAATAGGGGAGGGTCATGTATTTAATTCTTTGTTGATGGCAGGGTCATCTAACTTTTGTGGTCTAGGTTGGAGGATCACCCAACTTTTGTTTTCATGAAAACCAAAAAATGTCAAAGTGGCTTGTTTGGTGCATATATTTCCATGTAGCTCCATTTAGCTACCCCCCGCCCCCCCACAATCGCTAGCAGATGAGTCTCTTCCTGTTTACTGAGCCAGACACATTGAGCTGTAGCTTTGTAGAGACCATGGGATTTCCCAAACTACATACATTTTGCCCACACATACAAACACAAAACTGCTGTGCTAGTTCCATCATGTTGTCACCCAGGGGGTCAGCCTCTCCTCTCTAAGCGTAGCTCCCATGGCTGTTTGGCTTCGTAGCATTAAAGTGGCGCCATGGGAGCTACGCTTACAGAGGACAGTCTTACCCCTTTTTTTAGAGGAGAAGGCGGAGTGAGGGAGGAGCCACAGACTGTGGGGCGGGACATACAGTCCATGGGTGGGAGCTGACTGTGACGTTAGCCCGGAGTTGGCAACGCTGCTTCACTCTTACTAGTCACGCTGCAATACACACTCACTGCCTATCTGGATCATAGACCGTTAGCAACAGGCCCTGTTGGTCCATTTCTTTAACTGTCTATGGTTGTAACTAAGACATCTGCTGAATAAATAATTCATTAGCCTGATTGCCTTACTGTTTAGTTCAAAAACATTGAAAACACCAGTGTAAGAAAACATAGCATACCAGACGCAAGCTTTAATTTTGAAAAGTCGGAGCTCGCTCGCGGACAGCACGAGCCGGCAGGGCATGAGACAGGAGGTCTCCAGGCTGCAGCCACACCCGACTCAAATATCCTTTTTGTTCCCGGTGATTATTTGTGAAATGGTGCAAATGACAGCCTTTTCGAGTCATTTGAGGAGGAAGGAGCGGCAGCACGCACGCTCCCAAACCGACGCTCGTCTGAGAAACAGAGCTTTACCTGTCTGCTAAGAATAATATATTATATTAATATATAATATACAAGGACTCAGAAGCCTAGTGACAAGTCCATAGCAACCAGTTCACATGTTGAATTTGTTATTACCCAGTGTGCTTTGCTGAATGGTCTCGATGTTGTATTGTTTAATTTGATGTGAATACTAGTTCAGAAGAGGAGTAACTTAGTATTTAAAGTCATGCAGTGATGCATGGAGTGTGCATTTAGTTTCCATACTTAATGTGTTTCCATAACAATGTTAGTGAGTAAATCTACTGATATCCCCCCCCATAACAGTAGAGTGTGATGTGTAATATGGGACAGCAGAGGTTAGGTCATATATGGTATGCCTGTAAATTACAATAAATTACTGTAAATAATTGTGAAGCGTATACCAGAATGGAAAGTGTAAGTATGTTGTTGAGAACAGATCATACTTCTTATTCTGATCATTTTTCGGGGTGTCATAAAAAACGTATTACAGGTTATGTCTTTTTTGACGAAAGATCCCAAACCCTGGGTGGCCCTTAAAAAAATAAGGAACAGTCTCTTACCAATTAGATGCTTTAATCCTCTGATGGGTCAAACTGAGTTTCTCTTCATGCAAGTGCACTACTTTTAATCTCCTGTTTGCCTTAAATGACTTAAAAACAAGTCATTCATGTTGAAAAAAGCATTATAGAGAGAAAGGCCAGACGACTGTATGTGTGCACTGCATCTCTTTTTAGAAATCACACATACTTTAATGTACATTGTCATTCAGTTGTTCTTAAAAAGCTTTTCATGTCTTCCTCCTTCATCAGTAAACGGATACAAGGAGCACAGTATGGACGGGACAGATCCTCACCACTACAAGGCGGTACGGCAACTCACTTTTTCATTTTTCACTACACTAGTACACGGGTATGATTTCCATGTGCTTCTGTTTGGATGGTCTAGTCTTTCTTTGCTTGTTGAGAACATTAAACTAATAGGCATCTTGCAGCTATTTCGTACATGCTTAACTTTTAGTGAGTTTGTGGCCAGCAGAAAGCATTCCAGCGATATGCATCGTGAAACAAGAAGCAGATATCAATTTGTACTCGGAGAGCAGAACATTAGTAGTTCTGGTGTTTATGTCCGCCTCGACACGTTTCTAACCCACAAGACAATACACTGTAAAACCTTTCACTGTAAATTTACTGTAAAATAACTCCCCTGCACTGCGATTAACGGTAAATACCTGTAATCTGCAACATTCTGCAGATAGTGCTGTAACATTATTATTTTCTCCCAGAATGCATTGCCACTTACGGCATGATCCTGTATAATATTAAAACAGTGAGATACTGTGAGATTTT
Organism: Etheostoma cragini; assembly: GCF_013103735.1. Taxonomy (NCBI): domain Eukaryota; kingdom Metazoa; phylum Chordata; class Actinopteri; order Perciformes; family Percidae; genus Etheostoma; species Etheostoma cragini. The sequence goes on from NC_048417.1 coordinate 1,544,866, forward strand.
ATCTGTACATTTACATCAAAGCTTTACAGTGTACCTGATTCACTTCAGCTCCGGTTGTTTGTTTCCTGTTTCTTAACTGAAATATGCTTTAATGAGGGGATCGTCTGCAAAAAGGACAATTAAATGGACGTTCAAATCAGCATTTTGCATGCACATGTTTTGTGAAATGACTGAGTGTGTGTGAGCGTCTGCCGTTGTCATGCTGAGGGCTCGGTCCTCTGTTAAAAAGCAGGGGGGTTGTATATGTGATCTAGGCCAGGCGTCATGACCAACTGGAATGTCTTGACAGCTTGAGTCCAATAAGGTTAGGCACGGTAGACTTTTAGTAGTGTAGTGCATTGGCAGTGGTGTATTGTGGGTAAATACCAGGCTGTCACACATCATCACACACATGACAGAGTCAGCATAGGGTTGAAAGAGCCTCTGGTTCGAGTCCTGAGATTGTAAAAAAGGGTCTGGGAGTCCACTGGAATTCCTCATAAACCCAAGACTGTATTGTTTATACCCCCGTCTCTGTGTAATGAGGAGCTAACCGTTGTTTATTTTCAATCACTGCAGCAGCAGAGAAGAAGAAAATGTTGACAGGACTCTTGGGCTCTGCTGGGTCCTGGGCGCTTGGTCTTTGTTTCCAATGTGGCACACCAATTAAGGTTTTGTTATATATAAATACTGTATGATTGAATGGACTTTTGATGGATGCTACTAAAAGACTAAGTAATAGGAGACCAGGGGATTCCTTCCTCCCTTGTTTGATTTTCCCTTAGACAGAGTGCCCTCTACAGTTCCCAACAGGGTACTGCCCCCCTAACCCCCAAAAGACATGTATATATCCAGCAACCTAGGTTATTTAACATGTTACACTGGTCTGAATGACTCTTTTAATCATCTTGATAAAAGAAAATGTGTGTGTAACATATATTTTAAAAAAGAAAGATTTTAAACTTGTTTCCCAAGTTGTACAAAATCAAAGAAGGGAGCCACCGGCAATGACATTTGCTCAATTTGTACAGTGTGACTCCAAATTAAAGTAGAATTCCATCCAATTTTTATGTTAATCTTACTCGCTATGAATATGCGAGTACATTTGATTGAAAAAAAAACGACCTGAATCGGTGCAGACAACACTGAGCAGTTGTAGTTACGGTTACCATCTTCCACTGAGCTAAAAGGGCAGTTAATGGGGCAGGTTTTAGAGCCTATGTGACTCTTAACAGACACACAATGCAATGAATATGTCTGTACAACATAAACAGGGCCCTTACATAACATCAAGTTTGTCTGAGTTTTCAACTCAGACATTGTTTTAATTCACCTACCTTGTCTTGATCTTGCCAGTGGGTAGCTTGCCTGCTTAGCTGCTAGCTGTTAGCTGCTAGCTGCTAGCTGTTAGCTGCTATTGATAAGTTTATTCAGCCAGGTTTTTGTGAAAATCCTAACGCAGCAGTTCTGTGTGTATTTAAGGCTCATCCATTTTGTGTGTGATGGATCTATCTGGTGTTGGTGAGTAGGAGGCTTGGCAGTGTCGATCTGTGTGGTAGAGTCCTTAGCCGAGCAGCCGGCCTTCGTCCCCGCCTTCCTCGCCTCCCGCAGCCACCAACAATCCTCCGGTGGTGTGGTGGCTGTCCTCCATGCCTTTGTGGCAACAAATTATAGTTTATTTCCTCCTCAAATGTAGGTAATTCCATGTAGTTACATAGTTACTGATATGGTCATAACCACTACAGTTATACATTCAGAACAACAGTAGGCCTTGCTATGTTTTTATTGCTTTGTAATTATTTTGAGAGAAACAAACGGGCTAATGTTCTCCATAGTATATGATTGGTAAGTGGGTTACATTGTGCCTTATTATCCCAGTGTGAGAAGCATTTTTCTGTGGTGAGGAGTTCTGAATCGTTCCTCTCCTCCGTTCTTATTTTTACCTTTTCACTTTCCTCATCTTTCTCTCCTCTTTCCTCCATTTTGGTGGTGGTGTTTCCCTCTCTGCTCTCCAAAGATGAAAAAGGCCAAAAGGCGGCTACCCGTCGATCCCTTTGATTTTGAACTTGACTGTGACTACTCCATCAAATCGAGAGGACAGCCGAACCAGGTAGAAGCAGGACAACCCCAGAAACAGCTGTTACCCGTGCCAAACTAGTCTGCATGTCTCATCCAAGGGGCCCGTTGTCTGGTTCCTCTTTAGCCTGTTTCTGTTTTCTTTCTCTTCCAAACTTTGTCAAGAATATTTCCTTATTGTTGAGCATTGTCATTATCATTCTCATTTCTGGCCATAATTGTATCCTCATGTGCACGCTTGTGTTAGCTCAGACACTGAGACCTTGTGTCAGCTCATTAACAGAACGCTCTGACAACACAAAAGTTTACCAAACATCAAGAAACTCACGTGGCGTGAAACCAAGTCACATTGCCCGTGTGTCTATAGAGAACAATGGCAAAAGACTTTCCCCTCTTCAGTGGTTATATCATTAACTAAATGTGATGAACTGGGAAAATGAAAGTTGTTGCATTATTGGCCATGATTGACATTACAAAGCACCACCACACCAGACTGATGCCAGTAAAACACTGAATGAAGGGGTTGGTTTCCGCAGTTCTGACTTTATAAACATAAATAAATTTGATCATAACATGTATCAAAATTGTATGAAATAATTCACTGCTGTGCTACCACTTGACCCAGTTCTACTTATTATTTCATTGTAGCACACTGTGCTTTATCTTTGTTTTTATTTTATTTATTTTTTATTTATATTATTAATTTAATTTGCATGCAGAGAATGAATAAGAATGTCTGCCACCATTAACAATTACTCTGTCGCTGATAACTAAATCTACCTAATGCAATTACTAATTTTGAGGGTTCTCTTAAAATCTGAAATGAGTTTGTGAAGCCACAGTACTTTGGCTTGTAATATTTCTGACTCTCCCTTTATTAAATCATACTTATATGACAACCCTAATGTCTTCACCTACCTTCTTTCTTCAAAGTTTCTAGTATCATTAGCTCCTACTGATTAACAGAATAGCACTCACCAGTCTCCGTCCTCCTTCCTAGGCCCCGGTCTCCCGAGACATCATGGACATGGATGCAGGTGAGAGGGAGTCCATGCTCGCTGAGGCCGACATGGCCTCGGTTTTCCACCAGATTTTGGAGGACCAGTGCAAAGTTCAGGACCTGGGAATGGTTCCACAGCAAGGTAAAGAAAGGAGAAAGTACAAACAAACTTTTACTAAAGTACATGGGGAGGAAAACAGCAAATGCATATGTACAGCATGTACTCCATGTGTTTTATGTTTCTATTTATTTAGCTGACATTACTCTGTGAGGGACTTGGTTTACACAATTAGCCTGTTAGCTAGCTAGTTAGATAAATAGCTAATTTCCAATTTCTCTGTTGTTTAGTGTATATAATATTGTCTTTGATAACTCTGTATAGCCAGTTAGTGGTGCCATGGTGTGTGTGCACTAATGAGCTACATGGCTAATGTTAGTTTAGGTATAATGTGTGTACTTCATAATTCTTACTTCCCAAATCTGGGAAATGAAGTGGAGACGCTTCATCTATCATTTTACACAGTCTTTGGTCAATATAGCATGCACTGAGGAATTTATTCCTTCAATCGACTACATTTACCATCAACATGGATTGGATATCCACATAAAAAGTACCACGTTTCTCTTAACTGCTGAAGAAAACTGTGAAATCAGCTTTGCTGGCTGTATTTCCTGATTTACTCTTGTATTGTCTTTAGATGACCTTGCGTACCCAGACAACCAAACTATTCCCTCTCGCTCCGTGTCCCGGCTCAGCTACTCGTCGTGGGGCAGCGGCGGTGCTTGGGGCCCCCCGGGCAGCAGCAGCTATCTGCCCGGCCCCGAAGACTCCGAGGAGGAAGACCAGCACAAGCTCTTCCCTCTCTACCAGTCTCACCTGGGCCTCTGCAGCCACACCTCCCAGGAGAGCCTGAACTCAGCCAACCCTCCACCACAGGTCTTTCACATCATTCACTGTATCTGTTAATCATAATATGAAATCCTAATTGCATTACACTGATTTGGCAGATGGCTTTGAGACACACAAATCCAGTGTTTCCTGACGTTTCCTGAAGCAGCCTATTAAAGGGTTGGTAATGTTTGTAAGATTTGAAAGCGCCATTTCCTCTGTCTAACCCCCTATAATGGTTGTTTGACACTGATCCTTAAGGTCTCCTAATAGTGTATGTAACATTGTTTAGGATGAAAATGGCCCGGTTGGTGTTCTATGGACATTTATGCATCCTTGTGTTTTGGCCCTATTTGGAAAGAGAGCTTTTCTTCATAAAATTCTTCAAATATGGTATGCTCATGAATATTTAGATGAGCTGCACACTGATTGGTTGAGCAAGCCACATACACATACATTGGAGAGGAGGCAGCGGGTCTCCTAATTCAGACACTCCAATGTTATACATTGTTCATCTGTTATTTAGTTACTGCATTTTCAGTTGACGTCAACTGTTAGCTTTGTTGAGACGCCAATGGGATTTCTAGGTTGTGTGTACAGTATGTCCTAACTACCCACCAAACTGTCGTTATTCAACTACGACAAGGTAAAATCGGATTGTATTCCATCATGCCTTTAAATACCCCAGCCTTGGAATCAAATCAATTAAAAAGGTTGACTTGTCTGTCTATTAGATGTTTAGACTTTTCCTTTTCCAGATAGTTTATTCAGGGGTAGAAAGGACAGTTCTGAAGACTTCAGTTAGCAACATTCAACCATGTTGTCTTGCTCTGATCTCACTGCAACATGCCGCGTTGGAGGGTTTTTGATTCATTAAAATGGGCAATAAAGGGAGAGCTAAGATACATAAACAAAACGATAAACTTAGTTTTGCTCTGTTTAGGCTATAAGAAAGGAAAAACGTGATAGTCACCATAATTAATGGTAGTATAGAGTCACATTTCTTACACCTAACTTTTTATTCAAGGTCTTTATAGCAGCTAATGTCACACACACACACACACAGACACACACAGACACACACGTTCATCAGACTGACATGTTGAGTGATGCGGGGGATACAGCTGCTACATCAGAGACAGGTTACATACATTACATCTGTGTCTATTTGCGTGATGGCATACTCAGTCCCTGGAAAGGATCCCGGGGACTGTTGCTGTTCTGTTGATGGGGAGCAGATAAACAACAGACTTTGTTATCCATTAGTTAGGCTGACTTTAAGTGGGCTGCATTTCTTACTGCTGTCAGAAACCAGTGAGTCATTGAGTTAATTCTGACCCGCTGTGGACTTTCTTAATGTTTAATTTTTACTTATTGAGGTGAAGCTCGGACTAACCAAATCCAAAGATGTTCTTTGTAGTTATTTAAGATAAGGAATATGAAAACAGATGGGTTTAAGCTCTGTTGTGGAAGGCAGCCATGACAAGAAAAGTTGTTATCAGTCCCACCTGGCCCTGTGCTGATGTCCACCTTTGATATCTGGTATCATGGCAAATCCATCTCACAGCTGGGCAACCCGCTGGGAGACAAAAACAGGATGCTGCAGAAAACAAGCAGCCTGAAAATCTGGCTTTCAGCCATCAAATACAGCCGTGATGTTTGTCTTTGGTGCCGAGGTCCAAGCTCATCACACGCCAGTTACTCATCCTGCAGTCGAGTGTCACCTACGGTCCCTCTGATTCTGGTTTGGAAAGCATTCAAGCAACAAGTGACGTATTCAGTTTGATTACGCTTGTGGAACAAGACATGTAGATGAGTCGGTGCACAGGGTACATGTGTGGCAAAAACGGTGTAGAGCGGTGTTAACAGCATGGAGAAACATAACAAATGTGGAGGCTTCACTGCTCACTGAATGGTTTGAAGTCCAGATCCATATCTCAATCCAACTGAAGGAGTAGACTGAGGTAAAATACCAAGGCAAGGCAAGGCAGCTTTATCTGTAGTGCACATTTCAGCAACAGGGCAATTCAAAGTGCTTTACACAGAATCAGTTAAACAACCACTTAACCCCAACCACTTAACCCCAACCCCTTAACCCCAACCCCTTAACCCTAACCCCCTAACCCTAACCCCTTAACCCTAACCCCCTAACCCTTACCCCTGACCCCTTAACCCTAACCCCTTAACCTTAACCCTAACCCTAACCCTTACCCCTTACCCCTAACCCTAACCCCCTAACCCTAACCCCTTAACCCTAACCCCTTAACCCCTTAACCCTAACCCCTTAACCCTAACCCCCTAACCCTAACCCACTTGAGACTACCTTCCCACTAACTAGTCCATGTTAGTGCTGCCTTTCACCCTCAGTGTCTCTACCCTTCACGACTCTATGTTTAGAGACGTTACCTTTCGTCTCCTTGGACTCTTCTTCACACTAATTAAGACGATCTAGTGCTGCCTTTCGTTGGAGGCGGAGCCCCAGTCATTCTTTTGAGAATTACTCAGTGGCGCATGAAGCCAAAAATGTTCAACTTCCACTCATTAAAATGACCCTGATGATTTGCACTCCCTCCCCACTGTGTGGGCCGTAGAGCAGGCGCACTAGACCTCCATCAGCCTGCTTGGCTACATCTGGTTTAGTGCCTCACTAACTTGAACAGGGAAATCCTAGATGTAAGGGTTAGAGAGGCAAGATTTTAACATCAACTTCAGCAAAGATGCCTTCTGTCTGGTGACTGTCAGCTTGACTTCCTGATTCATAAAGGACTCTTCCTGTACCAGAGACCACATTTTGAACAGACTGACCCAATTATTGAAAGCATTTTGTTCCCTAGTATAGCTTTTAGTCGATTTCTGACCACATTTACTCTCTTTTCATCTGGACTGTTGTGGCGTCATCCGAGTCATTTTAGAGCTGACCTCTCAATTACAGTGGAATCCCATTTGGGGACGATGTGCTTTGGCTCGTAGCTCAGACTCGACTCATGATGTGGTTTGATGTGTTCAGTCTGAGTGGAATTGATACCATATGACATGCTGTTACTTAAGAGTGTGATTTCACCAGTATCTTTAAATCTATAAACGGTGCTGCACATCCTGTTTTGAAGAAACTAATAATACATGTGTGATAACTTGTTCCACCACGCCCGAAGATTAACACCCAATCACTATTAAGGAGGCTTTGCGATCAATCCGTCAAACTAGGCAGTGCTGATCAAATATGAAACAATATTCTGGTACAGCATTGCCTTTTTTTCTCCTCAAAGAAATGTATTTTAGTGGCTGTAAAATGAAAGTGCTTGTTACCAAGTTGAGCCAAAAGCAAGCACCATCACCGTCTGGAGCTATTTATCTCATTTTACAGCCAAACAGCACACTAAAACATGTTGCTGAAAACATTTGAGGAGAGAAAAAGGCAATGCAATAACCAAATTTGATTCATAATTGATCAGCGCAAGTTTGACAGTTTGATTGCAGTTCACAAGCTATAATTGACACTGCGTCAAGAGACATCTCGCCTCTGATTGGATGGGCTGTTTATGCCTCAGGAGCATTAGGAGAAGGCAAAGGAACATGTTCTTTTCACAGATGATCTGATTCATGTAGCACTGTTACTACATGGTGACAGTTTGAGCAAAAATGAAAAAAAAAAATTTAAAGTTACCAACTGCAGCTTTAAAGCTACAGCGCATAGTTTCTGTTTCCATGATCGGCCTACCATAAATGTTCTTTATGCCTCTGAAATCCCACTATCTTCTCTTTGGTAACGTCTCTTTCTTCATTACATCCTGGTTTCATGATCCGACTGTAGCCTCCCTGACTCTTCCTGTCTCCCCCCAGATCCCTGACCTGGACAGACGCATGTCCGCCATCGAGACCTTCCTGAACCACTTAGAGCAGAAGGTCACCTCGACGTACGACGAGGTAAATCCATTAAATATCCCTCTGCAGTTGCCAAATAATTATCACAATCATCATTATCAAACCTCCGGCCAGCTGTTGCAGAAAGAAGCTTTGGGAATTACATGAGGATAATTAGAATTTAAACCAAAAACATTCAAAAAGCTGGCAAGAACCATGGCAACCGGGACTGTGGTAAGTCCTTTGTTTCCAGCTGGTCTCGTTACATATGACGTAACGCAGAAAGAAAACAATAGGGTGATCCGAAATTTCAGTTTTCTTAAACTACACATGAAAAATGAACCTTGCACTTTACTGGCCACAGACGTGCATGTTCCTGAGCAAACACATGATCTCACAACGTCCGGTCCCATTCCTCAGACGGCACCTTCTTCTGCGCACACAGCTGATGTTAATTAAAGTCTGAGGATTGACATGGATATATGGGGTGTTTGGTCTTATCTTATCTGACTACCCTGGATGACCCCTGAGTGGCTGCCATGTGTCCTGAGGCTTTGGCTGGAGCTCTTCTATAATGTGGGACGTCTGCTCAGCACTTTGTATTTCTTTGTAGTTGTTCCTCCTGCTTGCACGTTTAGAAGAGTGAACCGTGATGTCTTTGTTGTAAATAGTTGTTTGCAAGATTAGATCATTATTGGCTCTAGTCTTTTTAAAGTAATAATCCTGAAGATTTATATATATATACAGTATATAAATGTATATAAACATATATGCGCCCTTGGTTGGTCCAGTGGTTGGTTCAGAGATGGTCAGTGGAGTTAACCCAATAGACTAACTCTTAAACTCCCTAAATGAGAAAAGTAAATGAGAAAAAAAGAAGATGAAAGAGAGATGTCTACCGACTGGCACCACACAGTCTACACTGTTTGGATCTAATAAACACGCCTTCTTATCGCCACAGGTGACACTGTTTGGATCTAATAAACACGCCTTCTTATCGCCACAGGTGACACTGTTTGGATCTAATAAACACGCCTTCTTATCACCACAGGTGACACTGTTTGGATCTAATAAACACGCCTTCTTATCACCACAGGTGACACTGTTTGGATCTAATAAACACGCCTTCTTATCGCCACAGGTGACACTGTTTGGATCTAATAAACACGCTTTCTTATCGCCACAGTCTACACTGTTTGGATCTAATAAACATGCCTTCTTATCGCCACAGTCTACACTGTTTGGGTCTAATAAACACGCCTTCTTATCGCCACAGTCTACACTGTTTGGGTCTAATAAACACGCCTTCTTATCGCCACTGGTGACACTGTTATTGCCAAAAAGAACAAAACAGATCTTTGGGATTGTAACTTTAAGGGACAGCGGACGTAAAATAGCCTTTTGGCTAATTCTGGCACCTTTCACATTTTATATGTATTATTAGTGTGCATTGTCCCTGTTAAAAGAACATGAAATTAAATTAAGGGCATTGTTGCTAATGATAAAACTAAATAAAATGATGGCAACCCCAAAGCTACACTAATCAGTATTTGTTTTTTAAACAAACGCCCAAAACAAGTAAGTGTAAAGTGAAAAAAGCTGCTCTGAATAACAAACACATGTCAAAATTATAAAATTATAATAATATGTCAGTGTCATGTTTACACCTTTTATGGCCCCTAGTGGCCAAAAAATATATATATATAAATCAAAGCAGCTTTTATATGAACCCTTTCAATGTAGTTTCAACTGTTCAAACTTGTGAGTGCATGTGAAGAAAGGATCTGGTCGGCAGGTTAAGAGACGTGTCACCTGTGAGTTCATTTATTGGACTATTTTGCTTTAAGAAGATTCATATTTTTCCTCGTAATAACAATGAGTTTGGCTTTTTTGCAGCTCATTGTTCAATAATTGTGATAATGAAGAGAACACCCAGTTGCTCCAATGGATCCTCCACTCATCAACAGCCAAGTCTTGTTTGGGTTTGGCGTCTGTTTTTAATTGGGTCATTTTGAAATCCACACTAATCAGAGAATGAGTCAACCCACAAAAACAGCAAACCGTAAACCAGCACAGAATTGAAGCTCGTCTGGTAATTAGTAGCTATCCTGCTTCAAATGAGAGCAATAATGGGTAGACTCATGCTTTCCCTCTCTGTTGTGGCAAAGCACAGCTTAAATCAATGTGCATGTAGCACATGTTCTGCTGGTGTCGGGGTGCAGTCTGCACGCAACACGTCTGTGTTAAGGTCCACAGAGACCGGAGAGTTCTCACACTTTCATGCATTCATCCATCCATGCATCCATCCATCCATCCATCCATCCATCCACACATCCATCCATCCATCCATCCATCCATCCATGCATCCATCCATCCATGCATCCATGCATCCATCCATCCATCCATCCACACATCCATCCATCCATCCATCCATTGATCCAGAACTTCTAGTTATCTGTTTCAGATCCCAGGTGTGTCAGTTGCAAGATGTTGTTGATGTGCAGAATGCAGCTGTTCAAGTCAGCAGTTTAGTTTTGTTTATCGTTTGCTAAACACCGCCCTACTTGTTGCTGTTGCTACGTCTGTTCTCAAACTGCACACATGCAGTTTACAGTGAGGACACTGGCTCCAAAATCGCAGCAGTTGTTGGAACAATGAGCCTTCGAATCCACACATAAAGCCGACTTCTTTTGTGTTAGCCAATGAACTGTTGCTAGCATGTTCTATTAGCTGTAGCTACCTAGCTACTTAACAGTTCCTCTTTGGTTTGTGTTTGTGTCTTTTTCTAAAAATGGGTAGACTGTTTACAGATGGCATTTAAGGTTTTCTGCTGACTTGTTTTAAACAAGAAATAAAAGTGACAAAAGTGTCATATATGTGCACATGATGGCTACATGGCTATATCATGCTCATAGACTGATGCTAAAACTACACACCCCAGGCAAAAGTCAGTCTCCAGCTGATGATCCTTAAAAGACACGTAGCTTAAATATAGCAGCTTTATTGTTCTGGCAGGGTGAAGCTAGTAAGCTAGTAATTTCCCTTGCAGGATTAATAAAATATAAATTATTTATTATAAACCTTAGTATGATAGTACAGTATAAAAATGTAATTACTCTGTTTTTCGCAGTGCTAAACCACTGAGGCGCCGTGGCACTGCTTTCCCTCAAGCAATGCAATTTAAACCAAGCAAAGACACAAAATATAAAGTTTGAATGAAGGATGTTCTCTGTGTTCCCACAGAGCAGCCCGGCTCCTCCGACTCCAAACAGCTCCTCTCCTCCTCCTCAGTGTGAGGAAGTGGACTTAGAGGAGCAGCAACTGAGACAGAAGCTGCATGAGATGACGGACAACATCAGTGACCACGGTCTGACCTCTGATGAGGACGAGATCCCAGCGTGGAGGAGCCCAGAGGGGGATGCCAAGCCCAGCAGGATACCTACCACCAGACCCACATCCAGAACAAGTATCCTTCTCTGCAGACTGGAGGAAGAGCGGCCCCAGCTGACTCAGAAGGTACACGTATCAGAAGACAGTTGACTGCTTTACCCTGGCCGATGGGTTGGCGGGGAGGGTTACTGGTAGTCCCGTTATAGTCTTGCCTTGCCAGACCCTCCGCCACAGCGCTGTGAAGCAGGGTCTGGCTAGTCCTCACAGCATTCCTGGATGGGAGAAATGTGCTCAGGTTTATTGGCATTTCTTTAAACCAATCAGAATCGTCTTGGGGGTTGTTAATTTCCAGATGGACCAATGGTCCCTCTGCTAACTAGCCTCGGTAAAGGAACTTGTTTTGGTGGAACATGTGTACGTTCAAAAGTATTTTTAGTCGTCAACAGAAACTGTAGTCCAGCTAGCTGTCTGGATTTACCCTGCAGAGATCTGAGGACCAGGTAACCATAGTCCTCAGATTGGACAGATA
>NC_048417.1:1556689-1569189 GCF_013103735.1 Etheostoma cragini
GGATTTACCCTGCAGAGATCTGAGGACCAGGTAACCATAGTCCTCAGAAATCCACCAGAGGTTAGAACGCCAACACAAGAACAGAGGAAGGTACTGGACATTTGGGCCGAAAATGAGAGAATTTCCGATGGCAATGGAACAATCAGGTAAATGAAACGTTGTGTTTTTTCATACTGTCGTTCATTACCAAGTTTCAACCGTAGACTAAACCGTATTAAAATAACGGACTTTAGATGTTAAGCTGTTAGATAATAGACTCGACCATCTTTCTGTCACAGATGTGAACTAACCACAGACCGTTGCCTCTTTCGTGGACTCATGGCATTGATTAAATGAGCAGAAAATCAGCAGAGGAAAAAGAATGATTCACACAAACAAGAGTTTGATGCCAGAACGTTCATCAGAAACATGCATTCTGCACATCTGGTCGTTGCACACTCCGTACTTTAAGCAAACAGCCTGGCTCATGAAATTCCATACCAGCTCTGCAGCAATCCACTTCAAGCACACGCTGTAGTCATAAATCAAGTAACTCAGCCTTAGCATTTATTTTTCCTTTGCAACCATCGCTCCCAGATATTCTGAAACATAGTCTTGACTAGTTAAATATCTCCCTCTTATAGTTGCTATGAGGCTCTATGGTCTGAACTGTTTTCACTGGCACCTCTTTCCCTTATAGTTAACAAAGCTGTTTGTTTTTTGGGGGTTTTGCTATAGGCCTGTTCAAACTGCTCTTTCTTAAGGATTTACAGAATCATGTAACACTAGCTTTTACAAGCGGGAACCCACTCCTCTGAAGTTAAAACCTGATTAGGCCCAAACTTGTAAAACTGGGTTTTCTTTCCCAGAATGACTGAAGGGGTCAGAGGTCAACAGCCCCCTGATTCTGCTTATTATCAAACCAAATCGTAAACTATAGTAAACTTTGAACGTCAACTACGCACTTACAGGAGATATATGTATGTATATATATATATATATATATATATATATATATATATATATATATATATATATATATATATATATGCTGTTTATAAAAGAGTGAATCTTGCTGTTCAGAAAGAAACCACTAAAATTCCAGTTGTGCTGCTGCTGCTGGGTTGGTTTAGTTTATATGATCCAGCTGATTTGGAAATTCATCCTTTTTGGAAAAGATTGCTTTGGACTTTTCATCCAACAATTGCTCAATAACAAGAACCTCCAACCTAATTAACAAAATAGGTTATATGTCACCTCTTTCCAGAACAAGTCAGGAGGGCATTTTCTGATCTGACAACGTTAACGATGCAATAGCATTTTTTGTGTGAACAAATCATTTTAAAATTGAACAACTTGAAGTAAAATAGATCATGTATTGAGCAGGACCTTTCACTCATGAATAACACACTTGTCGGCACTCTAAATGAGTACTAAATGAGTTGTTTGCTTGCAGATATTTTGCGTTACACTTTAACTAAAATGTACCCTAATCAATTTAATTATCTAACATTGGTTGACATACTGGCCCTGAATAGTTTTAACCTACGACACAAGCAAATTGTTACAGTTCTGCATATCAGGGTTGCTTAAAAATGTTTTTAATGATGGAAATTATTGACTGAAACGTGCCTACATACTTTTCAGTCATTTGGATTTCAAAAACATGTTAGACTCAAAGCTTTATTGTGTAACTTTTTGATATAAATGAACATCTGTTAAATTCAAACCATTCCAAAGTGAGTTATACAAAGCTAAATAAGACCTCTCTCTGCATTTCTCAGTAGGGCTATGTTCAGAAGATTGTGTCTTTTGGCGACCATCGAGTGAAGCTTATGACCTTTTCTGAAGAGTCCATGATGTTTTGTTAATCCCATGTATCCTCCTTGGCTTCTAGCCGACTGCGTGGAGGAAGGGTGGGGGCGCTGTGAGATCACAGAAGGCTTGTATCATGTGGATGGGCCAACAGTTTTGTTGTCATTACTTAGAACACATCATGGGGGACACAGAAACTATGCACTATACCTTTAAGTAAATAGCTCAAAAATGAATACTTTTATGTCGCCGAGGGGTGACTGAGGGGTGACTGAGGGGTCACTGAGGGGTCACTGAGGGGTCACTGAGGGGTCACCGAGGGGTCACAGGACATCCCCGGCTGTCTAGTCCATCGGGAACCCTTTGTTGCATGTAATTCCTTATCTTTTTCTCCCCTGATTTCCTGTCATTTCTCTACTGTTGATTCTTTAATAAAGGCATAAAGGCATTAAATGAAAAACCAAGTCACATTTTTGTTATTTCCATCACTTCTCTTGTAGACAAGCCAGTCAACAGAGAGCCTGGAGAGGAAGCGGCCCCCGCTAGAGGAGGGGTCAAACGGGAGCTTCAAAGGCTCCACGGCCTTACTGGTGGAGCTGGAGGACCAGGTAGCTCAGGCAGCCGCCAACGTCCAAAACGCCCAGAGTGAGGTAAGGGGAAACCAGAAGCTGAGTCAAGCTCATGTGGCGTATTAGATTTGTTTTGAAGAGACAGAAAAGTGAACTCTCCTTTTCTCCCAAGGCCTCTTACATAGAGAACCGGATTGCTGCCCTGAATGCTGCCGGCATGCCAGTGGATAAAAGAAGAAGGGTAAAGACATTTATTTTATTTGACAGCAATGTCAGAGTCAGAGCTGTTAAAAATCAATATTAAAATGTGTCCATGTGTGAAATACTTTTCATATTATGTAAAATGCAATGCAGTTCCGGGAGTTGTCTTTGCAAACAGAACAGCTTTAAAACTATCCTGGTTGCCTAAACCTAAGACTTAAAACTTCAAGTTAATGTTATTTTCATGTGTTGATTACGAATTTTTGAAGTGATGTATTTTAATGGGAAGCCTGTTTTGTGATCACAGAACGATTACGGTAGCGAGTCGTATTGAGAAGCCAAAAAGGAGGTTGGTGGTGTCGGGGGGTCTAAATACACAGGACTTTCACCCCGGAGACCGGGGATTGTGTCCCTCGTGTTTCAGTTCCTCTCCTTGTTATTCTCTTCCCAACCACTTCCTTTCAACGTTTATTTTTTTCCTAACCACAACCCCAACCGTCCCGTTGTTGTGGCCAGCGTGGGGCGTTTCATGTCCCTGTTGTTGCATCCCCCCCCCCAGAGACCGCGGATCGTGTCTCTGCGCCCCTGGGATCATGTCCTGCGTGTGGCGGCCCGTCCTGTTGTTGTGGTTGGCGTGTGGCGTTTGATGCCACACGCCGTTGTTGCGTCCCCCAGAGCAGCCCAGTGTCATGGCAGTTCGTGAAATGGTCAAAATCGAAAATCGTGACCTGTACACAAATCAATAGGTCAAAATAACGTGACCCATTCCCGAACTGGCGTGAGGCCGGATTAGACTCCGCCCTCTTACATTTGAATCAGCCAACAAGATCCTTTCTGTCTCCTCAGCACATCTGTCTCTGATCAATGTTTCCACCCTTTAAGGTGACAAAATAACTGATAGGCCATATATTTCTCACATTCTTACTTTTATATATTCTGTTTGTTTCCCGCTTTGTTGTCTTCTAGTCTGCGATCCCGATCCAAGCAAGGAGACTCTCCCACAACTTTCCCACAAGTAAGAACTGACACTGCTGCCCTGGAGCAGGATCCCTTAGGGCCTTCTGCCTGACTCGAAACATCTTAACCTTGTTAAACTCAAAGAACATGATGATCTGCTTTGTGAGCTGGTAAACACAGTGTCCTATTGAACTACAGCTTTAATTTTCCCAACTGTATGTTGGATTTTTAAACTCTGCAGGATTCACAAAGGTACTATAAATACTTTAGTAATATAAATGTTGTTAGGCAGAGTATTCAAAACATCTGTTTTGCTTGCCACTGAGAAACTCTTCTGGGGCAATCCCCATTCAGACTAGAGACATGATGAAGCGTGATAAGGCATTTGTTGTAAAATGGTGCTGCAGCTCCTTTAAGAGAGCTCAGTGCGTGTGTGTGTGTGTGTGTGTGTGTGTGTGTGTGTGTGTGTGTGTGTGTGTGTGTGTGTGTGTGTGTGTGTGTGTGTGTGTGTGTGTGTGTGTGTGTGTCCAAAGTAAACCCCACACTGAAAGCCAAGTTCATCCATTTGCTCACCAGAAACGGGATTTTAACCCTGACGTTATTCATTGTATAACATCAGCCCTGGAGTTGAAGAGTCTTCTCTGGTTTTGTGACCAGTGCAACAAGTTCTCCAAACCACATGAGGATGTAGGGTACCAGTTAAAAGTTTGGACGCACTTCAACGGGAAAGTAGGTCAAAACCTTTGACAGGTACTGTGCGTTGTTGGTTCCTACCCCCTAACAGGACCCACAGGAGCGTTTTCTATCCTCATACGCAAGAGTAATGTGTTACGGTTTTACGAGGATAGGACCTAAAATGCAGAGATGAGGACAGCAGGCAGGTAGGCGAGGGTAAACCAGAATTTATTAAACAGAGACCAGGGGAGGCAAAGTCCAGGAACAACAAAATCCAAAAGGTCCAAAAGCAAGCAGTCCAAAATAGGTCCAACATTAAAAAAAACAGGGTAACAGCACAGGGGACAACTCACTGGGAATATCTGGACCGCAGACACGAACACCTTCACAAGACAGAAGGATCTGACAAGACAAGGGAAGCACAGACATTATATAAACGAGGTAACGAGGTAACGAGGTGACTAGAGGGCATGGAAGCAGGTGGAAAACATCACAAGAGCGGGAAGACACAGGAAGTAAACATAGAGGTGAGACAAGACAAAAACCAGGCTTCAAAATAAAACAGGAAACAGAACAGACAGACATTCAGGGGAACACAAGACAACGAAAGACCGGGGAGAAGGGACACAAACACAAGACAGGACCAAAAGAGAAAAGGAATCCAAAACTAAACCCCAAACCAAGACAGAATGTAGTGGTTGCGTTTTAAAGGTAAAGATCGCAGGTTTTAAACACAATGTTAACGTTGGACATCGGTCGCAGTTTGATTAGGTTTAAAAACATCTTTAGTTAAGTTTAGAAAATCATCATTATTTGGGTTACTTCACTTCCATTCACGTATGTGACACCAAACATAGAAGTTAAAGAGTTGTTTCCCAGCGATGCTTTTCCAACAACGTTATTGTTGGTGTCTGTCATTTTACAATTTAAGGTTAGTAATAAATCCACAAAGCAAATCACAGTCAGACTTTATAGATGTACCTAGTGTGAAGAAACCGAGCCAGTAGAACATGGATGTGCAATGTAGTTGCTGTGTGTTTCCAGGCCAGGTGGCCAGGTTTGAGAGGAACTCCTTCTACAGGGGCTCCCTGACCCAGAGGAACCCCGTGGCTAAGCCTGAGACCAGGGCCACCTGTGCGGTATGACCCCGCTATACGCTGCTGTGTGCACTGAAGAGTTCAGTTCCAATAGCAGCTGCCATTTGGGAACAAAACTCATCTACAGTCTCATAGTCAGTCTGTCTTAAAGTTATTGAATGTTGAACTTAATGGAATAATTTTACATTTTGAGAAATACACTTACTCACGTTCTCAGAGGTAGAAAACTGATAGCACTGTCATGTCTGCGGGTTAAGTTCCACCGACATTGTACCATGCATAATTTGTCTTGACAAAAAAATATAAAAGCTTAGCCTAGCTTAGCATAAAGACTGAAAACACGGTGAAACAGCTTGGTGTCAGCTCCTGGTGTCAGGCTAACGAAACACTTTAATAAAATTAATATGCACAAGACAAAAGACACGTTATCACATTCATTCATCTTACACAACCCATATACCTCTCATACAGACACACACACACACACACACACACACACACACACACAGACATTACTATGCATTACTAATTTCTAATATACTCAGGTCACAACATGTTATTTAGTGAGTTTCAGAGGTGCTGGTAAGCAGATTTTGTTGACTTTCGACCAAGTCGGGATCCAGTCTTAATGCTAAGCTAAGCTAACTAGCCGCTGGCTGCTTTTTATTTAACAGACGTAGTGGCTTTGATCTTCTCTTCAAGTGTATTTCTGAAAATGTCGCACCATTATTTTAAATGTCGTTTCCCAAATGGTTCTACTGCCGGAAACCAAGTCTTCCTGTACTGGTTGCACTGGGCTTGACTTCTGCAGGATGGTGGTTGCTTTCCCATCAGGCTTTGTGGTGATTTTAAATGGCTGTCCTTTCTTTTTTTTTTGCTTCTTCTGTTTCAATCAAATAAACAAATTCTTGCATTATTAAGAATGTATAATCACTGTTTTTCAGTTATTCCGACTAATATTATGTTCTTTCATGTTTTTACACTTTTTCTTTACACTAGATGAGGGACAAATATATATTAATATTATTTGTAGTTTCTGCTTTTACACACGACTTTTACAAACGTCTTTTGTTTTTCCTGAATTAAAATAAGCAGTGCATGGATCCTTCCAGAAGAACTGAGAACTATTACAGGTTGAATTAGAGAAAAACTATGAGTTAAAGGTGAATTCCAGTCGATTTCAACACGTAGCTCTGTAGTTTGTAAATGTGGAGGTGTGTCAGTAGAGAGAAAAACTAACCAATCGGTGCTGCCTACATCGAGTTATCCTCCTGCTAGAGTTAGCACCCAACAGGCTCTAACAGGGCAAGTTATAAACCTTTTTGCCTAAAAACATGTTCAAAATGTCTCTAAAAGTGCCCCCCCATGTGCAGTGATTCCTTCAGAGGGAACAAGGTGAATCTGACTGCAGTAGATGTGAAAAAAATGCATGAAAGTTGTGTTAATTCAGCTGTTTTTGGTTCTGGTGTTGATTCTTAAAGAAGCGCTTAGGGACCGCCTACAAACTACAACACATAAAAGTGATACAAACATATTAAAAAAAATAAGCATTTGCTTATTTTTTAATAGTAAGTACTGTAGAACAACCAGCAGGAGACAATACTTTATTTTACCAATAAATTGATTGCCTACATATTTTAGTTTCATCTCTTTTCTGTGTTGTAGTTTGTAGACGGTCCCTAAGCTCTCTAACTTGTCTCAACACAGGAACTCAACACAGCTGAATTAACACAACTTTTATGCATTTCTGTCACATCTGCTGCAGTCAGATTTACTGTGTTCACTCAGAAGGAATCACTGCACATGGGGGGGCACTTTTAATGACATTTTGAACATGTTTAGAGACTACAAACACGTTTAAAACGTGCCCTGTTTGAGCCTGTTGGGTGCTAACTCTAGCAGGAGGATAACTCGGTGTAGGCAGCACCGATTGGTTAGTTTTTCTCTCTACTGACACACCTCCACATTTACAACTACAGAGCTACGTACTGGAATCTACTGGATTTCTCCTTTTAGAAGTACATGGCTGAATACATTTCTGTGAATTTGAGACACACATTGTGTCACACCCAGGTCTAATTGATAAAAACAAAATTCACAATACTTTATTGGCCAAATGCAACAAATTAGTTTTTGTCCTGTAGCCCAGCTGTGGTCCAGTCTCCATCAGTCCAGTTTAAAACCACAGCTTTAGTTCAATATAACTAAAATCTTAAATTTTTCGTTGATTATCACTGTTTCAGTCAAACAACTGGCGTTAGAATTGCTGATTATGACAGCATAACGTTGTGTTTGGCGCCTAGACGCCGACCTCATTACGTCCCACAGATATGTTTGCATGTGATATTGGGGAGTGATGACTTAATAGCTTTGAATATGTTGTCCATTTCCTGTTAGTTTGTCTTCTACAGTAATCATTAACAAGGCCCACAGCTCCTGCCATGATTAATAAGTCATCAACATGTTTCTAAAGGTTAGCGAAGATATCACAGAGCTGTAGTTTCTCTTAGATTCAAGTGAATGAATGAATGATTTCATGCCTAACAGTGAATCCATTAACCCAATCAAAGCATGACATGATTAATTATATAATTGTTGACCAGCCAATGAGGATGTGTTTCTGTCTGTCTCTGTTTGCAGAAACCAGTAATGACACAGGGCTCATGAGGAGGAGGCTGAGCATCATGTGACCAGCTGAGCATCATGTGACCAGCTGAGCATCATGTGACCAGCTGAGCATCATGTGACCAGCTGAGCATCACGTGACCAGCTGAGCATCACGTGACCACGTTACTGTTTGGAATCTACTGAAATTCAGCTTTCAGAGACTGTCAACTGGGATGGGGGGCTTACATTTATATTTAAAATGTCCGAGTTGAACTATATGAACTTTATGACGAATTATATGCCCTCACTGCTAAACTGGCATCTTAGGGTGTAAGATGCAAGTTAATGCATTCACCTATATATGCAAAAAAAAAAGAATTGAAATTTGCTGTTTTAATCTAAAAACCTAGATATTTATTCAAATATTTACACATGCATTTTAAATGAAGCTATTTATAGCCAGTTGAAAACAATTGTGCAAGAACAAACTACAAATCAGCTTGAAGTAGTTTTACATTTTCCCTTTATTTTTTTTTTTATGTACCTTTTTGCCGCGAGGGGTCTCTCGACTAAAACAACGGGTGGTCAACGCAGACTTTAGATGATGTCGGGAAGTTGCGTGGAATTATGGGAGCTGTTGTTTTTATTGTTATTATAGCACAACGGGGTAAGCCAGCCATCACAAAGCCAACCTCCCATGGAGCCATTTTGATACTGATAAGCCATCATGAGCCATCGTTAGCATCCCATTGACTCCCATTCATTTTAGTGTTGCTTCACACAGCCTTCTCATGATCGTAGCAGTACTCACAGGTAACTTTAAGTCTTCTTTGATTTTCCTGGAGCTGATCATTGATCGAGCCTTCTCCATTTTGTCTTTTCTTCCATCCATTTGAAGGGTAGTTGACCGTTTTTCTCCACGTTGTTCAGACTTCGGGCTCCATTTCAAGACATTTGAAATCATTTTGGCTGAGCAGCATATCATTTTCTGCACTTCTTTAAATGTTTTCCCCTCTCCAATCAACTTTTTAATCAGAGTCCACTGTTCCTCAGAGCAATGTCTGGAACATTTTGTGAAATGCACCATAACCAGCATGCATTGCTTCCTTCCTTCCTTCATCATGGACCATAACTGACACCTGTTTCTTCACAGAATCAATCACCTCACTAACTGAACACAAAACTGCTCTTATTTAGAACATGAACCTTTCAATTACAGATTCAGTTACACAGAATGAGCAGCATGCATGTCTTGACTGTTGGGTCTGATGGTTTACTATGACTCTGCAACACCTTCTAGTACATTATTTGCCATGTAGAAATATCACTTCTACTAAAAAATAGGGTTTATGGAGTTTGGGTGGCTCTTTCTAATATTTTGCAATAACACAATGCAAAGAGAAACAATTTATGTTCTCACCACGTTCAACAGGAACTTATTGAAAGTAGGTTATGCATAATTCTAAATCAATGGTTCCCAAACTTTTTCAGCTCAAGACCCACAAGGGAAATTCGGTGTCTCCCCAGGACCCGAATTTACGGAACAAAACCATGAATTTAAATGTAAATGAAGTATATTTATTCCATTATAAAAGTAAACAAAGACAGAAAAGGTCTCTATTCTCCTTTTTGTGTCTCTGTCCCCTCCCATCATCCCTGAGTACCGACACCAACGTGTTTAAATAATGCTGACTTGAATTTAATGAGATGTATGTGTCCGCTTGGAGATATCAACCAGCTGATCTAGTCCAGGTTCGGCTTTTGAAAGTGCCCTTCTGAGGTCATGCTGGGGTCATGCTGAGCATTTAGTCTGCTCTCTGCCAATTGGCGACCCAATAAAACGGGGCTACGACCCTAAGTTTGGGAAACATTGTTCTAAATCATCTGTTGATAAAATGTGTTATAGTAGATGTGGCCGGGTTGGCTCAGTGGTAGAGATCATTCAAGGTCCAGGTTTCGAATCCAACCTGGTTTCTTCTCACCGAACTCTCCTGTCAAATGTTAACGGCGGAAAAACCACTAAAAACTCTTTAAAATCTGTTTTAGTAGAATGAGGAATAGCCATATTTTTCAATTGAAGATGGTTTCATGATTTCTATTAACTGTTTGCACATGCAGACGGGTGACACATCAAAGGACGACCCTACTCTGGAAATGCAGATGTTTCCATGCAGGTTACCAAGGGTTACCGTAAAACGATGATATGGACGCCACGGCCTTTGCAGCCACAGGTTGTCCTTAACCCTTGTGTTGTCCTCGGGTCAAATTTGACCAATTTTCAGGTTTTTCATCAAAAGAAATAAGCTGAAAATCAAATAGCTTTGGAAAGAACATAAAAAACCACCTATAACATTGAAAAAGTGACAAATATTTCAGAAAAAGCAATTTATTTATTTTTTTCATTGTTGACAGGAAGACGACACAAGGATTAAATAAGTCACCCGTCTGTAGACTACTACTCTATTTTAAGTTGAAGCCCTTATTTAAATGATGTATTTCTAATCATGCAGTAACAATGTTTGTCTTATTGGTTGTATTAAATTATATGCAAACTAAACTGTCATTTCGGTCTCGTCTTGACTTTTTCGTCTTCGCTGCCGCGTCCTGTCGCAGAACGGCGTTATCTCGCGTTATCTCTCTCAAATCATGCTTTCATTGTTGACCATTCAATCTGCCTGTCATCACTCTGAGAAATATCTGTACATTAACAGTTGTATGACTGTAAATTTTAACAGAAATTGTCCCTTGAATGTGATTTTCAGGTATATATATATATATATATATATATATATATATATATATATGTATTTTTTTTAATCATTCACACAGTTATTTAATTGAAAAATTCAGTTTTTTTAACTACGGTAGAAAGTCAGGGTACTTTTTCTGTAATTTTAGGGATTTACTTCTTAGTGTGTAGATCATTACACATTCCTCTTCTCACATGTCCTGTGTATTTTAACATGACTGATGGCGTGTTGAGTCCACAGGGAGGATAGGATCAATGTGCACTCGACAACATTTTAAGAAGATTGACATTCCAGAGAGGCTATTTTAAAGCTGTCAAAAAGTTGTATTTACTGCGTGTCCATAACATGAACCGACCCACAGTATATCATTTAATTTATAACTTTTAGTTTTGGGTTTCTGAAAAGAAGAAATCTGCAACAACAGCTGATGGTTTGGAATAAACAGAAGAAAGAAGTGAGTAGTTATAGCATAATCAACGGTGGTTGGCATCACTGATGATGATGTTGTTATTAATGATGAAAAGAGCTCCAGCGCCTACAGAAATGGAAAAGGTCTCAACAAGCAACTCCAAATATAAATGTGTTGCTGCGGTTACGAAAAGTTCACAGCTTAACACTTTACAGTAAAGTGAAGTAAGTTAAAGCAAGTTTGACTTTGTAATGCAACAGAACCCCAAATCCTAAATAGTATCCCAGTTCATTGGGAACTTTTTGGATTTGGTGCACTATTGCCCCTCTCCAGTGAAAGCCAGTCACACACACACACACACACACACACACACACACACACATTGGACAGCTCCATATACAGTAGATATAGTGTGTATTATGAGTTGTTCTTGAGAGGTGGGTGACATCATGCCTGCTCCACCTGCTGGAGTATAAAGAGATGATGGAGCGACTGATAAACGGAGACACCGTCCCCCCCCCCCCCCCCCCCCCCCCCCCCCCCCCCCCCCCCCCCCCCATAGAGCCGTGAGACCTCCCCCCGAGACAACTCACTCCTTCAGTCCTTCTTGTTCAGTCTCTCTTCAGTAACTGCGTGTGTGTCCAGTGGGATTTACATTAACGTGACACACACTCACACCTGGAGGGAGAAGAGGATTTACTCGGGTCAGTCATCCTTCTTGCACCTGGTCAGATCCTGAGGTCCGACAGTAAGTCTTCATTTTGGTCCAATGTTGCTGTAAATACTGTGAAATATAGTTGGGATCAGATGTGATGAATACTGTGAAATATAGTTGGGATCAGATGTGATGAATACTGTGAAATATAGTTGGGATCAGATGTGATAATACTGTGAAATATAGTTGGGATCAGATGTGATGCCAGATTGGAGGAATAATGTTGATTCAAATAGAGAACAAACTGCCTGAGATTTAAAATATAAAAGTTTTTTTTATTTTTGTTTAACCCTTGTACGGCGTTCAGGTCAAATTGACCCATTTCAAATTTTTACAAGAAGAAAAATGGAAAAAGTTCCATGTTTTCTACCTGAAATCAGCGTCCTTTCCTTATTTCCTGAGATAAACATGTCTTCCTGACTCAGAACATTATTCTGGATATGACACTTATGTTGTTTCCATAGTGGATTTTTAACATGAATTATAACCTTATAACCCCACTTCCATGTTTAATAGTGTGCTAGTAGAGACTGAAGCATTCCCTAAACATAGATGTTATCTCAGCTGTTAGAAACTGAGATAAAGACAACATTTATTAATAGATTATAAAGTAACATTTTATTTCAGAATTGTTTTTAAAACCCTGAATAAGTCCCGGGTCAGTTTATATTGTAAAGAGACAATACAAGGGTTAAAGTGACCCAAAGTGCAGACTACATGCATGTG
>NC_048417.1:1574189-1578496 GCF_013103735.1 Etheostoma cragini
TTAGACAACGTCTTTATTACCACAAAGAATCAGTCTCGGTAAACAAAAGAACAAGGAAGTTGACAGAGGAGGTCTGTTGTGTTTGGGCCTTTTTTAAAGGTGATGATGTTTCACAAATCGCACATACTTTGCACATGAATCATTTTAACTAACAATGGAAACAGGATTACTAAAAACATGCATACAACATCTAATATAGTTTGAAAAAAACACGTATGCAACATCTAATATAGTTAAAAAACACGTATGCAACATCTAATATAGTTTTAAAAAAACACGTATGCAACATCTAATATAGTTTTAAAAAAACACGTATGCAACATCTAATATAGTTAAAAAACACGTATGCAACATCTAATATAGTTAAAAAACACGTATGCAACATCTAATATAGTTAGCAAGAAAGAGTGAATGGGAGAGAGGGACTGGGTAGAGATGAGGAAGCATATTAATCTGCATGCAATTTGTTTGCATAATAGTCTAAGAAAGGGTTTTGTATATTTTTAATGAGCACTGAATTGTGCATCGGATTTTTTTCTTCTATTCTGACAACTGACATCACCTGACAAACCAGGCGTGAGTGTTACAAGATGTCATATTTGTCATAATGCCAGTAATTGTGTAGAAATGATTAATAAAGTGTGTTTGCTGCTCGTGTTTGTATCTGCTGCCCTCTAGTGGTAGACAAGTGCTCTTGGCTCCCAGAGATTAGTCTATGACTGCATATGAATCCGGCTTCCTCTATTAAGATCAGGACACTCAGCAATAACAGCAACCTTAACCCTCATATTCTTCCTGGATATTTCCAAGCATCTGATTGGTTGGACTCTATGGGGCAAAGCCAATAAGAGCCAACCTGGGAGGCTGCACTCAGGCAATAAAAGTCTCACATAACTTCTTTATTGCACTTCCTTTGACACCCTTTACTTACCTACAGCCAGCAGCAGCTGGCAGACCTGATCCCCCGACAGGGCTGATGTCTCCGTGAAAAATAAGCCCCTGTCATTGGCTAGACTCTGTCCTTCCTGTATGAGGACACAAACCAACCACACATTGCATGTCACAGCTTGAAACACACGGTAGATTTGACTCTGCATGTTGAATAGGGACTGATGGAGATTAAGGAAGGTGATCCTGTGTGTGTGAACTGCACCTGCACAGAGACTTGTCGGTCCTGTGCCAGATCTCCCTTGTTGCCCACCAGCCATATGACCGTAGACCCTGGGATGTACTGCTTCTCGAGCTCTTTGAGCCACACCAGAACTCTGATGAAGGTTTCCTATAGCGGCACAAACACACACAGGGACACATGACGGCATAAGCACCAAGATATGAGTCAAGATTAGACGAGATGAGTGGTTTCCATGGTCAGGCGTCCGGTTCGCTCCGTTTACCCTTTTGCTGATGTCGTAGACCAGGAGTGCAGCGTGGGCCCCTCTGTAGTAAAGGGGGGTGACACTGTGGTACTTCTCCTGACCGGCCGTGTCCCATATCTCAAAGCGAAGAGTGACGTCCCTCAGGTGCACCACTCGGGTCAGGTAGGCACCTGGAGGGGCGGACAGCACAATGACACCTGGGCGGATTCAGGTCTTGGTTCTTTAAAGACTGGTCTTGGGTGGACAACCCTGTCTCCCATGTCCACATGAAACTAAACTGCATTCTCAGTTACGTTTCAAGGGAAACACATCCTCGCACCAGGGACAGGTGCACATTTGAAACAGTAGCCGGTTAAAACACGTGGCTAACGTTGTAAATTGGAACAAAGCTTCTTGGTTAGGTTAAGGAAAAGATGGTGGTTTGGGTTCAAATAAATAACCTATGTTTGTTATGTCGGCTACGGGACTTAAGTTAAATGAATCATCGTTGACTTTTGGTTTTACACAGTAGACGAACAGTGGGCTTCCTGGGTGAAAGCCATCCTCCTACGTGGACTTTGAACACAGACTTTGATTGGAAACATAATGTGATAAGGCAAAAACAAAATATGTGATTTAGACCTACAGCCATGAGACGTTAGCCTAGCTTAGCATAGCATAAAGACTGGAAACTAGAAGAATAGCTAACCTGGCGCTTTCCAAAGTAAAAAAATATATATATACCTGCAAGCACCAATAAAGCTTAACACGTCATATCTTGTTTTTTTTAATCTGCACAAAAACTGAGCTTTAAAAACACAAAAGTTCGGGTTTCTCCAGGAAGTCACCGCTCCCGCCAGGAAATAGCCAGCACATATAGATATTATTATAGATATTAGAGCACATGGTACGTAGATTTCGTTAATGAATCAAAATGTTGAAGAGTTTTCTTCCGACAGAGCCATGCTATCTGTTTCCACCTTCCAGTCTTTATGCTATGCTAAGCTAACCATCTCCTGAGTGTAGCTTCGTATTGACCTTGCAGACATGAGAGTGGTGAACATCTTCTAATGTAGCGCTCAGCAAGACAGCGATCAGCCATTTTTACACCATTTAAAACCTATTTGTTTGAATTCTGAACTCACAGCCTACAGTAGGTGATGTAATCCTGAACTCATCTTTGCCAAATCGCAGTGCCAGGCTGGACTTCCCCACGCCAGAGCTTCCCAGAAGCACCATCTTAACCCTGAGAGCCTGCACAGGTCTACTCAGAGTCTCCCGGCAGCACCGGGCTCCTCCTGGCACCCTGGGGAGACTTTCCCCCATCAGAAGTTCACTTCACACCCAAAACTACTGAGGAAATACAAATGGATAAGACAGAAAAAGTCCAAAGGTGTCCTCCAGTCCTGATTCCGTCGTGAGTCTTTAGTCCAGTCTCATAGCAGCAGCTCCTCCAGACTGTGTATGTGGTCTCTGTTGTGAGAGTCTGACGCTGCACCGGCTGACTTTTTCTTCTTTTTAATAGAAAATAAAAGTAAAACCAAAGTCCAGTCCTAACTTGTAAAAGGCCAACACACATAATTTCACTTCCTGGTTTACACTCACCACTCATCATAAAACTTTCCAGGCCAGTCTGAGTTAGACCTTAGACCTCCCACAGCACGCCCGCATGTGTTCAATCAACGGTCATGTTTACTGGAAACTACACTCTGGAAGTTTTTAAAGCATGCAAACAGAATAGGGAAAGTTGTTCTTTATTTATGTATTTGTTTATCCATTTATTCATTCAGGACATTGATGCACATTGATGAACCTGCACAACAGTACATGTAAATGTGCCAGATTGTAGCCCAAGAGTTAATTTCCATCTGCAGTCCAACAGGCAGGTTGGAGTTACAGTAAATAAAGACATAAGATAGTCATATTTAGTGTGTAAAAACAACAAGAAACAAGAAGAAAAGAAGAACAAAGAGAAAGAAAAAACAGGACAATTCATTAGTAAAAGAAATACATAAATGACAACACGAGTTAGCGGTGGTTCCATGTTTGGTTACCCGGCGCTTAAAGGAGCCCAGACTGGGCCGCCGCCTTATAGTTGGAGGACGCATGTCCCATAATACACTGCCTTTAATAGATAGATAAATGTGGTGTTTTCCCCTATTTTCATTCAACCGCTGCATGTCAGATACCAACAGAAGCTGTGATTGGTTTGTTCATAATGCACTTATGTTTTCACACAGTTTGATACATTTGATTTTTTTCTTTATATATCTAGAACATTAAACATATTGTTGAAGAAAGGCAAAACAAACTCATATTAAAACACTGAGATATCCCTCAAACATAGACAAATCCATCGTTTCATCCTGCCCCTACTGTACAACATCATGTAAGTATAGAGGAAACAAAAAATATGTATACACACAAAAGATGCAGAACATGCAACTTACAGAGCAGCAACATCAACACACTTTGAGAAATAAACTTTTGAACTGTATAATACTGTTTGATGTAATTGTTAAGGTTACCCCACGTACTGAAACTCACACGAGTTTAAACACATGTCATTGATGCTTTGCATGCTTTTTAAATATGAATTTCTCTTCACAACATGAATGGCTATAGGCTGTAATTAGAAGTCTGAGACAGACATGTCTCTTTCTTTGTGTGTGTTTATTAAAGGTTAAAGGCCTGTTGTCTTCCTGTTGTCTTCCTGCTGTCTTCCTGTGTGTCTCCTTGTTGTCTTCCTGCTGTCTCCCTGTTGTCTTCCTGTTGTCTTCCTGTTGTCTTCCTGTGTGTCTCCCTGTTGTCTTCCTGTGTGTCTCCTTGTTGTCTTCCTGCTGTCTCCCTGTTGTCTTCCTGTTGTCTTCCTGTTTGTCTCCCTGCTGTCTTCCTGTGTGTCTCCTTGTTGTCTTCCTGCTGTCTCCCTGTTGTCTTCCTGTGTGTCTCCTT
>NC_048417.1:1578596-1582730 GCF_013103735.1 Etheostoma cragini
TGTGTGAGTGTGTGTTTGTGTGTGTGTGTGTGTGAGTGTGTGTGTGTCAGACACTTAGAGGGAGGAGTTTTAAAGGTTGATGGTCACAGGCAGGAAGGTCTTCCTGTGGTGCGCTGTGGTGCATTTTGGGAGAATGAGTCTGTCACTGACAGTGCTCCTGTGATTGAGCAGTGAGTCAAATGCAGCCATCATTAACGTTTAGAACACTCCTGTGCTTTTCCTACTATGCCATGTCAACATGTCTGCCCTGAAAAAGGTCTATTAGCACAACAAATACAAACTGTGATCATCGGAGACTAACACAAATTGCCGGCATGTGATTGGACACCCATCTCATGATATCGCCTAAGTGTGTCTCTGTCAATTATAATCACTAATATGTTAAAATCAATCAAATAAGTCGGTCAAGGCACACATGAAGGCTATTGTTTATCCTCCCTCTCAGTTTCTCCAGTGGAACAAAAAGACAATATACAGTATGTGAGTGGAACAGCTGTGCCTCAGGACCCTTTCTTTTTTTTAAAGGTTATTTTGGGGCTTTATATGATAGGACAGCTGGGTGAGAAATGAGGAAGACATGCAGGAAACCATCACAGGTCAGAGTCGAACCCTGGACCTCGGCATCAAGACCTAATACCCATAAACCTGGAAGTATGCGTGCGCCTGCTCGACCCACTGAGCCAACCTGGTCACGCATCAGGTCCCTTTCACTGCTCACTACGAGAATCTGGACAAACTTCATCACCCACGAGCCAATGTAATGATAGACAGGACTGTTTTAACCACCATGTGTTTAAATTAAAATGAGTAAAAGGTTTTAAGCAAAAGGATAGAGTAGTACAAAAATGTAAAGTGTTCCTATAAGATTGCAAAACAAAGTACTTCATGTATGAATTATGAATAAATAACTCATCAAAACGTGACAGGAAGTTTAAACATATCACAAATGTTTATCTTTACAAAAAATAAGATCCAAATGATACAACAGTGATACCGTAAGAAGTGTTTCCACTCACCACTGTCTAGTCCAGACAGATTCTAGGCCTCCTGCACCATCACACACACACACACACAGGAGTAGGCCTACATGGGATCTACGGTGTGCCCATCCGACCTCGAGGACCTTCTATCTCTTCAAGAAACTCTAGACTGTTTTTAGAGCTCGCTGGTCATCATTAAAAATAGCCCTGGGGGTGTGAGAGAGGGCGATAGCCCATGCTGGAGCTGTAGTTTCTGGCTGTAATTTAACCCCTGAACATGTAGTCCCAACATGTAGAGGTTGATGCTGCATTCAGGTGCGCAGCGTAAATTCCGCACATTGAACATTCACTCATTAAGTGCTTTGATTGGGGCCTGGTGTCATAGCAACACTTTTTGTGGCTGTGATTTTAGTAAAGAATTTAACATGATAAAAGATGTATTCTTTAATTCAGTGTAATTCACTGTGACAACCAGTCCTCTGTCTTATCAATTCATTTAATGATAATGAATAATTAAAACAAAGTTGAGGAAATTCGAGTCAAGAAAAAAGTTGAAATGTATAGATAGTGTAATCAAGTATACAATAGCCTATGTGTTTTAGTAGTATTAATTAAGGATATTGGGATACCATTTTAAATTTCTGCTTTACTAATGTTCACCATTGCGAAAATAAGAATAGTTTCTATGATAACTCATATTTCCGACACCACGTGAAGGCAGCTTGGTTGAGTACAGCCTTTGAAGTTGGTTGGTGTCAGTTGTGAGTCTGTTGCTGGGACTCCGTCAGGTGGTGGAGTGTCCCTCTGCTAGCTACACAAACACGAGACACTTAAAAACAATCTACTAATGGGGGCTTAGATTCAATTAATCCTTTTTTTTTGTTGTTTTAATTGTGAGTTTTTGTGTTATATCCATAAAACGACAGACGGGCACGCGCGTTAGTGTACATGACAGTGAGACATCACAGTTAACTCTTCTCATAGAAGTTGATAGAAGTTGCTGGTAAACGCTTCCGAGGCGCACGTGGGGCAGATGCTGCCCGTCCCCGACACGGTCTGAAGCGGACGTGGAGTGTCTGCGCCGCTCACGGGAACACAGGAAGGAGGGGAACACGGATGTGTGACAATGACCCGAGCTGTGCACGCGACCAGCCGCGCTTTCTTTCATCTCCTCGCCTTTCATTTGATAGTTTAGCGACACACGAGAGCCACTAGCTAACTTTTCTGTGGGGATTATTCGGTGCGCCTCCGGACCACGAGCGGGACTGGGTGTGCAGTGAGTGGATACGGAGCCAGTTTGAGACGACATGGGGACCCAGGGCACGGGACGGAAGAGGTCCACCAAGAAGGAGAGGTCCACGGCAGAGGACGATGCCCTCAATCTCATCGCGAGAGAGGTGAGTGGAGACAACGTTGATTAAGTCCTTCCTGTCATATCTGAAATGAGGGACAAACCAGTCGAAAGTCCATGGACTGGTCTTCCTCCTCAGCCCCCCCTATAGAGCCGAGTTTTCCGTCCTTATTTAAGAAAGGGTACCCCAACACCTCACGCTACATGCTGACACACTTGGCTACTGTTGTCCAGATGTATTTGTTTTAAACGATACCAGGTTTCTTCATTTATCCAGAATGTTACCCCCGAATGGAAAAAAGTAGACAGTAAAAGCCCCCAGTTTCATTTCACCACAGCTTTTAATTATCCTTACATCTGAAGACTTGAAGGCAACATATTACAATGTATGTGTGTATGTCCTGAGCTTTTACATTGCTATCCTACTTTCCTTTTCCTTTACAGTATGGCAAGTCACTTGTAGAGACTTGAAACCGTGATTACAGTAGGTAAAACTAGCTCTTGTTGCCTGGTAACATAGTTGCAATTAGGGTGTGTTTTTTAAAACTCTTCTTTGGTTGGTCCGTTCAATCCCACATCTGAGAGTTTGCATGTAGAAAAGCATTTCATTCACAAGCTATGCCTATGCTAACGTGCAAAATCAACTGTATGGGCTTTTTAAATAAAGAGGTATCCAATATACATAAACAATTAAAATGACGAGTCCTAAATGATGCAAAGAAAATATTATTTATCTTCAGGTTTTATAGGTTTTATCCTCCGTGTGGTGACTCAACTGGACTCTGCCCTGTTTCAAGACAGGATGATATATTAAAACAATGACTTTGTTGTGTAAACAGTACTGTAGTGTAATCATAGACTTAAACATGTACTTGTGGTTCTAGTAATCCTTGCAGAAGGACGAAGGCCTGTCTCTCTGTGGCAGCTCTCCTTTTGTTTTGACCCACAGCGGATTAAAACGGTTTACCGTACTCTACAAAGTGAGCCTTTCATGTGCTAACCTGCAGGTATTGTTGGGCTAACCCTTAATAATGCAAGGCTGAGGTTGGCAGAGCTACCCAGTGGTTTCTAACAGGTGCCGAAGTCATGTTGTGACAGGTAGACCGTTTCTAATCTCTAAGGTCTAGTGTGGGATAGATGAATGTTTTGTGGTAGGACTAACACCCGGTGTGTCTTCAGGGCTTAACGTCAGCCTATGTGAAGTGTGAGACCGACCGACCTGTGCCGTTGAGGTGTGAAACAATCAATATTTGGGTTTAATATTTAAGCTCAAAGCCAGCTCCAGAAAACATAGCAAAGCCTGATAAATACTGCTCTAAAGCTACATTCATCTATCTTTTTAACTGGAAGACAGATATTTCTTTCTTAGGGGACCACTAAGGTCTATATAGAGAGACTTCAGATACAGGATTAGGGACCACTAAGGTCTATATAAAGAGACTTCAGATACAGTATTAGGGACCACTAAGGTCTATATAAAAGAGACTTCAGATACAGTATTAGGGACCACTAAGGTCTATATAAAGAGACTTCAGATACAGTATTAGGGACCACTAAGGTCTATATAAAGAGACTTCAGATACAGTATTAGGGACCACTACGGTCTATATAAAGAGACTTCAGATACAGTATTAGGGACCACTAAGGTCTATATAAAGAGACTTCAGATACAGTATTAGCGGACCACTAAGGTCTATATAAAAAGACTTCAGATACAGTATTAGCGGACCACTAAGGTCTATATAAAAAGACTTCAGATACAGTATTAGGGGACCACTAAGGTCTATATAAAGAGACTTCAGA
>NC_048417.1:1582830-1599153 GCF_013103735.1 Etheostoma cragini
CAGTATTAGGGACCACTAAGGTCTATATAAAGAGACTTCAGATACAGTATTAGGGACCACTAAGGTCTATATAAAACAAAGCCTGACAATAGCTGCTCTAAAGCTACGTTGGGGATCTATCTTTTTGAGGAGAACGTGGTGCTGCTTCCTGTTACTCAGCAACATTTGAGTTGCTTTTTTATTGTTTAATGGTGAGAATGAAGTCCTTAACTCGATCATAGCCGTCCCCCTGATTCAGGGCAGCGTTGACAGGTTGTTTTTTCAGTAAGGAGGAAGTTGGTTTCTGTGCTAACCCAACCCGGATGTTTCAACAAATTTGCGTGTCACTCTTAACTGAAACACATTGTCCTCACTTCATAGCTGTGAATGTGTGTGTGGTAACGGGGCCGAAGCCTACCAAGGTTCGGCTCTTTGAATGTCATCTTCTTAGCTGACTGTTTACACTGCGTAGTGTATCTGAGGTTGCACATTCCTGCAGCTGGAAATCACGTCTTGTTGTGGTGTATTTGCAGGAGTGTCACCCGGCTCAGGTGTGAGGAGATTAGATAGATAGATAGATAGATAGATAGATAGATAGATAGATAGATAGATATAGATGTTTATTGATCCCAAGAAAAATGGGAAATTCTGGTGTTCCAGCAGCAAAATCAGTCACAAAGCACAGAAAATAAATATAAATGAAATACTAGGAAAAATATACATACATACAATATACATGAAATAATAATATGAATAAAATAAAAGAACAAATATTTGAATATGTACAAGATGGGAAAACAAAAAATGTGCAACTGCTTAAATAATATGCTAAGATGTATGCTAAATGTCAATAAACCAATTGTTTGTGTTATTCAGCAGCAGCAGATACACAATATCCACACAATGAGACTCCCTTTGGTGAACATATACCTTCGTCCTCATCAACTCCCAACGATGAAATGCTTATGTCTTATAACAGCGTTCTCTCACATCTGTGTCGCTTAGAGACAGTCTGTGCCTTTAAGAAGCAGACGGGTCAAGTCCCTCGCTGGCAGTCCTCTGACAGGATGGTATGTTAGTCCTGATGAGTTGGCCCGCTCTGCAAAAGAGTTCTAAAAAAAGACGCTCCTGAAAGATCAGCTGCTGCTGCACCCCAGTTTTAGATTAGGTCTGTGGGTGGGTGGGTGGGGGATGGGGATGGAGGAGGAGGAGGAGGAAGAGGAGGGGGGGGGATGTGGCTCACCACCTGGCCATCCCACCAGCATGGAAACAGCAGTGGTTGTGTGGAGATGTGAGGCCCTCCTGCAGAGAGTTGGTAGTTGAAGCTGCTGCGTGAGCTTGTGGGAGGATCGTGTTGCCGTACATTTTCCTACTCCCTGTCCCAGGGTTCAGAGAAACTTGACTTGGCATTAAAGACCGTCAGCACAGAATACCAGAGCGCTAGTTTGGCTGTACTCTAGGGAGTTGGTTCCCTCCCTACCCGTGTCAAACAGTTGTAAACATTAATTAGTCAGTCCCTCCTGGATTTTGCAGCCTTTTTGGAGATTGTTGCGGCCCAAAACGTCTGATGTTGCAGGAGCTTTTGGAAAAAAATGTAAATAATAAGGAGGGTGGATATGTACAGTATTTACATAGTTAAACAAATGTTATGATACAGATTTGTCTTTTGTATGTTTGTTGCAATGAAGTTGTCAGGGACAGAAAGTTGCAAAATAAGTTGTGATTTTTTTGTCGTTGTTGTTGTAAAGTTCTTCAAAAATAAAAAGGAAACTTGTTTTTGGGAGAATGAAGCTACTCTAGGCTGAGTTTTCCTTAGGAACCTTACCCTGTTGGTATAATATGAAGGTGGCTGCTAGATTTAAGACAACAAATAATAATGTATTGAATTAATCAAATTGGAAAATGTCTGTCAGTGGCTAGTTGATCTTTACATTGTTGGTTAATTTCCTGTCCACTCACACGAGATTGCAATAACGATATTACTTCCGATAAACAGATATTTGAGTACACTCAGTCCTGCATTTCTGCTGCGTTCAGTCTTCTAAAATGCAACAATTGCTTGTTGAATTTAAAATATAATAAATAATTTCCAACACATTAAACACTGAGTTAAATCTAAAAGGCACCACAAAAAAACAATGATAAACTGCAGATTTCTACTGATCATTTCTTTCAACTAACACAAAACATTCGCGTTTATGTCGCAGCCTTTCGCGATGTGTTTATTGCGGCATTTAATATTGCGATGACGATAAAATAAAGATATATTGTGCAGCCCTAATATCGAGGATTTTTTTTGTCTCAGAAGTTGGCCTGTTCGTTTAAATGTTTAAATTAACTTATATATTTTTATATATCTTATAGTTACTTTGATTTTCATTACATTTTACAAGGTGACCGCATCACAAACACTACGACTTTCTTCTGTGGGTTTTAAACATAGACTGGATGAAATAGTCCTAAATATAATCATAAATATTCTCTTTATGAAGCTTCTATGTTTACAGGCTTGTGGTGATGAGCAATGTGATCTAGATGCCCCAGAAACATCTGTTTGGTACTACCAATTTGTTTCGTTTTGTCATTTCTCATGTGTGCAATAAACATTTCTCTATGTGAGAATGATAATATGAATTCTAAGCTAAAAATCTGATTCAAATTTTGTCCTCCAAGCATTCAGATTTACCCAGAAGTCATTTAAACAGAAGAAAAGTTGAGTCTATTCACAACCTCTGAAACAGTTTTATCACGGCTGCCACCATGAGGTCGACATTTGGGATTTTTTGGGAAAACGGTTGCCTACCACTTGAATTTTCTAATTAGAGAAATGCAAGAAGCAATAGGCCCTCTACGTCATACTCCGCATGCTTTTCAATAACTTCCATTGCTTGTTTTTGGTATAAAGTGTCTGTTCATGCTGTACTTGGTCAGCTGTGGATTTTCCCTCAGGCCAACTAAGGCAGTTTGGGGTTTGTTGATTTACCAACCAGGTCATCACAAAGCTCTGAGGACAACGTCGTAGGAAGGATTAATCAAATCAGACCTACATGTATTTCCAATGTTCTACACATAACACAACACATAACAAGCCGTTTCATACCTCTCATGAACATTTAGAATAACAGATTTTGTGGGTTCTTATGAATGCACACACACCTCTGTGTGAACATTAGTGTTGTGTCTCCTCGGGAGCGTGCTGTTAAATTTAAATATTCACTAGAAGACTATTTTAGGAGTTATGTTCCTACACAAATGTGATGGAAAGTCCAAACAAGTGTTGATATCTTTCTGAAAAATGGTAGATTACTGTCAACGGTATTAACCACCCACACACACTCCTTTTTTCCATAGAAACACCTCCCATTCTTGCTTGAAAGATTCCAATAGCACTGCAATACAAGGCATTCATACAATGTATGTTCAACATCTACGGTCATGCTATGTTAGTAATGAAGCAGCTTTAGATTAACACTAAAATCTTAAACCTGACCTGGCCCACAGGTGGGTCATTACTGCACAGCCATGGTGCACAGCCAAGCGTGGCTGAGACACAGACACAGACATGAAGGCAACACAGCAGCCAGCAGTTTCCCTTAATGTGGCAGCAAGGGTCAGTGAAACTTGGGGTCTTATTGTAAATACGCAGACCGCAACCACAAGTGCAAAGCGGTCGGTCTAGGGTCCACGGACCGCAGTATGTTGGCTTCTACAGGTGCACCTGCTGGCTGTCTGTCAGCGCAGAGCGGAACGAATGCCAGGGAACTTTCTTTAATTATCTAATTTGACGGTCAGTCATAACGGAAAATATGAACAACTTTTAGAGTAGATTTTTTATTCAGGGCTAAATTACATGGTATGGGATGAGTACATAGACCCACGTACTCATTAAAACCATCCGCTGGATCTGGAAGGGTCCCATGTAAATAACAGCAGTGTTTCCTACAGGTTTTTGTGAGACTATGGACCACCTTGTATGGGGGTCTGGGGGTGGACCTTCTAACCTTGTATGGGGGTCTGGGGGTGGATCTCCTAACCATGTATGGGTGTCTGGGGGTGGACCTTCTTACACTGTATTGGGGTCTAGGGGTGGATCTCCTAACCCTGAATGGGTGTCTGGGGGTGGACCTTCTTACCCTGTATGGGGGTCTGGGGGTGGACCTTCTTACCCTGTATAGGGGTCTGGGGGCATGCTATAATTAAAGTTAAATGCATCAATCTGGTGCACTTTGAGAGCAATATTAAGAAGTTAGATCTATAAAGAATCTGTACTCTTGTGAATAATTCTGTTGTTGTGAGCAATTTAATCATAAACACATTGTTTGTATGGATATGAACGGGGATGAGCATGGTAAACCAGACGGGGTTTAGTTTACAAATGATCAAAACACCAAATCGACTAGAGCAGACGTACATTTGACAGGTGTCAAGGGAGGTAATAATCTAAAGGAAAGCCTTTTATTCTCACTTAGACTGTTCTGTGAGACAGCAAACTACAAGCATCATTAAAACATAAACTTCCAATAGGCATAATTTTGTCACGAAATTAGCTGAATGATTGGATTAGGCATAATTCTGTTGATGGTCTGTTTAGTCTGCGTGAGTTTGAGGAGTCGGTCTAAACTGGGGATTAAGTCGCCCGGGTGGTGCTGGGTGGTTTTTAGCAGCTCAGTGAAGCGTTGAGTTTTCAAAGGGTGGATTAGCGGGGGGGGGGGGGGGGGGGGGGGGGGGGGGGGCAGCGAGGACGGGGAAGCCCACCACACAGACCCTAAGTCATTCTTAGTCATCTGCCAGAAGGCCATGGTCCCTCATGCAGCCACAGCCCAGTTAATGTGTAACGGTGGAGACAAGCAACACGTATTTACACAATGGCCGCCGATGGCAGTCAAAATCCACACTGAATACTGACGATTTCCAACTGTGTCCCTGTCTAATGGAAGCACTCAACTC
Organism: Etheostoma cragini; assembly: GCF_013103735.1. Lineage (NCBI taxonomy): Eukaryota > Metazoa > Chordata > Actinopteri > Perciformes > Percidae > Etheostoma > Etheostoma cragini. The sequence goes on from NC_048417.1 coordinate 1,587,757, forward strand.
CAGTAAGATGTTTAAATGTGCTTCACTCTCAACAAGGCATCTTGCACCCAGAAGATAAGTGAGCAGATTGACATTTTCCAGTGAACACCCATTATGCCACGATCCACTTAAACAGGCACGGTTACTTGTGTATTTCCTGAGATATAGATATATATGCAGAAACAACCTCTGGCTCAGTTCAGCTCGGCTTTCCTGACTCATGTCTCCTTAAAAGGAAGTGGAGGCGCTGCATGTGTTGGCTTCCTCTTGATGACCTCATCACATGCACAGCCCCTGCAGATTGTTATCACAAACTCCTTCCTGTTTATTCACCACGGCCGAGGTTCTTCCAAAGCTTAGGGAACAGTGGAGGGTGGAGGGTGGAGGGTGGGGGTCAGGGTGGGAAATTAACTTTTTTGCCCTTCAGCCACAGCGGCTGGTAGATGCTCAGTTTTAACAGCCACTCTTTCTGGAAGTCAAATTTATAAAAAGTGCACTAGCATACTTTCAGCTGCTTCAGTACATAATTTTGTATTATTATCAATACATATTTTATTGATACAAGCAAATTAAAAAGTGATGTGGAGAAAAAAAAATGAAAGCCTTTATTGCCCCACTCTGCTCCCGGGGTCCCGTCTTTGCAGCTGTGTGGCAGGGCACTTGATATTGCCTCTAATTTAACCCTTGTATCATCTTCCAGTCAATATTGAAAATCAACCCTTTTAAGTGAAGATTTTATTCAACATTTTTAAGTTTTTCTAACATTTTGGCCCCTTTTTTTAAACACTTTTGATGCTTTTTTTTTTTCAATGTTTGTCACTTTTTTGATGTTTTCAACACTATTTGAAAGTTATTTTTGGAATTTATGGTCAATAAACCTCATTAATAGGAAATTATACCTAATGTTTGAGTTAGAAAAGCAGAAATTAGGAATTATTGAGACTAAAATTAAAGGAATGGATGTTGATGATAATCACAGACTGGAATATGTCAACTTTTACTCGATACTACTTCCCCCAAAAACCCTCAATTTTTTCTCTCCAAATGCTATAAAATTGAATAAGACGCCCCAAAATTAATGAAAGTCGAGATGTATACTTGCAAGATTGCGTTGTGTGGAATCAATCATGTTATTTGGGGGAATTAAAAAGAACATTGATATAGGAAAACGGGTCTATTTGACCCGAGGACAACGTGAGAGTTAAGGTCGGTTGTTGCTCTAACCAACAAATCGTTTTCAACTTCTGAAAACGAGTGGGTTCGACAGTAAGAACAGTGCATTGGGCTGGTCGTCGGTCAGGTAGGCTAGAGGGTCGTGCCAATGGACAATATCATGTCATCCCAACCATCGTAATGCCACGCACCCCCACACCCACCCCCACCCTGTCGGACACACGCTAATCCTAATAGATGGGAAATTGACGAATGCGTCAGGCTTTGCGCTGTGCTGCACCTTAAGTGGAAGCTACTTCCCCCCGCTTACGTGCAACCTATTTGTAGTGATAGTCTCTCTCTCTCTCTCTCTCTCTCTCTCTCTCTCTCTCTCTCTCTCTCTCTCTCTCCCTGTCAGTACAGTAGCTCGCCCTACCTGGCCTAGTAATGTATAAGCATGCATTAGGGTCATGCTTTACGCCTCGGCTTAGACACAGAGAGCGAGAGAATCAGGCCCTAACGGGGAACACTTTCACACTTTCCTTTATCCCCTCATTGGACTAACTTTGTGGATACAACTGTGTGCATGCATCAATAAGTAAGTCTAACGAAGTTATGTAGGATTTATGAATGTACGTTAGCAACAGTAGGCTAATTCATGAGGGTGCCGTTTTATGTGTGAGATAATATTGCATATCTGTTCTTCTGTCTCTGTTTATTGAATGCGTTATTCAGTGCAAATGTAACCCAGAATGTAGTTTAACCTCAGTAATGATGGTATATTAGGTTATTACTGTTGCTCTGTTAAAGAGTCACTGTACTGTTGTTGTCCAGATCACGGAGCTCTGGTTGAGTCGAGACTTTACGGCACCGTAGGTCACGTTGTAATGTGCAGCCCATACCGGCGGCAGCATGTAATACTGTCTATTTACAGAGGTTATTTACATGTATGTCTGACCAACTGCCAATTTAGGGGACACCGCCCAACCCTAGTAAGCTAACCGTTTCCTCGTTCCCCCTTCGCCACAATACACCACTTATTCGACAAAGTACCTTCCCTTCTCGTTTCTTTACTTCGCCCTTGGTGGCGGGTGCTGATTTCCCACCCTGGTGGGGGTTGAGGGCAGTCAGGTACGCTGAGGGTGGGGGACACACTTATACAATTTGACCAATAGGACCAAGTAGGACAAACGGTCAACACACAGTTTCTGACGGCAAGATGTTAACCATGTGACCAAAGCAGCAGTGGAACACTAATAATAGCCACACAGTCGTTATTCACCATCTTTTCTCAGCCCTTTTTAACAGAAACAACCACATTTTGAAGATTGGACACCCTCAAATATTGAATTTTTTCATTCTGGTGTAAGCGCACCTTCTTAAGTTAGAATTTAAGTGTATTCTCTTTCATCTGGGCCACATTAACCCTGCTGCTATGTTGTTAGCCAGACAGGTTTATCCAGATTGTGTAGTGTTTATTTTCTGTAATATTAGTTACTCTTCATTTCACTTCCCCTGACTCTTAGGTCTCATGGCCTCTCAGCTTAGGGACAGTAAGAATATAGTAACTGTGCATATATATATATATCGATAGATAGATATATAGATAGATACATCTGATAAGCATCTTAAATGTTCGTCGATAAGCCTCTTAAATCTTTGTCTATAATTACATGCCTAAAGACATACATCACACAAACAGAATGCTAATACCAATCCTTTATTTAATAACAAGGTCCTTTACATTACATAATATGTACTAGGTTCAAGGTCAAAGTCAACCTTTATTTATATAGCACATTTACAAACAGAACAGCATAAGATAAAAAGTATTATAAATAGCAGAAAAAACTTGTCTAAAACAGAATATGCTAAAAACTGATAAAATTATACTTAAAGCAACAACAACAACAACATGTCACAACCCAGTTTACGTAGAAAAGAAGATTTTAAAAGTGATAAAACGCTCTGAATAGAGGAAGCTGCTCTAATGTTGAGAGGAAGAGAGATCCAGAGCTTAGGACCTGCTACTGAAACAGCTCTGTCCCCTCTGGGTTTCAGTCTGGATCTGGGGTTCAGTCTGGATCTGGTCTTCAGTCTGGATCTGGTCTTCAGTCTGGATCTGGTCTTCAGTCTGGATCTGGGACAGTCTAAAAGCATCTGGTCCTGGACCTGAGTGCTCTGACTGGAGTGTGATCAGCACACCAGATAAACATGATGGTGCCAGCCCATTAAGAGATTTAAAAACAAACACTAAGATCTTTAAAATGGATTCTAGAGACGACAGGCGGCCAGTGGAGAGACCACAGTATGGGGGGGGGTGATGTGGTCTGGGCCTGTTTCCTGTCAGCAGGCGTGCAGCCACGTTCTGGACTAACTGTGTTCGGCGAACTGAAGACTGATCAAGGCCAGAGTACGATGAGTTCCTGTAGTCCAGGTGATCTGGGATCAGGGCCTGCACACCTGTCTCCAGGTGGCTCTGGGACGGGTAAGGCTCGACCCCCCCCCCCCCCCCCCCCCCCCCCCAAGAAGTCTGATCTGAAAGAAGCGTATTTTTACCACTCAGATAATCTGTTTATCCAGTTTAACCCTTGTGTTGTCTTACCGTTAACCATGAACCTGCCTTTCCAGGTCAAAATTGATTTTTTTTGTTGTTGTGCTTTTCCGATGTTTTTGTCATTTTTTTCAGATTTATTTGTCACTTTTTCCAGCTTTTGGCTCTTTAAAAAAAAAAAACTGAGCTGGTTTAATAACAGGTTTAAGCCTTATTCTTGGACAACAAACCTCATTTGTATTAAATTATACATACGTTTTAGTTAGAAAGGCGGAAATTATGAATTATTTTGACTAATAGTTTAGCTCAGAGGATGTTGAGTAGATCACAGATGGGTAGATGTCAAAGTTTAGTCCGGATACTGAGACAAAAAAAAGAATTCAAATGCTATAAGATTAAATAAAACAATTAAAAAAATTATTTTACCTGAAGAATGTTGTATGGAATCATCCATGTTTTTTTGGACAATTTGGTTGAAAGAAATCTATATTTCAGATATAAAACACTTTGAAGCGGGTCAGTTTGACCCAAGGACAACACAAGGGTTAAAGTAACCAACAACCAAAACACCAAGCCTTTAATTGCTTATGGTGTACTTCTACTTCAGGGGAAAACATTCTACTACTACCTTTACTAGGGGGGGGGACACCAGACGTCTCCCGATACGATATCTTCACAATACTTATGCCACGAGACAGTGTTATTGTGAATTTAAACACATTGCAATATCAGTGTGCCTGTGAGTTGGGCGTGTAACATCTTCTGCCTGGGTGTCACTGCCCAGAGGCAGGGGGTTAACGCTGATGGTTTTAAAGTGTGTTTGACCCCATGAACGTAGCACGGAGAACTGAATCATCACTTGGAAGTAAACATCTGATCTCCAGTACTTCACTGCGCTCACAGAGCTGCGTTGGGTAACTTCCTGTGAGGTATTGCTTACTCCCATCATGCTTAAGTAGCAGTGAGAGTTGCACCATAAAGTATTCCTGCCTGAAGCATCCGTTCCAAGCTACAAGGGGCTTCCTATAACTCTGATGAGGAAAACCCAGGAGGGCCCCACAGTGTGTAACCAAATGGAAACATGTGGGTAACATCGACTAAAATATCTCAGAGGATGGTGGTTGTTGTTGTTGTAAGACCAACAGCTTCCTGAGAGGAATGTTTGAGGATGTTCTAGTTCCCATAATCTGCTGTCTTGATTGGGAATGATATTGAAGTGCTGGGCATGAACCACTTTGTTGCTACTTCCATGTTTAATTCTCAGGAACTTCTCAACCTATGGCGCTGAAACTGTCTCCCTGCCGCTGTAATTCAGTTTAATGGTGTCGTCGCATTCCCTCACGGTTTAAACCCAACTGCCTCCCTCCATATCTATTTTTAGACATCTCTAAAGTATACTATTTGTTTTAATCCTGACATTATGTAGCCCGCACAGCTAACCGCTGTGTTTGCAGTGCTCAGGGTGCCCGAGCATGTGTTGGTGGTGCAGCCTGAGGTTTCATTGCATGGCTGTGGGAGTGGAGGCAGACGGATGGTTTTCTTTGAAGGTGCTGTATGAACGGGCCGGAGGATGAGCCTGAAGTCTAGAAACATGGCTGCCTATATACAGTGCATCTTCTGGCTTCTCAGATACTAGGTGCAATTGAACACATTTGTTGTGAAAGGCACATTGCCACACGAAAAACCATCTTCAGGATGGGCAAAGGCTGGTGCTCTTTGATGCACAGGGCTCAACGCTAATAACCAGGATCTCAAATTTGTACTTAAAGTACAGTACTTAAAAGGTAAAAATGTACCTAGTTACATTCCCCCCCTGCTCGCAGATGGATGCGGTGGAGACAGTTGTATGTTTTAAAACCTCTGTTGAATAATTTTTTGCAAGAATTAGACTTAGACTTAGCTTCATTAAACTATATTAAGTTTGTAAGGGTTTGAACACAGATGCTTAATTTACCCATTCTGCTCCTGTTGAGAGAGCGCCGTCCGTTCAGCTGACTCATGTCTGTGGCTTTAGTGTGCGCTGAGCGTTTTAGCAGCCACTCCCTTTTAGGCCACATCTGGGGGGTTTCTAAGGTTTTGCAAAGAGGAAACAAGTGTTTTTTTTTTTAGTTAGTCTTCATGACCTTCTACTTAATAACAGGCAAACTGAATGAATCCACTTAATGGCCCCACCTCATTTTAAACGCAGTCAAACCTCTCGCTGGTCAGAAATCAGTCGTTTCTGTGTGCTGTCTTTGTCCAGCCTGTCAGCGCTCATGATCATTAAAATACCCGTCCATTTCGGTTGCTGAAGGCTGGCATTCAGGGCGTGGGAATTCAGCGCGCTGCAGACAGAGTCCCAGCACCAGGCTGGCATTTAGCTCGGGTGGCACTTGAAGACAAGATGCCATTTAGATTGTCTGTAGACACAAGGGATCAGCTCGACATGAGCCAGGCCAACAGGTCGGTCTGCAGTAAGATAAGATGAGCTGGAGCACCAATCACGTCTGGACACTGTCCCTAGTTGTCGGACATTACAGCATGGTAAAGTCATAAAATGTGTAAAATATGAACATAGTCTCCATGACGTCACCGACCAAGAGCCAAAATGACATTGGCCAACTCCCAGCTAATCCAAAAATAGGTAATGAGGTGGAGCGTGGGTGGAGCTGAGGCTGGCCGACTGAGACGGGGAGGTTTTGGACCAGGCTGCTACTGGAAAGTTAGGCATGTTAACATGGGGTCGGGGGGGCACCGGGTAGCTCACCTGGTAGAGCATGCACCCCAAATACTGAAGGCTGAGCCCTAACTGCAGTGGCCTTAAAGCCCCCCCCCCCTTTCAGAAAATTTTAAGATTTCGTATAGTTAATTGGAGCAACAATGACACCATGTATTATGTTTTAAAATGTGCATCAATGAATTGTTAGCATTATTAGTTTGTGGGTTCATATTTTCCCAAATTGAACATCTTAAAATAAAACACTACTTTAACAATTTTGAAAAAAATAAATAATATGTGACGTGTCATTTTGGCTTCATAGCTCATGTTTGATAAAACTGCTAGTCAGGAATTGGAGGAAGGAGAACGTACACTCTTCTTTTGTCTGCATTTAAAGCAACACTAAAGCACTTTTCCCGCTTTCTCTCCCCCCCTACAGGTTGGAAGTGGAACTGTCCATTTCACTACATTATGCAAGTTTGCCAGATCGGGTAAAGCGGGAAAAGTGCTTTAGTGTTGCTTTAAACCATAAAAAAGGATACATCCTTTGAGTAATGTACTTGGATATAAGATTCCTTTCACGTACATAGTCTTATACCTGTGTCATATTTCACCTGTAACAGTACAGAGGGGCAGGTACCAAGTCAAGATACTGCTCACAGCAGCGAGGAAAGGGATAACCAGAATCTGGTATGAGCCCGTTTGTCCTTAACGGCAACAAAGGTTTGATGTCATGTAAGAAATAAGGGCAGTGGAAAGGTTGACTTTTGTGCTAGGTTTGAGAGAAGGGACGTATACCAAAAGATGGCAGAAGTGGACACTTTACTTCAATAAAGCATGAGGACATTGGTTCACAGCATTGTTTTTTTTTGGCTATCATCACCTTTTCCCAGAGGAGTTTCCCCGTTCCCCCTCTTTTTATGTTTCTGTTTTTTCATATATTACTTAAAAATCGAGGTGCCTGATCAGTTGTAACAGTGTACTGAATATTCAATGAAAACTAAAGTTAAAAAAAGGATATATCCAATTTTGTTGGAGCCTCCATTTTTAAAATGAAGTAGCTCATTTGCTCCCAGGAGGACAGTCGCCCCGTTGAATTTGTGCTGAATAAGAACCGTTCTGATAGAACCAGAGACCATGTAGGTCATTAAAAATAGCTTTAACGGAGGTGTAAAAGAGATGTGGGATTCTGTATTTTGACCTATTTAGATGCATTGCTCTGACTAGAAGCAGCTACCACATGCACTCCCAGGTACAACGTGTGTGGACACTCGCATGATCCAGGATTTCACTCTCCTCCAGTTTCTGACATCATGGCGTATTTTGACTTCAACTGACAAACTGCACCAAGGTACTTTGATTGAAAGAATGAATTGTATTCTAAAAAGCAAACTATTAGTTTTTTAACTTAACATAGTGTTAGGACAGTATTTGTCTTAGCGTTTTAACGCGTCCTTGGGGACGTCAGTGCATCCGCCCGTCCCATTCTTGAAAACTCAATATCTCAAGACTGTGAGATTGTCTTCAAATATGGCGTCAATTACGACTCAAGGATAACTGATTAAGGTCCACGTGACCTCGCAAAATATGTTTTTGGTCATAACTCAAGAATTCCAATGCTTGTTTTGACATTTCACACACGCCTTAATAGGGTAAGAATGATGAAGTGAAGACATTTTATATCCAGAAGGTCATCTTCACTTTGACATCATTATGTCAACTTGCAAAAAAGCTTTTCTGGCCGTTACTCAGCACATAACAGAAGGGGAGATGGTGGTCGGATACTGACTCAGTGACACTAATCTTGGAACTGTAATGATTGTATAGATGATCCGTGTAAAGCATCCATGTTTCACCATAAAATACACCTGATACCTTTTATATTAAATCCCACAACGTATCATGTGAGTCTGGGCAGACATGGATGTAAACTGAGGCGGTCATTCTAGTTGGCTTCTTAAAGAACACACAAACTGCTCAATATGACTGTTAAAGATACTTTAGTACAGGATTTAATAATGACATCGCTCCTCGGCTGTACATATTGCTATTGCCTTCTTTAAATAGACTATACAGAATGGCCCATACAGTTTTATTGAAAAAGAAGTCAAGTCTTGTTTGATTCTTATTTTTTTAAATGGTCAGAAGTCCCACCAAGGAACACAGTAATGTCTAAATGATAACCATTCGTGGTTAAAGTAAAGGGGGCGGATCAGTATCACATGTAGACCACACATAAGTTTCATGTAAATCGGATGATGTTTGTCATGTACTGTTGATTTCCTGTTGCCAGCAAGGGGCGCTATGATCAAAAGTAAATGTTGGCCTATAAATGTCCTCAGGCCTGGACCCTCGTCAATCTTGAGATAAATATGATGCTATATGCTATAAATGGGCATGTACTTTTGATTGAAAAATACCAAAACTGAATCGGTGCAGGCAACACGGAGGAGCCGCAGCTAGGTGTACAACTTCCACTGAGCTAAAACGGCTGTTAGTGGGGCACGTTTTAGAGCCTTTGTGCCTCTTAACAGACACACAAATGGAATTAAAGTGTCTGTAGTGACCCTTACGTGACAACAAGATGCCTTTTCAACTCAGACATTGTTTAAATTCACCTACTATGTCTCTATCCTGCCGGTAGCTAGCTCGCCCTGTTGGCGGCTAGCTGTTAGCGGCTAGCTGTTAGCTGCTAGCTACGTCCGTGATACGTGTGTTCAACCAGGCTTCTGTGATAATCAGGCAGCAGTTCCCTGTGTATTTGTAGCTCATCCATTTCGTGTGTGATGGATCTGGTGTTTGATCTGGCTTGTTGATTTATGTAGTAGTTCCCTTTCACTTCTTAGTATGTTTTACGCCTTTTGGTTTAGGCCTGTTGTCACTACAGATGTGATGTAACTCATTTTAAAAGGTAATCATTGTGTTTTAGGATGCCTATCGTCACCTGGCCGGGGACTGCAGCTGGAAATGAGGGCAGACACACAGATCAGTGCAGTCACGGGGCGTTCCTTACATTCATGTTGAACATATTTTTAAGACCGGTCCATCAACATGCTATCATCATTTCACATAACATCCCTTTCATCCTCTCATCTCACAATTGAACACACATTCGTATATTGTTAATATATAGTAAACTACAACCAATGTAGTTTCTTAGTCTACTCAACTTCTTTAATCAATAGATTTATTTTAGCTAAACATTTTTAAATCTTATTTAATGCTTTCTTGTGTTATTTGTTCAGGTAACAGATTCCATTCTTGCGTTGCTCCAAACACGACCAAACATTCGTTTAACAGGATTTGTCCTTTTTGTTTTGGTAAAGTCAAGTTACCTCTTGTCACAGCGGCTCCATTTTGTTCTCCTTAGCACAACAATTATTAGGGGTGGAAAAAACAACCGATTCTTAGATGCATCCCGATTCTCTCTAGAACGATTTGATGCTCAATTTAAAAAATCAGAAAACAAAGTGACTGGAAGAGGATGGATGATGGACAACATCCTAAGAGTTTAGGCCAGAGTGCTGGAAAAAAACACAAAAATTGCCAAATGGGGAAAAACATTTTGTTTACACATGATCCAATGAGACATACATTAAATAATTATGCAAAACACATATAGGTTGTTGATCTACTTTATCGCATCACATGTGACCAGCTCATGTTGGTTGGTGGTTTCATGTTGTAAGAAGCCAGTTGTGCACATTTAAACATGACTCTGACACGGGAGATCGCTGTGAGAGAAGGTGGAAAAATATTGGGCTACTATGCTGTATAGATTTGTTTCCCACCCCTATTGTTGACAACAACCATCATCAGAATTGGGTGTGGACAGGAACACAAAGCACAATGCAGTGCAGCTGCTATGTGATAAAACTAGGCGCGAGTCACAGCATGATATTAACATTATAGGTGCTGATCACTGACAGCAGCAGCATAGTTAAAAGTAAATATAACACTGAGGAGCCTTAGCAGAGACACACCATTGCAAAGCAAAGGCCATACACACTGTCATCAAGTAACTGCGGTGATCATGAAAAATATACACCTGGATCTGCCTGACTGGGCTAAGGTGACAATGATTGGACATAGTCCGTACGCTCTGTGGTAATGAATCGGGGCCGAATGTCCCACTGTGACTAGATTAGATCACAATTAGGTTAGATACATTGCCAACTCTGCTTGGCTACAAAAGAGATTCTCAAAAGAACTTATGCTCTAAATTGTATAAGCACAAAGCCACCCTCAAATGTATTATAATGCACCAGGTTAATGTTTACATTAAGAACTGACAACCAGAAAATACTTTATTAAACAGGATTAATATGACAGTCATTGACAAACTACAGCACCTGTACTTTATACATCCTTGGTATAACAAAGGCACATATTAAAAGTTGAAAAATTGATTTCATTATCAGATCATTTGATCAAAGACCGACACTAATTGGAGCATTGATTTTAATCCAGCCCCCTTATACAAACGTATAATAAAATGTTAATGTAAACTTAACGCTTATTTCATAATTTAATATATTTTGTGATTATTGCAATGCCGCTACAATGCAGCTACTGTAAAACGCCCTTTAGGGTCTCCGGTCTGGCAATATCATGTGACCAACACAGCCGCAGGTAAAGTTGGTTGGTGAGCAGCTAGTGAGGGATGGTGTCCTGGTTTGTGTACATTGTTTTCAGGTGATTGGCACAGTAGGGCTCCTGATACATATAGGGCTTTAGTGTGGATACACAAGCATCGTAACTTAGTTATTTAGCCTGAGTGTAGTTACTGTTTAAGTGGAAGATGAACTTGTGAAAACATGAACTGACTGACAACCAGATCTAGAATTTGGAGTGTACTGTACTGTACACTCATAGAGGCCATGCAGCCCAATTACTACTGCAAACGGCAAGCATTTGAAGTACACATTGCAGAAAGAGTGTGTGTGTGTGCGTGTGTGCGTGTGTGTGTGTGTGTGTGTGTGTGTGTTTTGCGTGTGCGAGAGCGTGTGTGTGC
>NC_048417.1:1599253-1603471 GCF_013103735.1 Etheostoma cragini
CGTGTGTGTGTGTGTGTGTGTGTGTGTGTGTGTGTGTTTGTGAGAGAGCGTGTGTCAGTGTGTGTGTGTCCCACCATTTTCTTTGTGTGTGTCTTCCTGTTACGTCATGGTAACTGACATTAGGGAAATGCATTAGTGCGATGGTGGGAGGGATCACAGCGACCCCGCCTAGAGGCAAACAGACTGCAACCACACAGCGTCTACCACAAAGCTAGAGGAAGGAAATGCCAACACACACAGTCTGTAGCGCACTCTGACGCGCTCTCACAGAGGTCCTTTTAAGGGAAAGGCTGTGCTCCTGCCTGGGTTGTGAGTGGAGCAAAGGGAATGTCTCCAAATACAGAAATGCATACACACATTTAGCCAAAAAATTAGTCTACCCTGATCTTAAGATTTGACTTAAGACTTCTAAATAAAGTCCAGTACATCTGAGTTAAAAGGACACTTGATATTCTGTGTTTATAAGACTTGTAATGCAGTCTACTGTGACACACTGCAGTGTTTTTGTCTTGTTTTCTGCTTGTTTTACTGATTTAACACGCTCTGGTTTTAGAAGCACCACTTCAGTGTACCTGTAAAACCCTGAACCTTTGGTTTAGGGGTCAATTTAAGGCTTCAGGATTTGAAAGTTGATGAAATGCATCATGCAGCACTCGCTTCCCAGCTGTTCACCGCAAAGTTCACATGTCTATTAGGAACTCTGTCAAGGAACTGGACCTCTGGTCACACACGTATTCAGCATTTCTAGATGTGTGCCACATTAGCCCGGCTAAATTGGCAGCTGTCTCACTTCTCTTTTTTTCTATTTTCTCTCTCTCTCTCTCTCTCTCTATCTCTTCCTATTTCTTTCTTTATCTGCCCCCCAGGCCGAGGCCAGGCTGGCGGCAAAGAGGGCCGCCAGGGCAGAGGCCAGAGAGATCCGCATGAAGGAACTGGAGAGACAGCAGAAAGAGGTATAAGTCCAGATACACACTCCCATGTAAAACTGTGATGCAAGACGCACCTTACGACTACCTGCCCACCGTGTGGCCTGGTGGCCTCGGTTGGTTTGAGTTTTTTATCCATGTATCCCTTCATATCTGAAAGAGTGTCCTATGTTTTTGGGTACCTATATTACCCCTAAACACAGACAGCTTAACATTAGATCTTATTTATGCAGCGTTATTACATTCAATTTGTCACGTATGTATGCCACACAGCTTTGTAATGCATTACCATAAATAACGGGAGGACTCAGCTGTCATGTTGGGACTTTGTTGTAGCTAAAGCATTTCCTGTCAACAGTGATTTATGCTCTTAAGCTGGGACTCTTAAATCCCGGGGTCAAAGGTCAAGGTGTTAGCAGTCTGCTGCAACTGCAGCACCAAGGACAACTGCTTTGTTGTTTACAGAAAGTACAGAAAAGAGATAAAAGTCCTCAAAGAGGCCCACTTAATACTCTTTCAAGAAGGGTTTGAACCTTTTCCAGTTCATCTTCGGCCAAATAAAGAAACCTTCCCAGACTTTTAATGGAACCTGGATCTGTTCTTAAAATGACGAGGTTCTATGCTACAGTATGCTGTTTAACCCTTTATACTTTACCCAGTTCTTCATAACCAAACTACAACAGGTATTTACATTCTGGTATCTGTAATATTAACTTTTGGAAGAACAGTTTTGAGTTCTCTTCCATACAGTGTTTTTTATGGCAAACAGTACATCGATCATACTGATTTTGTGATATTAGACTACATGTGTTATAATTTGGACATAATATTGGGATATGATATAAGTGTTTTTTAATGTTTTTAAAGCCCACATTACAGTAAAGTGAATTAATTTTCTGAATTAACCAGCCCGTTCTAGCAGTTCTGTTATTTGCCTTTAACCACTAAGTCACTGTGTCTTTATTACTGATGGTTGTTTATCTAAAGTGTAATTGTGAAAATATTTTGTTAAACCCAAATTGTCAACACTACAGCATCGCCACAATATGAACCTCTAGGTATTTGGTCAAGAGTATCATGATATCTGATTTCCTCCATATCACCCAGCCCCACGTAGTGAAAGCTGCAGTTGAGACCTGGAGACCTCCGACTGGGTGACTCCCTCCAGAAATTACTAGTCATTAATCAGACAGGACGGCTCTGTACGTTTTAAATGTAATGAACTTTTTTATTTATAATAACTAAAAGATTGAGTCCTCCTTTACCAATATTTAGTGCAAAAGTTACACACCATAGATTATATCAAACTCATTAAAATGGGTTTAACTGACAGCACTAATAGATAGACAGATAGAGAGATAGATAGATAGATAGCTTTAGATTGAAATTGATCTTACAATAAATCCTAACACCAAAATAATCCTACTCCTAGCATTACTCACAACGTCCTAGTAAAACCAGAGATAGGGAAATGGATGTTTCTTGTACCTCCGTTACAAACATAAAGCAACATCCCTTGACATTTTCTATAATCTCACAACATATTACCCATTTTACGCATTACCCAATCCTATTCTTTTTCTTTCAAAAAGTACAACTTTACATTGCTCAGATGTTTTACAAAAGAGATCGGTTGCTCATTTTTATGGCAAACTATACTCTTATAATCAGCAATCGCTGTGTAGATTGCACAACAACAATCTACACATGCACGCACACACATGACCCAGTCATACGCACTGGATTAAGGGTCATTGTTAAGCCGAGTCTGGTCAGGGTGTGAGCGTGTGTGCATGTTTGTGTGTCCCTTAAATCCTTGAGCGGAGTTCTAAAGTAGCTTAGCGGGTTGCGTTCCTCGGTCCAGCCTACAGTGGAGCAGTGGTTTGTCCCCGTGCTGACACCAGCGATGGCTCGCTGCTCTCTCAACCCTCGGCGAAACCTTTGGATGTTTTCTCACACACGGAAGACAGGCTTTGAGGTTAGATTATCGGCTGTATAGCAGCGAACGGGAACCCTGTGGTTGTCTTCGTTGTTCTGATTTTAAATCCCAGTGCTCCATATCGTTGTGATTGGGCCTACATGACCGGCCGTAGTCGTACCTGCTGACTGCTGGAGGATGCAGCCGGTCCTGGTCCCCTGAGGGCAGCAGGACGGCCGGGCGTCGGGTGGCAGGGAGGGGGCTGAGGGCTGCCCTCACCGGGCGCCCGAGGACCCCTCCCATCAAGAAGGGGAGCTCGGTGAGTTGAATAGAAAGCATGCGAGCTGATTGTGTAACTTTTTGCCTTGCTCACCTCCTAATTGGGTGTCCAGACTTGTAATTGGAGATAAGTAAGCAGACAAGATCCCTCCAGTTGGTTGGGAATCTGCTCTGCGCTATACTTGTGGTCTTTTTTTACCACATTATGATCTGGCACATCCCAGTTCTTACATATTATGATTGTCAGTAAAAGTGGAAACCGGAAAACAAAGGTCAAAACTAAGAGAAAGGTCACAGCTCATGTGAATGCAGGAATAAATGTAAAATTGGTGCATTTCAGTGTTCTTGTTCTTTCAACACAGTAATGCATCACCCCACCATTCATGGTAGGATTTAATAAATAAATCAGAGCTCTACATCTCAGTGTCCCCTGATTGGACGTGTGGATGACTTTGTTTTCACGACTAGACAAGGTTTAGCAAATTGCAGATCTAGCTAGTGTGGGGCCATGAACTTTCATCTCGACTGAACATAGAAATGGAGAGGGCGAGACGCCGTGCTCCCATTGGTTATCTGGCAGGGCTGTTGTTCCTGAAGTGATGCACTGGACCAAAAGGTCAGCTGTGTGTTGATATCTGGAAGCCAGAATTAGTAAGCAGCCAATCCCCGTATTGGGCAAGCATACAGGGGAGACAGTGGTTGTAAATCTGGATTAAAGTACTGAGCCGTTGGGATGGAAAGTGCAGCAGTAAGGATCTGAATGAACAGCTGATTGTGGTTATTGCCATTTGTCTTGTAAACAAACGCAGCAGTCGTATTTTGACCCCGTGTTCTAAGGTCTTTTTACTCCACTAAAAGCCCATTGTTATCTTTGTATACACTGTGGTGTTGAAAAAGGGAAGATTAGGTAAATTAGTGCTCCGATGTGCAGAATAAAGCAACTCATTTCACTGAGCTTTACACCGTTACCACTGAGAAACTATAAAAAACAAGGTTTTTATTTCTCTCATTCACAGAACCTCTCTCTCTCTCTCTCTCTCTCGCTCTCTGTCTCAGTTTTTCTCTCTCTCTCTCTCTCTGCCTCTCTCTCTCTCT
>NC_048417.1:1603791-1605781 GCF_013103735.1 Etheostoma cragini
TGTGTGTGTGTGTGTGTGTGTGTGTGTGTGTGTGTGTGTGTGTGTGTGTGTGTGTGTGTGTGTGTGTGTGTGAGTAGACCAGTACTAGTCTAGCCTACTTCCTTGTTTACTTCTGCACAGGTATGAAGGAAATCAAACTATAAACCGTCTCCACAAAATCATCTGAGCGTTTGATGGTTATTTATTTGTGCTTTAAAATACAACCACTGTGATACATTTAGAGAATAAATTCTATTTCCCTCATCAATTGAGTAGGAAAGCCTACAGCAAAGCCCAATCCACTTTTAATGTTATCAACCAAGAGAAATGTTCTCCCCTGTCGATATATCGGCGGCTCAATATGTCGGCGGGGCTCTGCTTGTAACCCAGTCTCAGAGGACCTCAGCCAGTCTCCAGTGAGCTCTGTGTTCTCGAGTCAGTTCCCATCGGTCCTGATGTGCAGCGGGGTACTTCACATTCCTGAGCACCCGTCGTTAGCAGAAAGCTGCCTCATGCCTTCTTTAAGGTCTTTATCACTTCTCATTTTTGAGGCTGACTGTTTAATTAATGTTGTCTTCCTCTTTCCTGTCTGCTATCCTCCACTCTGTCTCCCCGACCTCTCCTCCGTCCTGCTGTGTAGATCTTTCAGGTGCAGAAGGTACGCCTCCTCTTGCTCATTTATAACTTGGACATCATTTGAGATAAGCATGCTTTTGCAATTATTCTAGGCGTGTGCTTCAAATTGTGCCCCAACAAAACAACAATGTTGGGTTTGTATGTTCAGTTTTATTTCTTGCCCTCATTTCCTGTCTCTTCTTAGAAATACTATGGCTTGAACACCAAAATAGATGACCGAGCGGACAGCAAATGGGGAGACATTGAACAATGGATGGTACAGTTTCCGTGCTGTGATGACTAACACTAAAAATATAACGCCCTTATACTAAATACAGTGCATGCGTTTCTCTGCCCCTGCTCATAGCTTGAAGCTTTTTTCTGTTGTTTAGTCTGTTGGAGACTCTATTTTTTGCAGCACGCCGATTCTGCCTTTGAATTCCAGATTGTTCCCGTTAAGCCTTTTTACAAAATAACAGATTACAAAGAATCAAAGCTTAGCCATTAATGATAATCCACTTATTCAAAGGAGCAGGGTTCTCGTCTGGCTTTGAGCCAGCTAGACCATCTGCCCTCCATGGGTGTGAGACTGCATGGGATTCCCTCGATTTGACCACTTTAGTCACTTAGTCTGAATAGTCCTAGACCATCAGAAACACAGCATGAGGATACTTATAGCGTGTGTGTGTGTGTGTGTGTGTGTGTGTGTGTGTGTGTCTGTGTGTGTGTGTGTGTGTGTGTGTGTGTGTCTGTGTGTCTGTGTGTCTGTGTGTGTGTGTGTGTGTGTCTGTGTGTGTGCGCACGCGTGTGACTTGCAACTTGACTAACTGTGGGGTGCTTTTTAGTTTACTAGAAGTAACTCATTTTAAGTAAATCACATGTCTGTGTATGTTGTGATTTGAGGTGACAGTGTTTATGCAACATGGGTGTCTCAGTTCAGTAGTTGGTTGCCTGGGTTACCGGCTCAGAGCGATGATTTGGAGATCATGCATGCCTGATTCTGTTAACGAGCGTGCAGTTCTCTATGAAGTTCAACAGGATGTGGATTTGTTTAACGCAGGCATTGTACAAATGTGTTGAAATGAACCAAAAAGCAGCCGCCGTATCATCTTGTTTGCTTACGCTGTGGTGTCCAGTGTTGGTCTACATGTCTTCACTGCTCCCAAATGTTATCATATCACCTGAGGAATGAATGACTGTCCCGGCCCAAATAATCACAGTATACCACAAATATCATAATCCTGAGTTTTAAACACTCATTTGGCTGGAGTGAAAGCATGCAGTGTGTTCTTGGAGTGGACACCACAGTGAAGACTGACCTCAAAGTCATCCATCTGTCTTTTGATCTTTTGACATCTGTCTCTGTCTTCGTCCCCCTTCACCTCCTCTCTTCTCC
>NC_048417.1:1605791-1608956 GCF_013103735.1 Etheostoma cragini
CCCCCCCCCCTCCCTCATCCAGGAGGACAGTGAGAGATACTCACGCTCTTCACAGATCCAAACGGTTTGTAGCTCTCCCGCTGTTTCCATCTTTCCTCTGCAACCTTGTCCTCCACCACTCGTAAAATGTTACATGTAATACATGAAAAGGTCTCTGTTGGGAGACCCCAGGTCACTATGTGATGTTGGCCTCAGGTCCTTAGATCCATGGCGACACTGCTCAACACTTTGTCCGTCATTACCTGTTGTCTTGATAAAGTCATAGTCATGTACAGTGCCACAATACAAATGCCAGAAGTGCAAAGTTTGTAATGTTGCACATAAAATCCTGCACACTGTTAGTGTTATGTAGTATTGAAATTGTCAAAAAAAGTGACATAAAAAAAAAAAAGTTAAAAACATCAATTAAAAGCGTCAAGAAAAGTCTTGATTGATGGCTTTTTCCTCATCTCAATAAAAACAAAGGCCACCTGAAACACACATCAGATCTTTATCATTGTCCGAAGGAAACGCTGTTCATTAAACCGTGTGTGGTGGCAGCAGGATCTGTCCTGCCGTGACCCACTCTCATTGATGATGTAAATCTCACACACACACACACACACACAGACACACACAGACACACACACACACACACACACACACACACACACACAGACACACACAGACACAGACACTGGCCATTCTCCCAACCCTAACCATCCATTTCCATCTGTCCCCTCTCTCCCACAGCTCTCAGACGACGATGAGCAGGTGTCGGTGGGAAGCCGGGGCAGCGCCAGGGTCAGTATCACTCAGAACCACATGCCTCCAGAACCCAACGGCTTCCTTTAAACCTCTTCTGTTCCTTTCTGATCATTATCAAATACCTTGTTGCTGTTTGGTTCCCCAAGATGGACGTGTCCTCTTAAACATTTGGTTGTGTGGAGGCAGTGTGTCTGTCTACTGTAACTTAACAAGGTGCTGTCTTGATGATGATGATGATGATGATGATGATGATGATGTGTCTTTTGCACAGTCGGACCTTGATGCAGTTGGAGCGTATGGTGGAGGGGTGAGGGTTGCGTTCGTGGATGAGTTTTTAACCCTGCTACCTGAGCATGTGTTGTGTGAATGAGTCGTTGTGTGACTAACAGCTGGTTCCAAGAGCTCATGCATGGAGTAGATCTAGTGAGTCTTACCCTTGTGATGAAATCAGACGTGGGGTTTCCATAGAAGGAATCGGGATCATATGCATATCTCTTCATAATAGAAAGCATGTTTGTGTGCTTATCTTTCTTAATGGAGTTTTTGTCCATTAAATACACATTTGAAAGTGTGTCAAAGTCTTATAATTGCATAGATTGTAAATATAGAGCGACATTTATGATACATTTGGTGAACTCGTGTACTGTGGCACTATGTAGGACTCAATACATGAATGTGGACTAGCTCGAGTGATCATATCAAGTTATTATGTTCGGTCATGTTCTTGTTTTTGCAGTCGTGAAGGAACATTGAAACTGTGTCATACAGCTTTCATGCTCCAACCAAAACACAGCCCACACTATTTTAGGGTCTTTTATGTTCCGAAATGTAAAGTGCCATTTCTTCTGTGCTACGTAATGTGGAAAAATTCTTCATACTTGTCATTCTCACGGCCATACGAGATCCAGGACCTTCGGCTAGGCTAGTTTATTAGCGGAATCGGTTGGTTTTGTCAAATAACTTCATGTTAATACATTGTGGCCTGTGTCCCGGTCTGGTCCGTGTGTTGCTTGGGTTTTCCTATTAACAGTAATGATAACGTTGTTACTGTAGAGCGGTGAGAGAAGACTTTTCCAGATAGCATGCTTTCACCCTTCACTGTTCTCCCTCTCTTTCTCTCACTCTAAGGACTCGTCGGCACATAAGAAGTCAAAGAAAAAGAAGAAGCATAAGCACAAAGACGTATGTGAAAGCTCAACTTGTTAATGCGTGAGTGGCCCACACAGAAATGGCCTCCGTGTGTCTCACTCGTGTTCTCTATTCACAGAGGAACGGCTGTGATGATGATTACAGTGTAATCTCCAGCAGGGTCAGTAGCTGTGTGCTGTGTAACTGACTCTACAGACGCTTGCATTCGGTCTGTTGTACGATGAACGCTGGCTACAGTCTAGACCACCTGTCACTCAACATCCTGCTCTTTCTCTCCTGCTGTCAGAGCTCCAGACTCAGTGATGAAAGCAGAGTGTCTCGCTCCTCCAGGCTAGACCTCACGGTGCGTCTTGTTTGTATGTATTGTTTAATCACGTTTAAATAAAATGTCCCAAATTCTCTTTCCTGTACTCTAATGGTAACCAGGAGGGAATGAGTAGGACTTGCCATAGATCAGTGTTTCCCAAACTTAGGGTCGGGACCCAAAATGGGTCGCAGACCCGTTTTATTGGGTCGCCAATTGACAGAGAGCAGACTAAATGCTCAGCGTGACCTCAGCGTGACCTCAGCATGACCTCAGCATGACCTCAGCATGACCTCAGAATGACCTCAGCGTGACCTCAGCGTGACCGCAGCATGACCTCGGCGTGACCTCAGCATGACCTCAGAATTCATGGTGTATTTTTGTAAATTTGGGTCCCGGGGAGAGACCAAATCTCTCTTCTGGGTGTTGAGCTGAAACAGTTTGGGAACCACTGCCATAGATAGAAGCCCGCTTGAATTAAAACAACTGGCAGCATCACATGATGGCTGCTTATAAATCTACATAAATAAAGCTTCCTTGCCTTGCTTAAACATAGGATATAAAATAAGAGACATTTTCACTACGTTTTAATTTCATTTAATTTGTGAAGAAGGAAAACGGCTCAACACAGATGACGTAACATTTTATTTAAAAAGCCTCCGGAGGCTTCTGCTAATCTAGCTCAATGACCTGGTTCCTCCATTTGACCTAATTATTCTACATCTTACGTACTCCGTTAACTGCAGCTTCACAACGACATGGAAAACCATGTCTCTGTGTGTGTGTGTGTGTGTGTGAGTGTGTGTGTGTGTGTGTGTGTGTGTGTCTATATATACAGTATGTATGTATACAGTGTGTATATGTATATTACAGTATGTATATAAGTGTGTGTGTGTGTGTGTGTGTGTATATATACACTCACCGGCCACTTTATTAGGTACCCCATGCTAGTAACGGGTTGGACC
>NC_048417.1:1609056-1630090 GCF_013103735.1 Etheostoma cragini
TGTGTGTGTGTGTGTGTGTGTGTGTGTGTGTGTGTGTGTGTGTGTGTGTGTGTGTGTGTGTGTGTGTGTACATATACAGTATAATATCCTGTACCAGCATGTGATGTGTCCGTAGGGTGAAGCTGGGTGGTGCTGAAACAGAGCTGTGTGCTGTCAGGTGGATGTGTTGAGACTGACATTCAGTGATTGTGGGCTTAGTGTTTGATGTTGTCCCCTGTTGTCCCCGGTGTCCCCTGTTGTCCCCTGTTGTCCCCCGTTGTCCCCGACCCTCAGAGCTCCAGACTAAGTGATGACACCCGGGTGTCTCGGGCCTCCAGATTAGACCAGGTGGGTGCCACTGCACCGGAGGCTGTGTGTGTGTGTGTGTGTTTTCTCACGCCACTCTCGTCTCTTACGTCTTAAAGTTGTGTTCAATAACATAATTAATTGTAATGTCCGCTTGCTTACGACCTGTAAAAGTTTTAATTTTTGGAAATATCATTTTGTTTTAAGGTAGTAGTGCGCTGCTAACCATTTTCTAACCAAGATGTCCTCTGTTATACTAAAGAATGCATGGAGGTGCGTGACTTTTTGTCTTTTCTAGAAGACTTCCTCATTGTTGTCGAGTCTCTGTGCTGTATTTGTCAGAGATGTCCAGTTTCAGTGGAGACGGTACTGTGGCTCGTCTCTATATCCTGTTGCATTGATGTGTGGGTTGCAGTAATCTTTGCTGTGTCAGTTCAGTCGTTTGGGAAGCATGCTGATTGGATATGTGTGTGTGCTGTGTGTTAAGAACCAGCTTCAGTCGTGACTTCCACAGATGAGTGACAGGTGTGGGGCTGTGCACAGTAGTTCAAAGCTTTGTTTATAACACTGAAATTCAAATTCTAAACATTTGAAGGCTGTCATGCCATTCAGTTTAAACCCGGTAAATCACCAGAGTTTCAGATAAATATCAGGCTGCATTAATAAGTTTAGATTAGATTAGATTAGATTATACTTTATTCATCCCACAACGGGGACATTTCCTTATTACAGCAGCAGCATTTTCTTCTTCAATAACAGTAAAAAACACACAAACAAGCAAACACACAACAAATACAGGCAAACAATAGACAATGATTATCTGGTAGACTGAAAGTAAGCAGAATGGCGTCAAATAAAGGTATTTTAAAGTGCGGTTGCCATGATACAAGAATCAATAATGCGGTGTAAGTGACGTTAAAATTAAGTTGAATGTGTAATTAGAGTAATGAAGCAAGAGTCGGTAGCATAATATGAATTATATTAACCTCTGACCATACATATTAAAAAGTAAGTACTTGTAATAAAATAATATTAAAGATAAACAGAAAGTGTGTGGTATAGATGGGAGAAAAAAGGATAAAAGAAACTACAACATTATATGTTATATTATTATTAGTTTTATAATATTTGTAGAATGAGATTCCACTGGTGGCTGCTTAGGAGAGTTTCTGAATTGTGCGATCCAAACATTGCACAAAAAGTCATTTATTAAAAAAAGGATGGATCTAATGTTGTTATTATTAGTATTAACAGAGGTGCCTAGCACCACCCGTAACCTGTTCAGCTATTCAGTCCCGGCAACAGTCTCGTCTGACAAAATGTTTTCTTCATTCATAAACTGCGAGCATTAAATCTTCATAAACACGCTCATGCAGCACGTCATTAGAAAGCTTAAAGTCTCATGATTCCATTAGGCCCACACACAAAGCATAAGGTGACTTATAGCGGTTATAATCATGTTATGAAGTAAAGAAACACAGAAAGATTCGCCAACAGTTCATAGAATAAGTACATCCAATCCTTTTAATCCAAAACCAGCTGGTCCCCTCCCAGTCTTGTAGATCCTGGCCGAGTTTCCTCGTAAACACATCTGAACAGTCCATCATTTCTGGATTTAGATCGCTCACGCCGTCCGCTCCGAGGCGCCACATTGTATCTTTGCAGACAGTCAAATTGTGAATGACGTGTGACTTTTTTTGGGGGGGTAAAAGGAAAAGCATGTATTTTCAAGTGTTAGTAAAGAGGTTAATTCTGTTTATATCCATTCACAAATTGAGATGATCTTCTTTTTTCTTCTTTTTTTTCTTGGGGTGATGTTATATGAAGTCTGACGAACTTAAAAACTTAATTTGATAACCTCAGTATCAGAATGTACATGTTGCATGTGCAAGTTACACTTTGGGTCAAGAGTTGGGCGTCTATTTAAAAAAATGTTCTGATCTTTCTATCCTTTTTCCTCCTCCTCTTGGCTCGACACTCTCGCTTTTTCCTTCCTCTTTCCTCTTTCCTCCTTCCAGGCGTCTTATGCTTCCTCTGACTCGTACGGCTTCAACGGTCTGTCCTCTTCCAGAAAACCGGGTTCAGCTTTCAATGGTTACCAGGTCTGTACACAGTTCAGTGTGTGTGGCTTCCAGACAGACACACACTGTGAACACTTGCAGGATAAAGACACATGCACGCAACGTTGTTGCTGCTCTGTAGCTGCCAGACCTCCCACCTCTCTGAGGAAAGGCACCAGACTCAACGAGATCAAATCAAGTTAAACTATCGTTTATTCTCACGGTCTCCCAACCTGCTCCAAGCTGCTGGCTCGTAGACCTCATCCTCACTCCCTCGTAGACCTCATCCTCACTCCCTCGTAGACCTCATCCTCACTCCCACCTTCCTCCTCTGTTACAGTTCAGCGGGCCACTCGGTCCGATCGCCCAGCAGCTCCATCGTAGGGTTGGTTCCCTTCATTTCCTGCTTACCTCTTACCCTCCATCACTACCACACAGTGTTAAATTACACCGCTACTTACCCTTCACTTACACCACAGTGTTCCTGAATAAATCTCAAGCTGAGCTTGTCTGTCTTGTCTGCACCATTAAAGGAGCATTTCTTTCACATCTACTGCAGTCAGATTCACTGTGTAGGCACTTTTAATGACATTTTGATCATGTTTAGAGGCTACAAACACGTTTATAACTTGCCCTGTTTTAACCATGTTGGGTGCTAACTCTAGCAGGAGGATAACTCGGTGTAGGCAGCACCGATTGGTTAGTTTTTCTCTCTACTGACACACCTCCACATTTACAAACTACAGAGCTACGTGCTGGAATTGACCGTAATTCTCCTTTTTGAGTGTTAGGGGCTTTCTGTGAAATGCCTCATCACTTTTTAAATTCCCTTTGCATTGATGTGAGTCACTGTGCTCTTCAGTGCTGCAGAAACGAGGCTTTCTTTTGTCCATATCTTTCAAAAGCACACGGTTTAGTTTTTGGAAGGTTGGGATACTCCTTGGGATGCTGAATAGTTGTTGAATTGCACCCTCTAACTCTCATTTCTTTTTCCTCACCATATCAATGCAAACAGTTAAGTCCCCACTGTATTTCACATTAAATATCCGGCACTAAAGGCAGGGTGTGTGCTTTTTTTTTGCCATTGCGTAGTAAAGCATGGCACCGTGTGTTAACACTGCTGATGTAGTAGATTTATTTATTTGATTAGAACAATGCACTTTAATCAACATTTCTGTAAACGCGCCAGTGTTAGCCGGTCGGCTAATTTCCACCTGTAGTCCCGGTTACCCAGCATGCATCTTCTTTAAGCACGAGCACGCTGCTCACGCTGTATGTGTTTGTTACAGAGCGCCGTATACGAAGACTGCAGCGCGTCACAGCGAGTCTCCAGCTCTCATGTAAGATCCCCTTCTGGGTTGTGGCCTCGGCGGTTGGTTTGTCACCAGAGAGTGACCTGGTCTGTGTGGACCATGTGGTTTCTGTTCCTGTATTGATTATATTAGCCGTTAGAGGAAGAGTGCATATGAGTTCAGTGTGAACGGGAGTCGAGCGTGAGAAAAAATGAAATGTGCCGCGTTTGCTTCAGTTTGGTTCTCACATGAGCAACGCCTTCACCCATCTTCAGCTTTTGAGTGATTTTTATTTTTATTTTTATTTTTTTAATTTTTGCTGCTGCATCGGAGTTGTTTTGGAATTAAATTGCATGTAATTGGATTTTAATTGCTAATTTCTGTGAGCTATTGAAACTGGATCAGTCTGGTCCAGCATGCAGCTGCTACTACTAGTACAACTAGTACTATTAGTGTGAGTATGTGCATGCTTAGGTGTGTGTGTGTGTGTGTGTGTGTGTGTGTGTGTGCATGTGTGTGTGTGTGTCCCTCGCTGCAGACAGAAACATACCACTGTGTTTCCTCCTCAGCCTTTAGAGTACGGTAGTTATCGCAGCTCCGGCTCCAGAGTTTCCTCCAGGGCCGGCTCGGCCCGCGCCAGCCCAGTGGTGAGCCCCCCCCCAAACACACACACACACACACACACACACACACACACCCCACACACACACACCAGGCACCCTGCTAATAACCCTGGGTTTAAATCATACATGATGATCTGTGACAAGGCTGCACTACATGAGGAAAATATGCGAAAATGTTGAATATTGCGATAACATGACATTTAAAATAAATGAAACCAGATATTAAAGTGTGCTCGGTTCCGCCTTCCTGCTGCTGTCAGTGTTCTCCTTAAATACAACAAACTACTTGTTAAATAAAAAAACTAATTACATTATTTCCCACGTTGGTTTATTGAACTCAAAGGCCCTGGTGTTGTCCTCCCGTCAACCAAAAAAAAAAATGTCAACATTATATCGCTTTTCCCAATATTTTTGCCACTTTTTCAATGTTGTGGGTGCTTTTTTTTTTTTTTACTGTTTTTGGTATTTTTTGTGAGAATTTCTTTTTTTTAACTCAAAAACAGGTCAATTGGACCCAATGAGAACATGAGGGTTAAAAAAAAAAAAAAAGTGCACATTTTAACGACAATCTCTTTCAACTAACAAATTGTTTACTGCTCAGTTGATCTTTATGACGGAGATTAATAACCTAACTGGGCAGTCCTACATGTTAACCACGTCTATGACTTACTGATCTGACGTATGACAGACGTAACCGCGTTTAATATGACTTACTGTTTGATTTCGAGACATAATTAGACTGTTCATTACTGGTTGATATGGTGACTCAGACCTGGCATGGTTTGAAGAATTTGGAAACATTTTGCACTGTGTGCAGAGGACAAGCAGGTATAACCTGGTGAACCTGTGAGGCGCAGTCGTTACAGCACATATTATTATAATATTAATGTTTTTGTCAGTGAGCCATGAACTAAAGCTCAGAAAAGCGTTGCAGACAATCCCATTAATGGCTGAAATATAACCCTTGAGTCTTCAGAGTGTGTATCCATACATCCAGCTCCCTGTTTTAGACCATAGCACAGGGTCTGACCAGAGCCCTCTATCACAAGCACGTTGCAATAGAGTGAGTTTTAAATTGTTAGTTTTTGGGATTTAGAAATCCATCGATTGATTGGTCACTATCTGAAGAACCAGTGAACTACGTAGTGGGTTTTGTAATCTTGTATTTTTCCAGTTACTAGTGTTTGATGTCCGTTATTGACAGGGAGTCCCCGTGACTGAGAAACTTGGTGCATCATCTTCTCCGATACGTTCTATTTGGGGACAGCATGTTATGATATATAATGTTTATAATGGAAAACACAGTCCTCCATAAAAAAGAGGAAGGGATCAAAGTTAGATTTCAGAGTAAAGATGATCTTTTAGTCTTGTTGAGCACTAATGAGGATTTGTAAATAATCATCCACTGTCACAACTTCTTCATATGCTTTCTTTTTTTAATATATTTTATATAGATATATTTTATTTGCATTTTCAAATTAAACAGATAAACAAACAGGGCTCAGATGTAGCTATTGCAAGTTCTTTAAAGTCATATTCAGTACAATACAGCAGCAGGAGGAAAGGTTGTTAATACAGAAACACCATTAATTACTGTAATTTAGCTTTTTCAAAATAAGTTAAAAATGGGTTCCAGGAAGGGAAAAATGTGTCTATTTGTATTATGGAGAGTTTCTCCATTTGTATTATGGATAACATTTCAATGACCCTTACCTGAAAGGAAGGAGGAGTGGAAGACTTCTATTCCTTTAATATCAGTCTCTTGGCAACTATCACTCCCATTTCCAATGGTTGCCGCATTATATAATATAATATCAAATATTCTAGACCAAAAGCTTGCCAGTGAAGAGCAGGCCCCCAAAAAACAATCAACATTTTTCAACATTATTTCGCTTTTCACAACTTTTTTGTCACTTTTTCAATGTTGTGGGTGTTTTTTTTTTTTTACTATTTCGGGTAAAGTTTTTTGATATTTTTAATGTTGACATTTTCAGCGCGGCACAATTTTTTGTGATTAAAAAAAAAATAATAATTAACTCAAAACGGGTCAATTTGACCCAAGGACAACATGAGGGTTAAACATTTTTTTTTTTTTAAGTTGCATTTTAAAGTGCAGATTTTAACAACCATCTCTTACAACTAACAACATATTTTTTATTGCGCAGTTGATCTTTATGATGGAGATAAATAACCTAACAGTGCATTGTGCAGTCGTACATTTTAACCACACGTCTATGAATTACTGATCTAACGTATGACAGACGTTAGCATTTAATATGATTTACTGTTTATTCAATGTTGTGGGTTCTGTTACTGCATGGGACAGTGTAGCCTCTGACACATCACTTCTTCACATGCTTTCCTAACATGAATTCCTCCGTGTTGACCTGCCGTTCGGCGTCTTTGTTGCTCTGTTCTGCCCCCTGGTGGCCATGCAGGACAACTCCAGCTCTGTGGCCAGTTTTTCGAGGAGTGCGGCCAGTAGCAGCGGCCTCCACCGAGACCTGGACGAGGTTACTATCCCTGACTTTTCTGACGTGAGTGGCCGTGCACCCGCAGGTGGCCGAGCCTGGGATGCGAGCCGAGTTCTGATTGGTTGCTCTTGTTTTGCCACCTGCCTGTTTGTGCACCTCGACCCACAAAGAGGGCTGATTGTGCGCTGTGTTAGTGTCAGAGGTTGATGTTTGTGTTGAATGTGTTGGGTGTGCGTGGCAGGGAGTGGAACCCGAAGATGACCTCTAGTTTGAAGTGTTTTCTTTAACACATGATCTGTTGTTGTGGGTTACAACGTCAGATGTTACGGTCGTTTTAACTTCTGCACGGGTTTTGATGCCTCCCCTGCTAATTGTTTGCATGGTGTTTGTAGTGAGGTTTTTGGAACTTCCTTCTTTCCTCCTAAGTAGATCTTCTCGGCCCCGTGGCCTCCACGTCACCCTCCGTTTGACCTGACTGTGTTTAATTGTCTCAACAGGTGGAGGACAGAGATTATCTGGAGAAGGTGAGTGGATCACGTCACTACATGCAGTGTGTTTTGTTACTCAAGATGCATCAGTTAATAAAGAAATATAAGTCCCCGTGTTGGTTTGTATTTCATTTGTGTGATAAAGAATAATAAAAATGAATGTTGTTCTTTCTCAGGGATCTCGAGCAGCTTCTGCTTTAACCGCAGCGACCCTCACCTCCGTGGGCGGGACGTCCTCGCGTAGAGGAAGTGGCGAGACGGCTGTAACTCTAGACGCAGAGTCCTCTATACGAGAAATCAAGGTAAAAAGCTGAAGACATCCAGCGTCCTACAAACAGGACATTTTCTTGTGGATTGTGGCTTTCGTTGGGTATCAAACAGGGTTAGGGGATTTTTTTTCATGAAAACAAGACTTTAATTGTACAGTAATGTAGAACGTGAGCCAGATTATGTCTACAAATGTACATCTCAGACATGTAATGTGTGTAGTAGGGGTGTGACGAGACGCTTACTCCACGAGACGAGACACATCACAAGATTGGGTTCACGAGAACCAGACGAGATTTTTAAAAAACAATTAAAGAAATCCTCGATGAAATATATGAATGGAAAATAGTTTTTTATTCAACTGGAAAATCACAAAATGCAAAACAATTTAGGTGCATTTTGAAATCAACTATTAATGATGAATGTTATTTAACCTTTTTTTCTTTTTACTATTTTAATGAATTATATGCAGTAAAGGACGTGCAAACACTGCAAAATGTTTTGTATAAACTCTACCAACTGGCTTCTGCCAATCTCACACGAGAAATCTAACTCCTTTTAACCTAACTCCTCATCTTCAATAGTAATTTCACGCTCCATCACGCTGACATCACATCGCCTCACGAGACAACTTTTCACCTCGACGAGAAATCTCGTCACGTTTTAATCTCGCGGGATCTGGTAAAACGAGATCTCGTCACACCCTTAGTGTGTACTACATGGACACTTAACTTAGGCATCTTGCTGCTAAATAGCTTTAGCTACAGTCACTGTAGGACAGGCTTGAGCTTTTGGTAGGCCACACTCACGCTGAAAAATGTTAAAATATGGCAATAGCCTACTATGTCTACAAAAAAGGTATATTCCAGTGATTTATAAGTATCCAAGAGCCGCTGCTCATAGTTTCTCTCAGAGGAAAAGCAAGATTATCAGCAAAACAATGCAAGCAGAGGCAGGAGCAAGCAGCGAAGCGTCTGCACTGTGAGAAGCAAGAAGACTAAAATAATGTTAAAATGTAACATGGTCGCAAACAATTGTCAGTCATATAGTTAAAATCACATTGTCAGCTTCAACTAGAAGTATTCATTGTAGAAGACAGTAGTAGTCATTTTTCTACCCAGACAAGCTTCATTAAGCCACAACACATGAGGGACGACCTGTCTCCATTTCAGTAAAACTCTCTCTTACGGTTGTCCTGTAAGAAGTTTTACTAAATATAGAAAGGAGTAAATACCACAGATTGACCATGGGGGCTTTTCTTTGATCTGAGGAATGTTCTCCTGTGAAGTTCCTCGCTGTTCATGCTGTTTTCATCGTTTCCACAAACCCTCGTGGTGTTCTTCTCATTGGCCGGTTGACTTTGTGCGTCCCGTTCTCTGACGCTGTCAATCTGCGCTTCTCTGCTCACTGCTGCTGCACTCGTCACCAGGAGATTCATGAACTCAAGGATCAGATCCAAGATGTGGAATCCAAGTACACGCAGAACCTTAAAGAAGTCAAGGTAGAAGCCCGAGACCCTCCCAACTCCAGGCTCAATGTTAACTAATACGTTTTGGTGGAACTTCCTCTGGTTATTTTTACCCTACAGTGGGTTAAATATGCAGTAACATGTGCATCCAAGTCACTGTTATATTACCCAAAGGTCACATGTGGATTCTGTGTCTTAAGATTCTAGATCCTCTAAAGACAATGTGATACCCGAAGACCTTTAAATTTAAACTGAAACAGAGAAACTCCATGGAGTGTTTTTGGAGCAAATACTGACACGCATGACAGTGTGAATGAAATTGAAAGTTTTACTGCAGTTCTTATGTGATGCTCAGATTCTGTACCTGCATTATTTCCCATTTGTCTTCCACCTGCCTGCATGGTGTGTGTGTGTGTGTCTGTGTCTGTGTGTGTGTGTGTGTGTGTGTGTGTGTGTGTGTGTGTGTGGAGGGGGGGGGACTCTAGTTTTAAGTGTTTTTTAACACAAGATCAGATGTTATGGGTTAAAATTTCACACTCATGTTATGTCAACTTCCCCCCCATACTAACTGTTTGCATGGTGTTGTATAGCAGAACAAACTTGTGCCTTTTCTCGGTATGTTCATTCAGCGTGTGTGTTGTATTAATTTTGTTGTGATAATCTTTTACATATTTAAGAATTAAACCGTGACAAACGATTACAAACAATGCACTGAGATGAAGAACGCATCCCAGGGCAAACAATAATAAATACATAATAATTAACAGAGGAAAGACGGGAGTGGGGGAGACAAAACACACACATAAACAGACACACACATAAACAGACACACACAAGACAAGGGCCCAAAAACCTGCTCGAGTTAGAGGTCTCTGTGACTCTGACTCAATGAGGACCAGTTATGATGATTGGATGAAATAATAAGAATCACCAGACGCCTCCCAATACCATAGCATCACAATACTTATGCCACGGTACAATATTATTGTGATTTTAAACATATTGCAATATTCTGTGTCATATTGCAATTTATAACCTTTTTTCCCAACTTCTGATTTTTCCCAATTTCAAATGACGTCGACAAAAACAAACTTATCGACATCTGTTTCATCTAATAAGAAACATTTCTCTGTTTGTTCATATACCTTCAATGTTATCGCTGCAGAATGGGACAAACTGACCAACACACATATATAAAATATAATAAAAAATCGATACTTTGTGCCTGTGTATCGATAGAATATTGCCACTGAAAATATTGCGATAATATGCTGTATTGACCCCCCAAAAAGAAGGACAACAATGGACAAGTTGCTGATGAGGAGCCAGTTGTGCGATAGAGTCTACTGGCTGATCGGCCCGTATCAGCCTCCAGTAAATGAGTCTCCTGTAATAATGCGATGTCGACATTTCTCTTCCTCAGTACGCCCAGAGTGCCGGCTCGTTCATGAGGAGCATTCAGTCCGCCTCGTTCAAAACTAAAAATTAAGAGATCACCCATTGTCAAAAACAACTGCGTTCTAAATGAGAGTACATGTGGATATTGCTACTGCCTTTCATTTAGTTAAATCATGACAATAGTGCATCTGAAATGAAGTCCCTCGTTACACAAAACATGTAAAACACCGAGCAAGAAGATCCAACACAGTGACACAAAAGGGAGAGTGAGAGAAAAGCGGAAACATCAACACTAACTAACACTCAGAGTAGGTCTGGGATCAAAATTGGATACGGGGCAGCAGCCCATAATTACCTGATTGTCACAGTTTGGTTCCATATTAGATTAACATTAAAATAAAAGCATGTCTCGTCAACAGAAACAAGAATCCAGCTGGTTCCTCTCCCCGTTAGCTCAGCGCTAGGTTTCCTACCTGGAAGTTACTGTAAACGGTGTACAGAAGGAAGAGGAAAGCAGGACTTTGCAGTAGTGTTAATGGACATGTTATATCTGACCCAGAACCCGTTGTGTTCTTATGTCCCCTCCATGTCATGACCTTAGGATGTGTTGGTAGAAGTGGAGGAGAAGTACCGTAAGGCCATGGTGTCCAACGCCCAGCTGGACAACGAGAAGAACAACCTGATGTACCAGGTGGACACGCTCAAAGACTCGCTCATGGAGCTGGAGGAGCTGCTGTCGGAGTCGCGCCGCGGATATGAGGAGAAAGTCAAGGTACAGCAGACACACACACACACACAGACACAGACACAGACACACACACACACACAGACACACACACACACACACACAGACACACACACAGACACACACCATAGCAACAGGTTCTGTCACTGAGAGGACAGAGGAAGGGGCTGCAGGACGATTCTCTGAAACAAACAAGTTGCGCTCTCTCTCCTCCAGTTTTAACTCTTCAGACATGATTTTTTTGTGAAAAAGTAGGGAATCTTGTGCCGATCGCAGACATGTAACTATGGAGTCAGTCAGACTTAACGTGTTCACGCTAGGGGAACCAACTGCCAATAGAAAACACTGACAACGGATATCTAGCTCCTTCTCTTAGGAAATCAGCATAGTAACAAGTTCTGACACACACACACACACACACACACACACACACACACACAGTCAAGAAACTGTCGAACAGAGAGTGTTATAGAACCAAGACATGGTGTATATTGTTTGTTTTACAGTAGAAAGTAAATGTATAAATTGTAGGATTCCTCTCCTTGGTCAATGCCAGTAGAGCTTAAAACCATGCTAGCACCCTGGAACTAACCCACTACACAGGAGCTCCTTGCTAACGGGACGTTTTGCAGTAAATAATTAGGTAACATGTCAGCTGTCATTACGGAGCACCCCTCCATTCTGCAGAGGCCTCCAACATTCAAAGTACATGGAAGGGTGTATTGTTGAAGTAGGAAAGCAGAAAGACTTTTCTTTGATATTCTGCCATCCAAAAAGCCTTTTGTAATAAAAAACAAAACCTGCAGAGAACTTGTGTTTTATAGAGCTTTAACATCCTAAATTTGAAGGATAATTTGAATGCAGTGATGCAGGCACTACCACGGTTGCTTTTTGGAAGTTAAATTTGAAGACCTCCATGTTAGGAGTTTCCTACAACCCTTAAATGCATCCAGTGTTTTCACAGGTCTCAAAACACTTTTCTTATAGAAGACATGCGAGGATAAATGTAACTGTAAGGTGAAGCTGGACAAAGTAGAGCTCCCATCACACCAAAGTAGAACTCACATTTTATCTAAATCCTATAATCATATTAATCCAGCGCCCAGTCAATGCTCTGCTTGACTCTACAACGTCACAAATGCATTATTATCCATGCATCAGATGTGCAACATATCTGCCAAATGGTGACTTCCACGCACAAAACCCAGTTCTCATAATGCCGGCTGTTCTGTTCTGACAGGATCAGGTTGAGACATTGAGACTCTCCTGTAATGTTTTTACTGTGTTTAGGAGATTAATGTTCATAATGAAAACAAAGAGGTTATTGGTTGTCAAGCTGTCTGTTGTTCCTCACAGGAGTACGAGCGAGAGAAACACGCCCACTCTGTGCTCCAGTTCCAGTTCAATGAAATGAAAGAGACGCTGAAACAAAGTGAAGAGCTGCTCAACGTGAGTATTTGTCCTCCAGTGTGAATGTGTGTCTCTAAGATCAGGAGTTGCAGAAATGGAGCGGCCCGTTGGTTTAAAAGACAGAAATTAAGAAGAGAGAACGTCGCAGTCTGTCCCGTAGGACGGCAGCATGTGGGGGACACCTTTCACCGCTTCCTTTCTTCACAAACTATATATATGCATGCACTGTTTTTGCTTTCAATTCAATTCAAAGTAGCTTTATCATCACGACCATGGTGACATACAGTATTGCTAAAGCTCATAAACGGGGAGATGTTGATCACGTTTACATCAACAGTCATAACAACAAGAACAAAACTGATGATTTCAGCATCAACTTTCTTGCAACTTGCTTTCTCTCTCTCTGCATCTCAGACTTGATTTTCCTTTTCCTGCTGTTTAGGACATCCGTCAGCTGCGTATCAAGCAGGAAGGTTTGGTTAGAGAAATCTCCGACCTGCAGGAGACGGTGGAGTGGAAGGATAAAAAGATTGGGGTACGGCCCGTGAGCCCTGGTCCCGCGGTTTTGTGTTTTATTGACTTCATCACATTCAGCTTTTGCTTAATTCAGTATCTCCTTTGCATGAAACTGAACGCCAGCTTTTTACTTCCACTTCCTTACACCTCTTGTACACTTTCCCCTTTCTTTCGTGCTCTGCCACTCGGGGTCTCTGCCACTCGGGGTCTCTGCTCAGGCCTTAGAGCGACAGAAGGAATACACAGACGCTATCCGAATCGAGCGAGATGAGCTCAGAGAAGAGGTGGTGCAGCTCAGAGACATTTTGAAGGTACTCAGTCAGTGGAAGGAGGCTAGTTTCAGCCTGATGTGCAAAGTTTTGAGTAGCAACTTAAAAACTCTAAAGTGTGAAAATAAAGTGTTGAATACTAAAGTTTAAATCCCATGATCCTGGTTTATTGAAGGTAGAGAGTATTAACTAGTGCAAATGTATTCTTTGTGTACTTGTTTCAAATGGTAATTAAAAAAAACCAAATATCTATCTACCTATCTTTCTATCTCTCTATCTCTCTATTTATCTAGCTACATATCTATCTATCTATCTATCTCTCCATCTCTCCATCTATCTATCTATCTATCTCTCTATCAATCCATCTATCTATCTACATATCTATCTATCTCTCTCTCTATCTACCTATCTATCTCTCCATCAATCTATCTATCTATGTCTCTCTCTATCTACCTATCTATCTCTCCATCAATCTATCTATCTATGTCTCTATCTATCTATCTATCTCTTCATCTATCTACCTATCTATCTCTCCATCAATCCATCCATCCATCTACATATCTACATATCTATCGATCTCTATCTATCTATCTAGCTACATATCTATCCATCTATCTATCTCTATATACATCTATATATACATATCTATCTATCTATATGATGTTCATTGACACATATTTTCGAGGTGTGTAATCTATGGAACTAATGTTTGCCTTTTTATTTGTCTAGAAACATGGAATAGTTTTGGGTCCTGATCTAAACGTCAATGGAGAGGTTTGTGAGACGGACGTGGACGGGTCCCCCGGTGCAGACGCTGCTTCCCCCCCGGCCCCGGACTCAACCACTCCCCCTGTGGAGGGGAACAGCATGCTGGGTAAAATTAAACATCTCTCTGCATGGCTTGGCGTAAACCTGTATGAAGACTTTCATTCCAAAAGGTTTTTTAAGGATTAATAGAACAGAAAAAGCATCTAAAGACACATATATATTACATATGCACTACAGGCCGAAGGCTTGGACACGCCTTCTCCTTCAATGCGTTTTTATTATCATGACTTTTACACTGTTTTTGTTAACTAGAATATAAGACATGTTTTCAGTTATTTCAAACTTTTTTGTTAAGTACATAATTCCACATGTGTTCCTTCATAGTTTTGATGCATTCAGTGATAATCTACAATGGAAATAGTCTTAAAAATAAAGGAAATGCATTGAATAAGAAGGTGTGTCCAAACTTTTGGCCTCTACTGTATGCAAGTAATTATTTTTGCACAATTGATAGCTGGGTTTTTGGATGGTTAATGCTGATTTTGGAATGAATTCTTCCGTTCCCAGTGTTGTGCTCCTGGAATGTCGTGTGGTACTAAACTCTGATTTGCAAATCCCTTAAAGGATAAGTCTGGTACTATTCTATATTTTTCTTGAAACTGAGTTCATTCTTGAGTTTAGAAGCAGATAATGACAAAAAAATATCAACCCAATTTCAGAACTTGTTAGCGGTTCTGGAGCTTTCAATCTTAACTTTTAAGCAACCGTTGATGAGAAGTACTTTTTTAAAGTGCTCAAAACTGTGAAAATCTACAATACCAACCTGTGGTAAACTCTATGTGCTGAGGAAGATAATGTTACTACGAGGGTTTAAACCCGGATTCCCAGGAAAACTGATCACGTCTATTTCCCGATTCCCAGATAAGGTTATGACAGGAAATTAAAAATAAAAAAACGTAAGGAGCGCAAGTCCATTTTATTTAGTTATTTATCATATTATTATGGGATTTGTTGACCACAAGAAAAATATAGATGAATTCCTCCCTTATCCTTTAAGTAACATCTATCAGCCCTCTTGCTTTTCTGTAAGAACTAAGATTCCACTCACAGTCTCAGCAACACCTCGCTTTGTCTTCTTTATTAATGTTTTGGCTTGTAATTTGTTTCTATTGCACCTTTTTTCCTCATTTCAGCAAATGCACATTCATTCTGAGTCACTTGCTTTGTTAATGCAGGTTGTGTAAATGCTGCCAGGTCTCTGCAGGGTTGATGGTATAAGACATTTCAGAGTTCTTTGTGCATGCACTCGTTGTACCGTAATGTGTACCTGAAGAGAGAGCCCGGTTCCAGAACAAAATTACTTGCTTTAGTGTGCATCTGAAATGAGTTGGGAGCCCCAGTTGCTACGCTGCCTGCTGTCAACAGCAATGAAAGACAGGTGTTACGGGTCTTGAGTGCAGGTGTTACGGGTCTTGAGGTCTTGAGTGCAGGTGTTACGGGTCTTGAGATCAGGTGTTACGGGTCTTGAGTGCAGG
This sequence comes from Etheostoma cragini, assembly GCF_013103735.1. Taxonomy (NCBI): domain Eukaryota; kingdom Metazoa; phylum Chordata; class Actinopteri; order Perciformes; family Percidae; genus Etheostoma; species Etheostoma cragini. Next base: position 1,624,655 of record NC_048417.1, read on the forward strand.
TGTTACGGGTCTTGAGATCATGTGTTACGGGTCTTGAGCGTGCTCCCATATGAACAGATGATGCAGTACAGTAGGAGAAAGTTGTAAACCTTAATAAGACAATAGAGCATGTTGTTTCTTGTACCTTCGTAGTAACAGTTTATTTGCAATGGTTCCTTAACAACATATTTCTTACAATTAAATTCCAGCATATAGCCAGTGTCCTTTCTCTCTTAAAAAATAGTTAAAATCTGCTCCGAGTCAATTCAGCTTGAACATATAGCTTATAAACAATTCCAGATACATTACACATTTTGCAATGTCCATCGCAGATCACATTTTTACTCACTATGACTACTTTATTAGACCACGTTATAGCCTACAAGCATTACTTCTGGCTTTAATAGCATCACTTGTAAGCTACTAGTTTGCTTGTGTTGAGACATGTTCACATACATGTGTATACCAGTCTGATACTTGAGAAGACATGAACAGGTGAGTCCATATTCTAAACATTCAACACATACCAAGCTAGTGGTATCAAGTTAACTCAGTCTTTGCATCTTTGCGTATTTTTCTTGGCCAAAGATAGCTTAGGATTACTTTAAACTTTAGCTTTACAAGCCTAGCTGGAACAAGGTGAACTGTGTTACTCCATTATTAACAAAGAAAATCTGGCTAAGTCAATTCACACTTACTCAACATTGGGCCATAATATGACTAGTGTTGCAGTCAGTGAACTTATTTTTTAACTTTTTTATTTTTGTTATTTAATATATTATTTACTCAAATTTAAACCGCAAAATAGGGGTGCACAATATGACACTGAAGGTGCATGCTTTGGCACCCTCGTAGAACCAGGCCTTCCTTTAAGCTTCCGGCTTTAGACTTCTTTTGTTGTCGCATTGATGTGCTGGGGATCAATAATTTAATGTTTGTGTTTCCCATGCCTTCCTTCCTCTTGTTCTTCTCCTGCTTCTCTTGGTCATCTTGGCTCTGTGCTTTTCTTCCTGGCCACTGAATCAATCGGGTGTTTTGCCTTACCTTGACTTCTGCTGATGCACTTCCTCAAGAAGATTACCTTTTGAAAAATATGTCTTAAGTCAACATTTTCTGTCCCTCTATCACGTATATTCTCCATGATCTCTCAGGCAAAACAGAGGAGACTCAGTTGAGAAGTAGCAGAGAGGAAGAGGTGGATCCAGAGCAGCATCAAGAAATGTTTGAGGAAGCCAAAGAGAAGTGCTCGACCGTTGATACTCTGATCTGTAATGATGCTGGTGTTTCTACCCTGGAAACATCTAGCGAAGAACAGCCAACGCAAGAACAACAAACATGCTTGGAAGAAGACAAGAAGGCTGCCACAGAAGAAGACAATGTTGAAGAACGTTGCCTTAGCAAGGACTCCAATGTTGACATTAATGACCAATCAATCACAAAGGCCAAAGATCTAATCATTTGCAGCCCTGGGCTTCAAGGGATCGTAACAAGTTCTGAGAAAAACGTTCCACAGAAAGAAAGGCCTGCAGGGGCAGATTTAGGGGAGACAGAAACCAAAAGCTGTAGTGTTGACACCAAGAGTGATGACATTAGAGAGTCATCTAACAACATTTTTGAAGAGCAAGAAAACAAACAGGCAGATGTTGAGGAAAGTCATTTGAGAAATACAGAACCATGTCATCAGCAAAGAAATGTTATGACGGAAAGTTTACCAGACGAGTCCATCCAAGCTGTAGAGAACTCCGAACCTCAACCAAAGCCTGATAATGCAGAAGAAGCAGAGAACGACGAGGCAGAGGAAGTATCAGGTAAAACTCAGCCTCAGTGTGCTGCTGCTTCAGGGAAAAAGAAGAAAAGGAAGAGGAAAACCAAAAAGAAAGGAGGAACTCATGACGATAAGAGCCAACAAAAAGATGTAACCGATAAAGAAAAGGACAAAACTGAAGACATTGAATCAGCCGCAAGAGAGAAAGGAACAACAACAGAACCTGAAGTTGATGGTTCTGTTACTGAAATCCATAAGGAATCGAGGGTGGATCGAGTTAAGAATGAGCAGCACCTGCAAGAAACTGAGGAGGTAGACGGAGCAAAAGCAGTGAAACTCTCTGAAACTTTTTCTCCCAATGAAACTGTCGAAGAGTCCAGGATAGACCACGCTACAGATGAGCACGACAAAGAACAAGGTCTGGAAGTTGAAACAGCAGAGGCAGTGGCAGCCGTTGAAACCTTTTCTCAAGTTGAAACTCTCAAGGAAACACGAGCAGATCTCAGGAAGGATGAGCAAGACGAGAAACAGACTTTCAAATTAGAGAAAGTAGAAGGGGGGTCTTTAACAAGTCCTGTTCCAGAGACCGACCTCAGTACTCACGATCTTGTTGACAACTCCAAAGGTGCAGACGGCTCTGATGGTCTTGATAAAGAGGGCACTTTCTGTATAGATAATTCTCAAAGTGACACCAACATCTCAACTAATGAGGATGTCATCCATACTGAGTTAGAAAATATTAATAGTGCAGAGGACGAAGTTGGACCTATTGATGAGATGAAATCTAAATGCTCAACTAACAACCCAGAAAACACCTTTGAAACAAGTGGTAAGAAAAACACTGAAGCTGAATTGCCTGCTTTAAGCAATGCCGATATTGGTGCTGTTGAATCCGAATCCACCAACCTGGCTGAGAGTACGGAGAACATGTATGTGTCCCTGTCTTCTACCGATGGCTTCCCCGACGCTCTCATTAGCTTATCTGGCTCAGACCTGTCTGCAGCTGTGCCCTCAGGCAGCGATGGAGCTCCCATCGAGGTTTCTGAGGTAGATCCCAAGGAGACAACTGAGACAGCCAAAGACCACTATGAGTCAGGAACAGAGAATGAACGAGAATCCTTTTCTCCCAGTGTCGTTCCCCTTGTCGTTTCTTCAGACAGAGCAGAAAAGGAGGAGCTAAATGAACGTTTGAAGGAAGATGAAGGTCTAATCGAGCCAGATGTAAAACGGGACAGTTGTGACAGTGCATCCTTAACAAAAAACACTGAGTTATGTGACACTGTAAAGAGTCCTTTGCAGACTGTAGCGCAGGCCGAACTATCGGATGATGTAGAAAGCCAGACATTACAGTGTGAGGGTCAGATTGATGAATCAAATGTTGAATTGGCCACTAAATCAGAAGAGATCAATACCATTGACATGTTAAATACAGCAGCCTTTCCAACAGAAGCTACTGAAATTGGGTCCTCTCTCGAGCAGAACCACAGTACTGAAGAATCAGCTGTGTCAGAAGATCCTGAAACGCATGAAAACAGTCAAAATGATCAACAGAGTGAGATACAGCCACTGCCTGGACCCAGCAAAGACCAACCTGAGGATAACGATTCATCTCAACCCACCCTGCAGGGGAGGGATGAAGACACCTGTGAAGACGACGAAGGCCTGTCTTTTGATTTTGATGACATGGATGTCGAGGTGGCTATAGCGACAAGTGTCCCCAAAAATCTGGAACAGGAAGAAGTTGAGGAGGGAGTGGAAGTCATGTCGGATGAAAGCAGCAATGGAGTTTCAGTCCAAAGTCAAACTGAGTCAAAGGAAAAATCCCAAGAAGAGCCAGTTGAAAGAAATGATGAGACGTGTACGGTGGATGGCGGTAACGAGGTAGATAAACTAGATACTAGGTCTCAAGACCACCAAAACTCTTTGGCTCATGAGGACAACAGTTCTGAAAAGGGGGAACATGTGGAAGATGTGTGTGAAAAGCCTAAACCCAAGTCTGGGGAAGAAGCAGGTGGAGCAGAAGGAAAGGTTTTGACTGTTAGAGAGCTGGGTGCTGCTGCAGAGGACATTAACCGGGCAATGTCTCTGTCCATAGAGGAAGGAAAGGTTTTGACTGTTAGAGAGCTGGGTGCTGCTGCAGAGGACATTAACCAGGCGATGTCTCTGTCCGTAGAGGAAGGGTTAGATGCCATTAAGCATGAGTTGCAGGGTGAAAATGTGGAATTACCGAAGCATGTAGAGCAAGTGGCCAGCAACAAAGAGCCACACCAGACAGGGAAAGATGGGAAGAAAAACAGCAAGAAAGGTAAAGGCAAGGGCAAGGAGGAGTGCAAGATGTCTTAGCTTATAGATGGTAAATAGTATAGATATATTTTATTAGATCTGCTCTCTGCTAGTCTTTGCTTAGCTAGGTGGTCAAATAAATGTGCAGAACCACTTTGATTCTGTCCTAAATGAATATTGGTGTAAGTTTGTATACTATTTTAATTGAATCCATCCAACAGTCTAAGGTCCAAACATAAAGATTTCATTAAGTTAGTTTAAAAATTAGTTTGTGGAGAGATTAGGATGTAAACTGCTTGGTAGATTTTTGTCTATTGGCCAATAATGCACTTGCTATATCAGGTAATATTACTTTGTTATTGATGCACATTGATCATGCTGCTCTTTATGTGTCATGGGTAATATTGCTCTGCACCTGTATCACGCGTTTTTCTCATGCTACAATTCCAGCATCTCATTGATTTATTAATTTCATAAGTTCAAAATAAAAAACAGACAACAGTTACTTGGTCATTCTCATTAAGGCCCAGTCCACACAGATACAGGTATTTTCCATATCCTGTCCACACAAGCGCTTAAAAAAGAAAAGATTCTCTCTAAATTAAAATACACAAACAGCTGAAGTGCTTTCAAGAGAAAGTTAAACTACCAGGAAGCAATATGACCCTAAACCTAACGCCATGTCAGCCAATCAGAGGCCTTAAAAAAGCTATTACTGTAAGGCTGCACCAGCGCCTCTGTTTCTCAGTGTAGTGGATTGTAACTGTATCTTTACTTGTAAGCATGTAAAAAGTCCTGTTAGCAAGGTAAGAACAGCTCTATTTTGGCCATGTCTGCCATTGTGTGACATGTTGTCACATGTGGGACGCCACAGAAAGAAGACACTGATGCACACGGATGAAAACAAATAGAAAAGCCTATGTTAAAATAAATAAATACCTGTGTACATGTGGACAAGGCCTAAGACCACTTTTTACATGTTCTAGCTGTAATTTGTATTGTTAAAATTAAAAATATGTTTGGAGACCCTGTTCTGTTATCTGGGGTTAATACAGTTATGGTTTGACTTTAACAAAACCATTTCCATCTACAAGAAGGAACTGTTTGATAAATGTATGTTTGCATTTTGTTGCACCCGATGATGGAAAGATGAACGTGGTGTGTCCACACTGAAATGCCAATAAACACCCTGCTGTTACCAATTTAAAATGTTGATTGAAATGCATTTTTTTAGGGAGGATCCTTAAATGACATGATGAAACTCCATGTGTGAGAGCTTGGCAGGAGGATTTATTCCCATTATATTCCCATAGCACATTTACAGATGTCTTATAATACCTCATTGTGTGGACGTAGCCCAGCCGGCTGTGTGCTTTTGCATTGATCCTCTTCTCCACAGTACTGTGTGC
>NC_048417.1:1630100-1640593 GCF_013103735.1 Etheostoma cragini
CGCTCCATCACCCCCCCCATGGATGCCTGCTCTGTTGCATGCATCAACCTCCCACCCTGACCCAGCCCCTCTTCCACCATCTCCTTGGCTCCTTCCACCCCTGGTATGTTGACTTGTTGTTATTTTGAAGATGGACAGTAGCAATTAGGATTATTGTCTATAATAGTGTTGTATCATGGCTTTGTGATGCATGCCGTTCAATTTAAATGAATAATATGTGACCAAAGACTCGGGTCAAATGGCTTCTCAAACACGTGTTTTATCTTGTAGAGATCCGCCTGAGGAAACTGGTGGATGAGCGGGAGAAAATGATCGAGCAGGTGGGTCTGTGATCTGAGCCGATGATGTCGGTAACGGGAACTCCTGAATAAACTCTAGTCTCTCCGTGGAAATTTAAATCGGAAGCATAATAGTCAAAGGAGAGCTCACATACACCCAGAAGAGTTGTTACTTCTAACAGACCGACTACACTATATTACAGCCATGGCAGGCTGCTTGATGATGTTTGTCCCATTACTAGTCAAAAATGGAGGTGCCAACAGGTGTTAAAGAATGAAAGTTGCATATTTCTTTTAAACGGGTTTAAGAGAAAAACTACTCTACATGTTTTTATTTTCAACAAATCCCATGAAACAACCCAGAACCAACATGGAATAGATCCTACTGACTACTAGGTATTCACTGTGCACATCTACTTCCCCTGTGGGTCCATCGTAGTCCAACAACAATTTAAACACATTAGGAGGTCACACTGTAGTACTGGCTGACCTTTTCCTTCATCACTACACACACACACACACACACACACACACACACACACACACACACACACACACACACACACACACACTGTTGCTTATTTAGACTCACACACAGCGTCCTGCTGCTGTAAATACTCACTACAACCCCAAATGTGTATTAATCCACAGCTGAAAATTGTCCCCAACCAATGCCCTATTTATTCCTGTTTGAGCGCTGTTTGCTAAAAACTACAATAACCAGCTGCTTTAGGAAATGCCAGCCTTTTTTTGTTTTTTATAAAGAAACCATAAATGTGTGAGCTGTGTATGAATATAAATGCCTTCAGTAGAAACCACTGTGCCACAGGAAGGGTCAGGGACCCCGAACGCATCGTGATGGGATTTGCATTGGAGTTGGTGACAATAAGAAAAACGTAGAATAATACATTTTCCCTTTTAAAGGCAATTGCAATATATTCTATCAAGACATCATGTGATATGCTTGCATTGACCTACAGAAAAGGGGAAAATGACCAACATTACAGTTTAACACGCACACAAAATGCTCCACTGAGAACTTCTCCGCTAAGCTTATGAAAAACTTGTTTTACATGGATCCCCATTAGCTTCAGCATTCACTAAGAGCTCGTCTTCCTGGGGTCCTACCATCTTTCCTTTGACAATACTCATAATGACATTTCATTACACACACACACACACACACACACACACACTTGAAAATACAAATCATAAGTAAATCTTACAGTTAACACAATTAATAGAAGAAATGAAACAAAAGACACTACTCCAAATAGATTAATCTATTTTAAGAAATACGATGAAAAAAAATGTGTTGTTTATGGCTCCAATTCCAGGTGAAGAAGCTCAAGTCCCAGCTGGATCAGAAGACCCAGAAGAACGGCACAGAGACCAGTTCAAGTCCAGATGGTGAAATACTTGAAAACGGCAAAGAGCCAAACATTATAGAACTGCAGAGTATGTAACCATGTGCATGAAAACAGAGCAGCATGCGCAGTTTGTTTATTTCCAAGGTGTCCGACAACTGAAGAGTGTTTGCTTCTGCGTGGTCTTTTCCAGGAGATTCAAACCGGCAGATAAGTGACTTTAAGTTCAAACTGGTGAAGGCAGAGCAAGAAGTCACAGCGTTGGAACAAAATGTAAGCTGAGAAGAATCCATAGCATACCTTTTTAAAACATGAAACTCTCCCCTAAGAAGTTTACGTATTATTTGGTTTCCAGGTGACCAGACTCGAGGGTCAGGTGGCGCGCTACAAGTCTGCAGCGGAGAACGCTGAGAAGGTGGAGGACGAGCTGAAGGCAGAGAAACGCAAACTACAGCGAGAGGTAGAGCGCTGTTCACCTGCTAACGAGCTAGCCCGTTGAACCGTTTTAATAGCAACGTGTTCTCTCTTTCCGTTTGACTCAACAGCTGCGCTCGGCGCTGGACAAGGTCGATGAACTGGAGTCAAACAACAGCCACCTTTCTAAAAGACTGGACAAGATGAAGACTAGTCGTGGCATGGCTCAGACTCCGTAGAAACTACAACTCACACATCAACTCCACCGGCTCATCTCCTGGAGGGGAGGAGAAAAAGAATTTGGATTTGTCTTCTATCTGCCTGATAGCAACCTTAAGAAAAAGAACCAAAAAAAACAAAAAACAATCTTTGTCTCCAGAATAGAGAACACCAACAAGCAACGTGCCATCTCTTCGTCTGTTTCCTGTCTGTTGAGAGCTCTTCGTAGCGTTATGCACACACCCAGAAAGTACATGAAGGGGGGAGCGGGGCGTTTGTGCACCTCTTGACTTTGGTTGAACTGTTGCACTGCTCTGCTAAAGGGGGGAAGGGGACAGACGGAGAGTCCTGGGACGGGACGGCGTCCTCTGTCTTCCTGTGTAGCGAGACTCCTGCTGCCGCTGCCTCGCACCGAGATTCAAGAGATTCTGGTCTTGATCCCTCAGAGTTCAGAGAAATCCAAGAAAAGGCCGATCCCAGTGCAGGGAACAGTACCAAGACCATCAAGACAGGAGTGCTTTGTGTGTGTGTGTGTGTGTGTGTGTGTGTGTGTGTGTTGTGTTGTGAGTGAACGAACAAGCAAAAAGAAGTGTATTTTCCTCCTTTGCATCCAAAGCCAAACTATTTTTAAAGATGGAAATGTTTGAGTGTTTGTCACTTGTGGTAAAAAAAAAAAAAAAAAACTGAACAAGACCGGTGTGCAGGGTTGCTCTGGAGTTGTTGTTTTTACAGAGCAGCCACAAACGCAACATAATCATCACAGTCCAAATGTCAGCAGCTTCCAGTAGGAGGCCCTTCACGCAGCCAGCAGCCTGATGCAGGTGACTGAATGTTGATCAGCTTGACTCTCAGCGTGTAACCACCCTTCTACTATCATCCAATCACATCTCTGAGCTCCTTCCTGCTTCATATAGTCCGTCACTGGTTGGCTCTCGTGTGCACACACACTTAATTGCTGAGACTTCTTGAGGAAACGGGACAACAGGAAGTGAAAGCGGTGTTAGCGGGAGACACTGAACACCCTGGGGAGACGCTGCTTCACTGTTTACAAAGCTTTCAAATGTCTGTAAGGAAACAAAGAACTGTCATCTTTGTGCAATAAAAGTTTAAGCCATATTGGTAACTGCACATGTGCACTAAGTCCTGGCATTAGGAATCTTCTCTCTTATCCGTTGCCCCCCCCCCCCCCCCCCCCCCCCCCCCCCCCCCCCGCTGTGTAGCATGCGTTTCCTCCATCAGGGCCGTGTTGGAGGCTAAGCGGGAGAGGACCTTGTTCATCGTTTGAGACAGCCGTTTGGAGAGCTGAGGAACAGGCGGTAAGGAGACGTCGAGCTGAGATTGTGTTGATATCTACCATCTGGTTACCATCTGGTAACTATAGCAGCACATCTCTGCTCCTGTGACCTACGGAGGACTGAAATATAACCGGGAAAAAATATTTAAATGAGACTATTTCTATGTTCTAGCAATTAAAAAATATTTAAATGAGAGTATTTTTATGTTCTAGCAATTAAAAAATATTTAAATGAGAGTATTTTTATGTTCTATCAATTTAAAAATATTTAAATGAGAGTATTTCTATGTTCTGGCAATTTACAAATATTTAAATGAGTATTTTTATGATCTAGCAATTTAAAAATATTTAAATGAGAGTATTTCTATGATCTATCAATTTAAAAATATTTAAATGAGAGTATTTCTATGATCTATCAATTTAAAAATATTTAAATGAGAGTATTTTTATGTTCTGGCAATTTACAAATATTTAAATGAGAGTATTTTTATGATCCAGTATTTAAAAAATATTTATATAAGAGTATTTCTATGTTCTTGCAATTTAAAAATATTTAAATGAGTATTTCTATGTTCTAGCAAGATATTTAAATCTGTCGGGATTCTTATTACTAGATAGCAAGTAAAAGAAACTTGTAACCAGAATGTACGTTAGTTTTGCTCTTTTTAATTATTTTCATGTATGTCCGTTCAAATAATAATTGAAAAGTGTGGGGGCGGGGGGGGGGGAAAGAAAGTTCCCAGAATGCTGTGCGGGCTCACCAGACCCAGATCCTGCAGAGGAGCAGGACTGTGGTGGAGGGTCTGGCAATGGGAGACTAAATCAACCATTACTGCTTCAATATGATCAGTGACCCCACAACGTGTCTTGAGAATGCGTTAGGACGTGTCTCTGCTGGGAGTCCACCATGTTCCACCAAAACCACTTCCCTTCCTGAGGCTGTTAGCAGCGGCACCGTGGCTCCGTCCGACGCCTGGCGTCGCCCGTGACGATTGGGATTGCTTTAACCCTCGTGTTGTCCTCCCGTCAAAATTGAAAATCAAAGCTTTTATTGATGCTTTGTATCGATGTTTTTAACTTTTGTCTTATTTTTTTGTCTCTTTTTCAACACTTTTGACATTTTTTTTTCAATGTGTGTCACTTTTGAGGTTTAACCCTACGTAACATTAACTTATTAATTTACTTTAGTTTTACAGTTATTTTTGGAATTTATGGTCAATAAACCTCATTTATAGGAAATTATACCTAATGTTTGAGTTAGAAAAGCAGAAATTAGGAATTATTGAGACTAAAATGAAAGGAATGGATGTTGATGATAATCACAGACTGGAATATGTCAACTTTTACTCAATACTATTTCAACAACACTTCCATTTGTTTTACAATGCTATAAAACTGAATAAGACGCCCCAAAATTAATGAAAGTAGAGATTTGTAGGCTACTTGGCAAAGAGCGTTTGAATCAATCATGTTATTTTGGGGAATTAAAAAGAACATTGATATAGGACAACATGAGGACAACATGGGGACAACATGGGGGCAACATGGGGGCAACATGGGGACAACACGGGGACAACATGGGGGCAACACGAGGACAACATGAGGATAACATGAGGATAACATGAGGACAACATGAGGACAACATGAGGATAACATGAGGACAACATGGAGACAACATGAGGACAACATGAGGACAACATGAGAACAACATGAGAACAACATGAGGACAACATGGAGACAACATAAGGGCAACATGGGGACGACATGAGGACGACATGAGGACGACATGAGGACAACATGGAGGCAACATGAGGACAACATGAGGACAACATGGAGACAACATAAGGGCAACATGAAGACAACATGAGGGCAACATGGGGACAACATGAGGACAACATGAGGGCAACATGAGAACAACATGAGAACAACATGAGGACAACATGAGGACAACATGGAGACAACATAAGGGCAACATGAAGACAACATGGGGACAACATGAGGGCAACATGAGAACAACATGAGAACATGGGGACAACATGGGGGCAACATGAGGACAACATGAAGACAACATGAGGGCAACATGGGGACAACATGAGGGCAACATGAGGGCAACATGAGAACAACATGAGGACAACATGAGGACAACATGAAGACAACATGAGGGCAACATGGGGACAACATGAAGACAACATGAAGACAACATGAGGACGACATGAGGGCAACATGAGGACAACATGGAGGCAACATGAGGACAACATGAGGATAACATGAGGACAACATGGAGACAACATAAGGGCAACATGGGGACGATATGAGGGCAACATGAGGACAACATGAGGGCAACATGGGGACAACATGAAGACAACATGAGGACAACATGAAGACAACATGAGGACAACATGAGAACAACATGAGGACAACATGAAGACAACATGAGGGTTGTAGAAATGCCGATAAACCAGAGCAGGTTTTTCTCCTATCCAGGACCACGTGGACTAGCCAGACCCTCCTTCGCTGTGGAGGAAGGTCTGGGTATGTGAGGCTAGCTGCTGGGTAACGTCCTCTGTAGTTGTGCTGGTCACATTGTCCCAACACGTCCGTCTTTGAATACGCTGGATCATCCGCCGCCCATAAAAGTCCCGATACTCCGCTGGGAGCTCATCCAGGGTGTGCAGGGCTCTCTCCAGGGCCTGCAGGGCTCGGGTGGCGGACACAGGGTCTTTGTTCCCGTACGGGTCCTTCCTGTCGTAGCTGGCGGCCGGCAGATGGCGCCAGAACACGTTGACCCCCACGCCGAACTGCAGGGCCAGCGTGTTATGGAACCACAGGGCTGAGGACAACAGGGACACGGGGCCACGTCAAATCCTCAATATATAAGGACCAGCTCCTGGAACTCATTGTTGTCGTTAATATGTACAGTATGTAGAGCCGGTAACTGCTTGATGTGTTTTTAATATTAACCCTTGTGTTGTTCTCCTGGGTCAAAACGAACAAAACATTTTAATTAATGATTAATTTCATTGAATTTGTTGGGTGTTTTATTTAGTCTTTTAGCATTTTAATTATCCTTCTTAATGGTTTCAAACCAGTCTCCGGACTAAACTTTGACATCTACCCCTCTGAGATCCACTCATCATCCTCTGATCTTAACGATTAGTCAAAATAATTCTTAATTTCTGCCTTTTTAACTAAAAACGAATGTATAATTTGATATAAATGAGGTTTGTTGACCATGAATTCCGAGAATAAATGTAAAACATGTTATAAAACCAGCTCAGTTTTTTTTTTTTAAAGCAACAAAAGCTGGAAAAATTGACAAATAAATCTGAAAAAGTGACAAAAACATCGGAAAAGCACAAAAACAAATATTAATTTTCAGTTTTGACCTGGAAGGACAAGGTTAACGTGGTCAACAGGAAGACAACACGAGGGTTAAAGGGATCATCAATGCGAGGGACAGCGTTCTGGATTTTATCAAACAAATAATCAGCGTCTATACATGAATAATATGAAGAGTTTAATCAGAACAATTCCTTTTTATTCTTCTAAAAGCTTTGCTTTCTATCCCATTCATCACTAAGCTAGCAACTGAGTTTCGCTGCGGTCTGTTTTTTTTCCAAACTCCTGGAATTAAAATAACTAAATAAACTAAATAAACTAAATAACTAAATAACTAACTAAATAACTAAATAAATAACTAACTAAATAACTAAATAACCAAATAAATAACTAAATAAATAACTAAATAAATAACTAACTAAATAACTAAATAAATAAATAAATAACTAACTAAATAACTAAATAAATAACTGACTAAATAACTAAATAACTAAATAAATAACTAACTAAATAAATAACTAACTAAATAAATAACTAAATAACTAAATAAATAACTAAATAACTAAATAAATAACTAACTAAATAAATAACTAAATAACTAAATAAATAACTGACTAAATAACTAAATAACTAAATAAATAACTAAATAACTGACTAAATAACTAACTAAATAACTAACTAAATAACTAAATAAATAACTAAATAAATAACTAACTAAATAACTAAATAAATAACTAACTAAATAAATAACTAAATAAATAACTAAATAACTACATAACTGACTAAATAACTAACTAAATAACTAAATAAATAACTAAATAAATAACTAACTAAATAACTAACTAAATAAATAACTAAATAACTACATAACTGACTAAATAACTAACTAAATAACTAAATAACTGACTAAATAACTAACTAAATAACCAAATAAATAACCAAATAAATAACTAAATAACTAACTAAATAACTAACTAAATAACTAACTAACTAACTAACTAACTAACTAACTAACTAACTAACTAAGTTTCCTCTTCATCACCATCCCTCCTCAGAGTGAGCGGTACATCCAGGAGAACTAGATAGTTTGTTGGGTCCAGTCTACGTTACCGGGGATGAAGAGCAGGTCTCCGGGCTCCAGCACGCACTCGTGTCTCGTTGCCTTCACAAACTCAGGAAACCGGTCCAGGTCTGGGTGGTCGATGTCCAGGACCTCCGACTTATCACCTGGTAGGTTCCGTTTAAGTTAAAAGAGGCATTATGATATTAGACCGAGCTATTTAAAGGACACTTGCAAAAAAAACACATTCAATCAATCAATTAACGTCGATGATTGAGCATTCAAACAAACATCTGGCATCTTTTCATGGCCACTCGCCTGACAGGTAGAGGTGCAATGCATCCTGGGGGCTGTAGAGAGCCACTCTCTTCCTCCCGGTCACCTGAGCCAGCAGGTTGTCCATCACCTGAAGGAAGGATCCCCAAAGAAAGAAAGAAAGAAAGAAAGATAGATAGATAGATAGATAGATAGATAATGATCCCAAAAAATGGGAAATTCCAGTGTTACAGCAGCACACGTACATAAGACACACAACACAGAATATAAATATAAATGAGATAGTAGGAAACAATATACATACATACATACAGTATACATGATATAATAATACTAGGAATAAAATATAAGAACAAATATTTTAATATATACAGGATGGGGAAACAAAATGTGCAACTGGTTAAATAATGTGCTAAATGTTTAATAAAATGTAATTGAACCAGTTGTGCATGTGTCCCTTAGTGCAGTAGTGGGGTGCCTAAAGGTCTCCTCTAGCACCCAGTGGTGACAAACAGAAGAGGGAGATCTTACTGAGGCCAGATCACAGAAATTCAACTGTATGTCCTGTGAGAGGTTGAAATTAAAGCGTTTTGGAGGTCAGTGTCCAATCAGCGAGGCGACACTCAAGAAGAGAACGAAGCCGATTGGACTCCACTAGAAGGCTTACGTCGTAGTGGGTCCACAGCTGCAGACCACTGGAGCTGATGCGGAAGACGCTGGAGAAAAACTGAGCCGGTTCAAAGAACTGAGGGATGTGAAAGTCCTCGGCCAAGTCTGGGAACTGCTGGCTCAGGTCAGCCGGTTCCTGTAAGTAAGTAAAGTTTATTTATGAAGCACTTTTCTCAGATAAAAATCACAAAGTGCTGTACAAATGAGAAAGTAAAAACAAAACAAGCAGTATAAAATGTATGTAAATATATAAAATTAAAATGACACTAGCAAAAAAAAACATCAACCAAAAGCCTTCTTAAACAGACATGTTTTCAGATCGTTTTTTAAAGGGTTACGACCGTGTCTGCAAGACGCAAGGACAGGGGGCAGGGCGGTCCACAGTCTGGGGGCAACAGACTGGATGACATGTCCCCTCGGGTCTTATAACGGGTCTTAGGGACTGCAAGTAGGTTCTGGCCAAGGTCCAGGATGTAATGTGGGGCCGGACCGTTTAAGGCTCTGAAAGTCAGCACTAAAAGTGAGAGAGACACTTAAAGACTGTAACGGGAAAATGACAAAGACAATGATTTCCTGTCAATAATCGCTCATCTCTTATTAAGAGATTTTCCATATAAGTAAATCCTCCAATGTGCTTCTGAAATATGTCTCCTAAAATATCTCCTAAAGTGAGTCCTCCAGTTTTGGAGACGGCTAAATGTGTTGTCACTCTGCATTGTCTCCCCTAAGGACAAATGGTGCAGAAACACAGGTGCCTCAAGGTATGCTGGGGGTCCCCATGTCCCAAGTCCTGGGTTGGAGCCCCGAACCAATCTAGAAACCAGATAAATCTCTGCCTTCTGAGACAGAAGGACCGGGACAGTCTTATCTGACCCCTTAGAGACAGATGCACGGGGGACATGTTGGCTCCACCAGTCTGAGGGAGAAGATGGAGTGTTATATCAGGTTTAAGGACTGTGTGGAAGACCCAGAACTGGGTCTCTCTGTACGAGAAACTTCCACAACAAGACCAGGTCAAGAGCGTCCCCAATTAAAGTCAGATGATTAAGAACATTTTGCTGTATAAATACAAATAAACGTCTAAACAGCATTATAGTCTGAAAGGAACAACCCCTAAAGGTCTATCTTCACTGATTTCATCACGTTGAGTCTGCTTAGTACCTTTCGTACGTCCTCTCCCAGCGATCGGAGATAATAGCTCTCGTCCTAGAATCAGACCAAGGAACATGTGTCATTAGAGGACATACCTAGTGTAGACCATGTCCTTTGTTTTGGACCCTTACCTCACACAGGAAGAAGTCTGTGTGTTTTTCTTCAGATGCTCGTTTCACAAATTCCTTGAATGGCAGAGTCCTGTGAATACAGAGGTGCAGCTGAGAATGTGTGTGTGTGTGTGTGTGTGTGTGTGTGTGTGTGTGTTTTGCAGTAATAACATTGAATATAATACATGATTTAAGTTGAAAGATTTACTCATATGAGATTTTCTGTTGACGTGCATCAATGATTTGTAAGCTGTGTGTGTGTGATTAGATTCAACAGATAGAACAGTGTGCTCCTATGCATTATGAAACAAGACG
>NC_048417.1:1640693-1647024 GCF_013103735.1 Etheostoma cragini
TTCCAGTCTGTGATTATCATCAACATCCATTCCTTTCATTTTAGTCTCAATAATTCCTAATTTCTGCTTTTCTAACTCCAACATTAGGTATAATTTCCTATAAATGAGCTTTATTGACCATAAATTCCAGAAATAACTGTAAAACTAAAGTTAATAAGTTAGTTATAGTGCTGAAAAAGTCAAAAAAAAGTGACAAACATTGGAAGAAAGGGACGGAAAGGTGAGAAGAAGTTAAAACCATTAATAAAAAGCGTCAATAACAGGTGGTTTTCACCGCTTTTTTGTCTCTTATTTTGTAATTTCTTCCGAGGTTTTGGTCATTTCTTTTAAAAACTGCCATAAAATTCAATAAAACTAACAAACATTCAGTGAAAGTAATCATTAATTTTACCTAAAGAACATATGTGTTAACAGTGGATGTTTTGTTATTTTTAGCCAATTTGGTTGAAAGAAAGCCAATAAGTTCCTGATATTAAAAATTAAAAATAACAAAATAAAACAAAAAACGGGTCAAATTGGACCCGAGGACAACCAGGGTTAAGTCTGAGCTACCGTCATCAGACGATGCAGTCATGTAGTCATATATATGTACATATATTCAGTTTAAAGGTTATTTAAAACAGATTTGCAGTATTTTGGTTATAAACGTTATCCGCTAAAAGCCGAAGAAGCAGCAGCCTGTCAGCGTTACCTTGGTTACTGTAACGTTGGTTACCTTTAACTGCAGCCGTTAACAACACTTAGCTAACCGACGTCGGTTACCTGTGGATAAATGTCTCGCACAAACACGTCCTTATCTACTTCTGTGAAAACGGGCACAGGTATGTTCCCCCGGAACTCCATTTCACATGGTTTGCTTTACAAAGTACAGCTGTTTAACACCAGGAGTCACATTTTTTATATTCCCTATAGAAACGAAAAATGACTAGGTGAAAGTCGACCGTTTAATAAAAAATAAAAAAAAAACATGATGGCATATTAATTACAAAACTATGTGCTTGTTTGAATAAAAAAAAAAAAAAAAAACGAAATATATTTTCAGTATTTTGTCCCATTACTGTCTGTATTTTAGATGTTGACTCTTCTTTTTTAGTCGGTGTGTCTCACCGGAAGATAGAAAGACACGGACAAGAAGACGACATGGGAAAAAAAAAAAAAAAAAAGATGGCGCTGCCCATGTTAAGAGGTTGCCACAGGTTTCCGTCAACATTTAGCTGTGTTCGTTTGTTTTTAAATGAAAGTATCATCCTGAACCGGTCCGGGAGGACGCGGCTACCCCCCTCAGCCCCTGCCCCCGGGACAGCAGCGGCCCGCCCTTACAGCTCCGACGGACAGAACCAGAACCGGAACCAGAACCAGAAGGTGGTGGTCGTCGGCATCCCGAACCCGTTTATCTGGCTCCGCACCCGAATATACTACTTTCTGATCCGGGCGTACTTCGACAAAGAGTTCAACATTCAGGAGTTCACAGAGGGAGCGAAGCAGGTGTGTAGTAGCCTGACAACAGAGTGTGATAACGTTAACGTGATCACGTTAGTTATTATTAATGGATATGAGTTGTGTTGTGTTGTGTTGAGTTGTGTTGTGTTGTGTTGTGTTGTGTTGTTGCAGGCCTTCTCCCATGTGTCCAGACTGTTGGCACAGTGTCAGTTTGAAGCTCTGGAAGGGCTCGTAGCTAAAGATGTGAGTATGGGAACCCAGGAAGTCCAAACTTGGAGCTAACGTTAGCCCTTCTGTAGCTAACGTTAGCCGTTCTGTAGCTAATGTTAGCCGTTCTGTAGCTAACGTTAGCCGTTCTGTAGCTAACGTTAGCCGTTCTGTAGCTAACGTTAGCCATTCTGTAGCTAACGTTAGCCATTCTGTAGCTAACGTTAGCCGTTCTGTAGCTATCGTTAGCCATTATGTAGCTAATGTTAGCCATGATGTAGCTAATGTTAGCCGTCCTGTAGCCAACGTTAGTCGTCCTGTAGCTAACGTTAGCCGTCCTGTAGCTAACGTTAGCTAAAGAATGGCTAACATTAGCTACATCATGGCTAACATTAGCTAAATCATGGCTAACGATAGCTACAGAACGGCTAACGTTAGCTAAAGAATGGCTAACGTTAGCCGTTCTGTAGCTAACCGCATTTTCAAATCCTTTAGTGAACATGTGTAATCAATCTGCTTAAGTTAAGCTTTATCTTATTTTTGATGTCTGTGCAGTTGATTGGAAAGCTGGAGGAGAAGTGCAACCTGCTGCCATCGAGCCACAAGAGGGCGCTCTCTGCAGGTCCTGATGAGATCATGTACACCACGCCTGGAGACGTGGGGATCTTCTATGATGATAATGGTCAGCATGAAGTGTGAAACAGTATTTCCTCTTCCTTTTTCCTCTTCCTTCCAACAAATCCCATGAGTAGAGTACTCTCTATGAGTAGAGCCCTGTAAAAGCCTGATGCATCTCATTCCTCTGAGCCGTGCACCCCCACCGCTATTTCAAAAAACACACATTGATGCTTTATTGGGATAACAAAAAAAAGTCCCCAAAAATCACGTTAAATGGAAGACGCCTCAGGAGGCGCAACAGAGGGGTCTCTCTTCTAGAAGGGACAGACATGCAGTTGATGTTGTGTGGACAGAATACACAAAAAAAGTATTTTTGCAGTGTAAATCCTTGTGTACTATTGGAGATATTCATTATTTTGTTAAATATAATAATTTTGCTTGAATTATACAGCTACATTTCTCTATCATTAGTACTTTATTTGGGTTATTTTTAGTGCTTTTGTTTTGAAGGTACCAGGCAGCCTTAGCCACCAGGTGTAGTCTACATATAGAGGTGAACAGGTATATGGAAGGTAGACACCTTCACGTGAAATGTTTGTATGCCGAGAAATTGGATTAATAAACCTCCCAGAATGCATCTCTGCGTAAGATTCGCTCCTTCGGGGCCTCAGTGGCTGTTGAACATTGAGTTTTTAAGTTTGTTTTGTTCACTCTAACGACAATTCGCCACTACCTACCTACCACTACTGTTGTGTGACGGTGTACTACTTCTCCAGGGAGGAAGTTTGTCAGTATTCTGATGCGGTTCTGGTATCTGACGAGCGCACGTCTTCCAAACGAAGCCCTGGAGGGAACCCGTATCTTCCAGGTGGCCATCGGTGGAGAAGGAGACCCAGAAACCAAGAGACTCCTAACAGCAAACTATGAGTGGGTGTATCTTTCTTCTCAGGAGCGTAACGACTCGTGCATGTAAAATATGAACAATGATGTGACTTAGTGTTTCGTTCTGATCTCTCTTGTTGTCTTTCTGGCAGATTCCAAAGGGAGTTCACTAAGGGAGTGGCTCCAGACTGGACCATTACGAGGATAGAGCACTCCAAGCTTTTGGATTAAGGGGGTTTTGATGCGAGGCAGTTGTGCTACTGGAAACCAACCAACTGAGACATGAAGTTCCGCTCAGTATTCGTTTAAAACGCGATGCATCTCCTCACTGGAGAAGTTGGAGGAAAACACCAGACTTGGATTCATCTACTAGTCACTGTAGAGAAGACACATGAGCCAACCCATCTAGTCTCATAGATATGGCCCAGAACGTTGGTTCTTATGGGTTTTTATTCCCTAAAAACTCTTGTTTTGGAAGGTTTGTACATTTAGGAATGAGCCAACCCATCTAGTCTCATAGATATGGCCCAGAACACGGGTTCTTATGGGTTTTTATTCCCTAAAAACTCTTGTTTTGGAAGGTTTGTGCATTTAGGAATGAGCAAACCCATCTAGTCTCATTTACGGCCCAGAACACGGGTTCTTATGGGTTTTTATTCCCTAAAAACTCTTGTTTTGGAAGGTGTTGTACATTTAGGAAGGAGCCAACCCATCTAGTCTCATAGATATGGCCCAGAACACGGGTTCTTATGGGTTTTTACCCCCTAAAAACTCTTGTTTTGGAAGGTTTGTACATTTAGGAAGGAGCCAACCCATCTAGTCTCATTTACGGCCCAGAACACGGGTTCTTATGGGTTTTTACCCCCTAAAAACTCTTGTTTTGGAAGGTCTGTACATTTATAAATGTGGCCAGATGAATCAGATATTATTTTTGATTTATTTTAATTACCATGTAACCTCAGACGGATGGGGTCTGCTGCATGTAGGTGTTTCTGGCATCGGCTCTTGGAAACATCTGGTTTTCTATTGTTGAAAACTTCTCATTATCTTAAACGGTGTTTCCAAGTAGAGAGGTATGTTTCTCTATGGAGGAGTGTGGTGTAAATATCTTACGATTCAACGAGCCAGATTTGTTTCCACACAAAGAGAAACGGTTGCGGTCCCCTGACTCTCACGTATGTTCATACATGTTTGCAATGATTCAGGCAGCTTGGTGCAGCTGCAGCAGAACCTTGAATGTTTTATTAAAGATTTGAAGAATGTCACATTCACTTCCTGTAGTGTTTTACATGATCGCAAAGACCCTTGGACGTGTATGCACAATGATACAAAAATTGGTGTTTGAATTATTAACATTAAAATGCATTTCTAATAATTGGATAAAGGGAAAGCTGTTCTAAAAACAGATGTTAAAACAATAATACAATAATTTTTTTTTTAAATAAACCAGCTTAATTTAGCTGTTCCTGACCCTAATGGAGATTACGTTAAAACTATCAAATAAAACAATAAATTAAAAAAAATAAAAATCAGCTTGATTTAGCTGTTCCTGACCCTAATAGAGATTACGTTAAAACAATTTAATAATACAATAAAATAATAAATCAGCTTAATTTAGCTGTGCCTGACCCTAATAGAGATAATTTAAAACAATTTAATATTACAATAAAATAAAAAAATCAGCTTGATTTAGCTGTTCCTGACCCTAATAGAGATTACGTTAAAACAATTTAATATTACAATAAAATAAAAATAAATCAGCTTGATTTAGCTGTTCCTGACCCTAATAGAGATTACGTTAAAGCAATTTAATAATACAATAAAATAAAAATAAATCAGCTTAATTTAGCTGTTCCTGACCCTAATAGAGATTACGTTAAAGCAATTTAATAATACAATAAAATTAAAATAAATCAGCTTAATTTAGCTGTTCCTGACCCTAATAGAGATAATTTAAAAACATTTAATATTACAATAAAATAAAAAAATCAGCTTGATTTAGCTGTTCCTGACCCTAGTAAAGATTACGTTAAAACAATTTATTACAATAAAAATTAATATAAATCATCTTGATTTAGCTGTTCCTGATACATCACTGTGACGCCCTCTGTCTGCTCTCCTATTGGTCCATTTCCTTCCATCTCTCCTTCCCATTGGCCGAACAAGCTGCCAATCACCGCTGCTGGTATAGTATGTGGTTCCTTGTTGTGACTGAGGTTCAGCCGGTGTGTTTGACAGCCTGAGTGGTCTCGTGCACGGCGATAGGTTCACAGAATGAAACAATTAAAACATGGAGATTAAACGCCTGTGATACCTGACCCCCAGAGTCCGACCTGAGCCATGAAACTCGCCCCTGTGGCCTTTTACGGGTTTGCTCTAGGGCTCCTGGCAGTCGGCCTAAGGGAGTTGCTGACTGGCTTCGAGGAGAACAGATGCAGTATGACTTACATGTTCGAGTACCCCGAGTACCGGGTGAGTAGCCACGTTCATTATTTCACCTAACTCACGCTGTACGTCACCCACGAATCGGCTAGCAGCGCCCCCGTATTTGTCGCGTGGTTTCTGACACGGGCTAATAATAACATGCAGTGCCTTGCCAAAGGGTTCGTTCATGTTAACATCATGCACCGAGTTGTGTTTTCACCTCAACAGGAAACCAATCAGCATTTACCGGAGGCATTTTTTAGGCTATTTCCTGAATCCTGCAGAGCAAGGAACGTAACGTCAAGTGTGGGGTTGTGTTGCCTCGCAACTGGGCTCGTGCATATGCCAGGGGTTTCACACCTGTGTGGTTAGAGGTGTGTGTGTGTGTGTGTGTGTGTGTGGGTGGGTGTGTGTGTGTGTGTGTGTGTGTGTGCTCGGATTAACCATGTTATAAAACCTGCTGAACGGTTCCTGGATCCTCTCTACAGACCAGCGGTGTAACATGGACACCCAGGAAATAGGCTCTAAATCCGGGGAAGCCAGCTGATGTTAGTGATGCAGTAGCACGGGTCGCCTCCCTCGCGCTCACTGATGTGTTCATCTGTCCAGAAGTGGAGCACAGCTGGTGCGGGTTCTCTGTATGGGCTTTACCTTCCGTTACAGCTGTTTTTGTTATTAGGAAGGATAATAAAAAGATCACCGCGTATCTAAATCTTCTTTTGCTTTGTTTACGTTGTTAATGGACCTGGTCTGTCTGTTG
>NC_048417.1:1647124-1648574 GCF_013103735.1 Etheostoma cragini
CGCGGCGCGTGGCCAGGCTGTACCCGGCCTACGGCCTCTACCTGTACGGAGAGGGTCTCTACGCCCAGGAGACCCGGGCCCTCAAACTCACCGGGGCCCCGGTGCTCTTCCTGCCCGGAAACGCAGGCAGCTACAAACAAGGTGAGGGCATGACAGGAATGGAGGGCTAAAAAGGAAGTGACATGATCAAATCAAATCAAAATGTATTTACATTTTACACTTTACAGCAACCAGCAGGGTCCTAAGGACTTCACGTCAGAGTAAAATCACGTCATACGACAGAGAGAGGGAACAGAGAAAACAGTAAAATCACGTCATACGACAGAGAGAGGGAACAGAGAAAACAGTAAAATCACGTCATACGACAGAGAGAGGGAACAGAGAAAAGAGTAAAATCACCTCCTACGACAGAGAGAGGGAACAGAGAAAACAGTAAAATCACGTCATACGACAGAGAGAGGGAACAGAGAAAACAGTAAAATCACGTCATACGACAGAGAGAGGGAACAGAGAAAACAGTAAAATCACGTCATACGACAGAGAGAGGGAACAGAGAAACTAAATAATAAATAGGTCACACCACTGCTACGTGGAAGATGAAAGCATGGACAAGTTTTTCCAAATCCTGTTGACACATAGGTCCTTTAACCCTTGACATGTTCTTAAGGTGATACTAGGCTGACTTTGTAATTGTCTTGATGTGGCTGTTAAAATTCAGGTCTGAGTCCATGACTACACCAAGTCCTTTTATTTTTTTTTATTTTCTTTAAAGCAAAGGGAAAAGCCACCAAAATTTAAAGTTGTAATAAATTGCAATCAAATATCGCAAAACAGAACAATATGTGCTGTGGCATGCGTATCGGGGCCTCTGGGGAGTCTAGCTAGCTAGCTAGACCCTAGCTAATACATCGTATTATGTCATTTATTTCCATTTATATTGGTGTTTGTAGTTATTTTGTCTTTGGGAATCAAACCTGGAACCTTCTGGGGACATAATCTCGTACCTAACTGCGTGATGCTCACAGTGACACACTACTCCTCTGTGAGACTCTGCTGGGGTGTAGGAGGAGAACATCCTCACTGTTACGAGGAGTCTTTAAGCCGATGTATTTTTACAGCAACAACAGCTGTTCTTTGATAAGCTTCCTATAAGATCAGCGTGCTGCTGGCTGTGTTCCACCACTCTTCCAAACAGGGAATCGCTTCACACTGCACCTTTAATGAGCCCTTTTTTTTTAGCCGTAAGAGAGAGTTTTCTTTTATTTTAGGTCACGCATATCTATACCTCGAGGATAGGAAGAGTCCCGAGACGTGATGACTCTAATCAATAATGCAAAAATATTAAAAAAGAAAAGAAATTGCACATAAGAGCTGAGCTTATGGTAGTGATTAGTGTAGGATGAAGCAATGGCCCCACATCTGTATGATTTTACCTAACTTTAGGTGCAGC
>NC_048417.1:1648674-1650481 GCF_013103735.1 Etheostoma cragini
CCAAAACAAATAGAAGAAACCATATTTCAACCTATTCCCTTCAGTGGGGATTTAGGTAAAGTTCCTCCGTTCTTTGAAGTGTTTCAAGGATTCCTGGAAAACCTCCTTCGAAGACCAGGTCAAGAGCCGTTTTTACGAGCTCACAACCCATACTTACCACCAGTGACATCTTATTGGGGTCTGCTGGGGGACAAGGCAGGGAGGTCAGGCCGGAGCGGACCTGGTAGTCACGGTAACCACCCCCAACAGACAGCACTGTGACATTCCTGAGCTTTTTGGCGTGGTTCACCCACTTCTGTCTCACGGCAGAGTAGAAATCTACACAGAGCAGGGACAAGGACAGTATTTTACATTATAGGTACCATCCTGAAAGGTCCTCTGTATAGGTGGAAATACGAATAAGTCTAACAGTTAGGTTTCCTAAGGGGGTACGGTCTGAAAACCTGCTATGGCACTACTGTTCTTGGATGCTAGGTGAAGAGCATTACATCAGATGTCATATGTACGCAGGTTATCACACCAGCTGAACAACACAGGAGATGATGGGTCTGGGTTAGCTTGGAATGAGGACACATGTATGATGAGGACACATGTATGATGAGGACACATGTATGATGAGGACACATGTATGATGAGGACACATGTATGATGTGGACACATGTATGATGTGGACACATGTATGATGTGGACACATGTATGATGTGGACACATCCCAGAGCAGGGATGCAACCAGGAGCATCATGGGAGTTCTCCTCACCCAGCAGGTACGGGTCCAGGGCCAGCACTGGAGCCAGGTGGGGCGAGGCCTGTGTAATGATCAGGCTGACCAGATTGGCGTTGAAGCGGGGCAGAGTGAACAGCGCCCGGGCCACCACTCCTCCCATGGAGTGACCCACGAGCACCACGCTCTGAGGGGGGGTCTTCAGGTGCTGGCGGGTACAGAGAAGAAGAAGAAAACTGCCAATTGAAAACTTTAACCCACTTCTTGGGCTTAGGGTTATATGTTTACCAAATGGTTGTGTTAGAAACATGAAAGGCAGGCAGGTTGACTGACTGATGTACCACTATTTTATAGACGCTGTATTAACTGTTACCTGTGCATTGTTGATAACAATGGCTGCCACTTCTTTACTGCTGTGGCATGTATGAAGGATTCATTATAAATGTACAGTAAATGTACAAGGTGATTACACATGATATGTTTTCACACTGATATATTACTCTACCTGCATATCCTTCATCTAGTTAGTAACCAATTCAATTTTATTTATAGTATCAATTCACAACAAGAGTTATCTGGAGACCCTTTACAGATAGAGGAGGTCTAGACCACACTCCAGAATTGACAAGGACCAAACAGTTCTAGTAGTTTCCTCCAGAGCAAGCAACAGTGCGACACCCTGTCTGACAGCAGCTGATATCTGAGGCCTGACCTTGTACAGCCTCAGGATCGCCTTGATGCTCTCATGCAGAAAGTGGGTCTGCCTGAGCAAACTGCCGCCGTAAAGGGCCACCAGCTCCTCGTTGAAGTCCACGGTGAACACGTTGAAGTGGAGACCCCCCTCCATGTTCTCCGCCTTCCTCTGGGCCACAGAGCCCAGCGAGCGAGCTTCGTCGAGAGAAGAAGACATTGGATGGTGTTAAATCGTGGGATTAGTCCGGGTGTTTTCTACAGACAGCATAAAAAACCTAAAGTTCAGCAAACTACTCGCCATCTTGGACAATGTCTCGCACCCGCTCCATGGCTTGCTGCTCATTCACAGGAGCACTTTCAGTGAAAGACTCATTCTCCCAAAATGCACCACAG
>NC_048417.1:1650581-1651700 GCF_013103735.1 Etheostoma cragini
TTTATTTTAGTAATTCAGGACATTGATGCACATTGATGAACCTGCACAACAGTACATGTAAATGTGCCAGATTGTGGCCCGGGGGCTAATTTCCATCTGCAGTCCAACAGGCAGGTTGGAGTTACAGTAAATAAAGACATCGGATAGTCATATTTAGTATAGGAAAAACAACAAGAAGAAAAAAGAGAAAGGAAAAAACAAAAGTGAAGAAATTATGTTGTTGTCATAGCAGAAAGACGTTGGACCATCAGAGACTTGTGGGACTTATGTAACACCCCCCCCCCCCTCCCCCCTCAAAAAAATAAAAATAAAATCTGAGCCCATGAAGTATTACATAACTGATCGTCTGCTTTGCCAACACATGCCGTCTGTTTCCAAGCTAACCAGTGTGTGTGTGTGTGTGTGTGTGTGTGGACGCCATTATTACAAAGAGAACACGGTTCTACAAGAGCTTCTTTCCAGCCGCAGTGAGACTTTTGGCCAAAACTAAATGAACTATTCTGCTTGGGTCTGTGTAATGTAACACATATGTGCAATATACCTGTGCATCTTCTGTATTTATTTAATAATAATTGTGCATTTTAATATTTTAGAAGGGGCTGTCTTCAGGGGCAAATGGCAATATGCAATTATATTTTTGGCAAGTTTAGGAATGCAATTTTATTTACTTTTTATTTGTACTTTTTAATGGTTTTGTGCAATGTTATTCATTTATAATGTTAATGCTTTGTGTGTCTTTTTAAACTTGACTTTCTAGGTAACAACCGCACAAGAGTTCCTATGTGTGCAAACACAAATGGCAAATAAAGTTCTTGATTCTTGTTGTTATTAGTTCACGGTAGACCCAGAGAAGAAGATGGCTGTACTACACCATCACTTCATCAGGCACCCTGTCAGGATGCTGGGAGACAGTCCAGACTCCTCCGTCTCCATGTTGGGTGAGAGAGGATCACACTGTGCAAGTAGACTTCCTTAGTCTCCTATTTAGAGCTCATTCCTGGCAATGACTTTATATTTAGAGCCATATCTCTACATGTTTCCCATTTCATGCTAACATCATCACAACGATAATGTTAACATGCTTCTTCTTTAACTATTGTATTTAACCCTCATGTTGTC
>NC_048417.1:1651800-1652950 GCF_013103735.1 Etheostoma cragini
CATGTTGCCCTCATGTTGCCCTCATGTTGCCCTCATGTTGTCCTCATGTTGTCCTCATGTTGTCCCCTTGTTGTCCTCATGTTGTCCCCTTGTTGTCCTCATGTTGTCCCCTTGTTGTCCCCTTGTTGTCCTCATGTTGTCCTCATGTTGTCCTCATGTTGTCCTATATCTATGTTCTTTGTAATTCCCCAAAATAACATGATTGATTCCACCCAACGCTCTTTGCCAATTACAAATCTCTACTTTCATTAATTTTAGTCTCAATAATTCCTAATTTCTGCTTTTCTAACTCCAAAATTAGGTATAATTTTCTATAAATGAGATTTATTGACCATAAAATCACATGTTATCTTTAATTACATGTTTCCCTTTTTTATTTTCATTAACTGCATAAAGCAAAGTGAACAACTAGTTAAAAGTTTTGATTGAATGATACTTTTAAAGAATCCCTCATATCTGTTTAAATTGTCCCTTTTTCCAGATTTTCCTGAAGCATGGAGCGAAGTTAACACACTGCGTCTGGCGTATAGCACACCAAAGGTGTGTGTGTGTGTGTGTGTGTGTGTGTTAAAACCAGTCCCTGATACAGACAGAGGAAAAAGATATACTAGTTGTCTTTAATGTTGCTGTCTGTCTGCAGGAAGGACAGGTCCGATACTTTCTCTTTGCACTGTCGAGTCGCAGGAAGGCCTACAGCCACTTCTACTGCCGGAGCAACAGCATGGTGAGCTTTAACACTGGTTTCAAAAACCGTTTCCTTAAAAGTGTGTTCAGTATGTTCAGAAGCACTTTGCCATCTTGTAATTTTGGAGCCAGAGTCGGGCTAACCCTAACCACAGCTTTCATGACGTTTTACCCTGTTTTTTAAAGCATCAAATAACGGATAAAAACCCAAACGCAACACTAACATGAGGGCCGGCGTGTGGGCATGCGTGACAAGCGTAGTGATAGACTTAGTGTTGACTTTAGACCAGGTTTTTGTTGGACAATGGTGCGATCACTTTCCGCTTCATCAAGAAAGCAATATGCCCAGAATGCACCTGAACACACCTCCCTGTAAGACCAGGACACACAGAATGCACCTGAACACACCTCCCTGTAAGACCAGCGCGCCCAGAATGCACCTGAACACACCTCCCTGTAAGACCAG
>NC_048417.1:1653050-1658645 GCF_013103735.1 Etheostoma cragini
CCAGAATGCACCTGAACACACCTCCCTGTAAGACCAGCACACCCATGGGGGCACAGATGGGCACAGGTGTATTTGCTATTTAAAACAACGCGGCACTGGGGGGATATTGACAACTGCGTTGGTCTTAAACTATCAAAGACACTTGCGTTGGGCTTTGCACCGCACCGGGTGCAAAGTAGGGTCCATAGAGTCAAGACATCAACCCCGGGTTTGAACTACAATCTTTGCAATGCCCCCATGTTCCCCGGCAATTGTTAGACTTCCGAATCGCCACCCACGTCCTTCATTTGTTTAGTAATCCATAGAAATGCATATATATGAATGAGTGAAGTAAAATGAAACGACAGTTGAGTCTGACTAGCAGGCTACCAGTTTGCTGTTTAGGATTTAAGAGCAAAAACATAAAGCATAAACCAGATCTGTACTATTCTCAAAGTTTAATCCTGAATCACGTCATTGTTGCCCAACAGGAGATGACTAGCTGGGTGTACGGCTGCATGCACAAGAATGGGTCTTCATGGCAAGTGTATATAATAGTTTATATCTCATTCCCTGGCACCCATCCTCAATCAACATCTTAGATTTTCTGCTATTTGTTGTCACGGAGAAGTTGTGATGTCTCTTGTGGTTCTAATAAAAACAGTAGAGACTCTTTATTTGTGCTTTTTTTGGATTTTCCAGTGTGCGTGCAGTGGATCTGTCCATGGGAACTGAGCTCCTGCCACCATACAAGGTAATTCTCCTGTGAAGAGACACCGTCCAGTCCAGGGTGAGTACTGGTTGCTCATCCCTGTCTGTTGTCCTCCCCAGGTCCTGGTTCTGAGTCTCAGTGACTTGTCTTTGGTTACTCATCTGGTTGTTTCGGCCTCCAACCTCAACGGCAAACAGGTACATTGAAAATGAGAACTCACTACTCTCTGACTATAAGATGCTTCTCTCTCTCCATTCTGTCTAGGTTAATCTTGCTTTTCTCCCATAAGGGAACATATCAATGTTCTTTTTAATTCCCCAAAATAACATGATTGATTCCACCCAACGCTCTTTGCCGAGTACAAATCTCTACTTTCATTAATTTTGGGGCGACTTATTCAATTTTATAGCATTGTAAAACAAATGGAAGTGTTTTTGAAATAGTATTGAGTAAAAGTTGACATATTCCAGTCTGTGATTATCATCAACATCCATTCCTTTAATTTTAGTCTCAATAATTCCTAATTTCTGCTTTTCTAACTCAAACATTAGGTATAATTTCCTATGAATGAGGTTTATTGAACATAAAATCCTCAAAAAACTGTGAAACTACAGTTAATAAGTTAGTGTTACTAGAAAAAAGACGTCAAAAGTGTTGAAAAAAGGGACAAAAACGTGAGAAAATGTTGAAAACATAGATTAAAACCGTCAACAAAAGTGTTAATTTTCAGTTTTACGTGAAGACAACACAAGGGTTAAGCCCGCCAACATCTTTCAATTAGAAAAGTACATCTAGGAATGCCATTAGTTGGACATGTATTTGGTCATAAACCAATGTTATGACCTGTTATGACCTGATGATGATGATGATAATGATGATGAGGCCAAGTGGGGTGGCCTTTGGTGTGGGAGTCCTGGGATCGAGTCCCACTGCACCCACCAATGTGTCCCTGAACAAAATCAAGAATTTTAAGCATCAGCTATGGAACTTTTGTAAGAAATGGTTTTGTTCCTGGCTTTAGTCGGGTCCCAAATAGCTAGCTGTTATAAATTTATATTTTTAATATATATATAAATATATAGTAATTGAAAGTCACTTTGGATAAAAGCGTCCGCTAAACGACATGTAATAAAAGTAATAATAATAATAACAAAGTCCGTCTGGAAACCATGAATGCAACATGTTCAGTCTGGGTTTGTGGAATATAAAAGCCTGAGAGAGAAATGATACTTTCTGCATCCCTGAATACGCCATGGTCCGGGTGTTGTACATTTTGCCATCAGAACGTATGACATAGTTGCATCCCGTAGCAATGAGAGAGTTTACGTCTCATTTGATAACAGCTAGCTATTTGGGACCAGGCTAAAGCCAGGAACAAAAGCATACAGCTTACAAAAGTTCCATAGCTGATGCTTAAAATGCTTGATTTTGCAGCAATGTAACATCTCAGCTGTCTCTGCCTTTGTCTGTTATTGAGTGTCCTGTACCCAGCATGCCATTCTGCGGGGTAACAGTTAATGGGGGTCCCCTCTCCGTACACTACACGGTGTGCACATAACTCCAACCAAAGAACAGACAGACACTCCTTTGATTTTAGATCTTAGATGTTGATTTAAACAGATGACACAGCAGTGTTTGTCCGGTCCACAGTTCACGGTGGAGTGCGAGTGGCAGAGACAAGAATCTCAGACGGTGTCTGTCTCAGCGCCACATGTCCTGTCCTTCGGTGAGTTGTGTTCATACCGATTCTCTAGAAATTAGGATAGAAAAAGCACATTCCTGTTTCAGTAACTGTTGGTTTTCCAGGTTTGACTGTCAGCGATGTTTCGGTCAACTCGTCTGGACTCCTCCACACCATCGAGCTGGAGAACTTCGACCAGGTAGCTGTCTTTGTTTCATTAGGGGCCTGCTGGACTCAGCATCTCTGTCCCTACTGTGTCACTACATGTTCAAGTCCAAGACCTTTATTTGTCCCCGAGGGACGATTCACTTTGCTGCAGTAGCAAGAAGTTGACATACAGTACATGACGACAAAGACGACAACATTGAGTAAAAATACAGGATCAGACCAGATGGGGAAATAATAGCTCAACATTATAAGTTTAAGTCCTAGTGTCTTATGTGCAGACGTCACCTAGTCTTTAGAGTTAATCAGAGAGAGGGCAGAGGGGACGAAGGAGAGTTTCTATCTATTTGTTTTGGTGGCTGACTGAAGCAGGAACCGGAGAGCAGCATCTTAAATCCTGCATTGGGGGCGTGATAACTATCGGCCATGATGGATTCTACCTTATTAACCACACGTCTATTGTCCAGATCTGCTGGTGTCATCTGCTGAATCCCAGTGATTCTGCTGCTAACTTTACTCACCATTGCTAATGTGTTTTTTTGTTTTAAACTCAGAGAAGCATACCAGCAAATATGTGAAAAAGTAAAGACGATTCAATAAAAGATTTGTAAAACCGCGTCATCAGGGATCTGTCCACTAGCTTTCTCAGACAGAAGAGACGCTGCTGACAGTGAACCCCTCTGTGTCTCCAGGTCTACCAGGCACTCAGAATTAATGTGGCGAGCCAGTGCAAAGTACATCAAGGTGAGTTTGTCTGATGCAAAGGTAAACACATGTGCACATGTTAAGAGAAGTAATAATGATCTTGTGCTGTGTGTCTGTCTGCAGATAGACTGCCCAACGTGTACAGAATAAATGTACCATGGTTTCGAGAGGACTCTTTAACCACGGCCAGGTCAGTTGTGGCCGTGCCTGTCTCTAAAGATTAAGACATATTATGTTTCAGTTGTTTTTGTTTTTGTTTCAGTGATTACACACATTACACACAGGCCTGAAATACACACACAAGCCCAGGCCGTCTCCATGCACTCATGGAGCGATGTCAGACTGTCACGCTACTTGTTCTTGATATAACTTTTCATATTCACTGTTTCCTTCATGACTTGATGTGGTGTGTCTGTTAGTGTGCCATCAGTGACTGAGATCTCAGGGATGCTCCACACGAGTCGTCCAGACAACGCCTCAGGTGTCCTCCTTCAGCTCCACACTGCCCCCAACTGCCAGTATAAGGTACTAGCCTTCAGCCGTACCCCTATTTTCCACCGGGCATGTCTACGCGAGGTTCCGGATGCAACGCGGATCCCACAACCAATCACAGCCATTTAATGCTTGATGTTCCACAATACGCGGCATGACGCGCCCCAGAAGACAAAGTGAAACAGCAGGGAAGTAGGAAAGGGAAACAGCAATGCTATCCAGTCCGTCCCCCCAAAATATCGTAAATGTCTCCTCTACAAAACCATGCACGGGGAGAGATTCCTCTTGGAGGTGAAGAAACACAACAGACAAGAAGACATCTCAGATCTTTTTGTATTTAAGGACAACACCAGAAAAGAGAGTGTGTGTAGGAGTGCTTAGAGTGGAAGGTAGATACTAGCTTAATAAACACTTGATTGTTTAGTAAAGTAGAGACAGTATAATCTGCGAGTCTTGCAAGCAAGACGCTCTGCTTCCAAAACCCTCCCGGTGTGGTATGGCGTGCTGCGGAGGAAGGTACAGAACCAGAGCCCAGCGCAGACATGCCCAGCAGGAAACTGGGGTTATCCATTCTGCACATCCTGATGACGATTCATCACGACAAACGTGGTTTTATCATCAATAACATGACGTGAAATACATGGTGTTTACCTTGTGA
The DNA here is from genome assembly GCF_013103735.1 of Etheostoma cragini. Taxonomy (NCBI): domain Eukaryota; kingdom Metazoa; phylum Chordata; class Actinopteri; order Perciformes; family Percidae; genus Etheostoma; species Etheostoma cragini. The sequence goes on from NC_048417.1 coordinate 1,657,443, forward strand.
TTTCACCCTCAGGTGTCAATAAGGACGTCATTACCCAGGGTGCTGGGACAGGTACAGCGTTCTTGTTTTTATCTTTTCTCTTTGTTTTGTTTAAATGGAAACAGTCTTATGAATGTTATGTTATCCTCTTTATGAACAGACAGTGATCCAACCGGGAAAATGTCACCAGGTCTGATTTGCTCTCTCCTATGTGCCAGATACTGAGGTTCTGTGGGCCCCTGGTGCCAGTGTACACCGCTGTAACCCTCCTCCTGGCATGTGGGGGGCAGCTGTCCTCCATCCTGGACTCGAGGCGAGCGGCAGGCATGAGCCAGGTGGTGGCCAAAGGCCTGCAGCCTCATAAAGTCAACCTGCTCGTCTATATTCTGCACCTGTTACTCAGGTAGGCTGTTGAGTTCAAGCGTGATCTTTCGTTCTTGACTTTGGGAACAGTAGTTAATAACTCCTTGTCTTTTAACTATTCTTTAGTCGTTGTTCTGGAGTTTGGAGATTTTATGAAAATCCCTGAATGATCTCAAACCCCATTATGATTTATTTTCTCCTATTAATCTTCCTCTCAGATGTAACTGGTTTCAAGAGATCTGGTCAGTTCTTTACCTCCCCCCTATGGACGCCCTCCCCCCGACCACCCCCGATGCAACATTTCACGAGGGTGTGGTACCAGTGGAAGAGTGGCCCCACCTCCTGTCCCCTCTGCTGTACATATTAGGGGCAGCTGTTGCATTCTGGGGCAGCGCCCTGCTCCGTCTCGTCATGCGACTGATCTCACTGATATTAGCTCCCCTACACAGGTACGGTTGGACATTTAAACAACTAGCTATGTGATTTGAAACTGTAACTGGATGGTCTTTAGGCACTCTGTACCTCCACATCCATTCTTAACCGTCTCGTCAAAAATGTAAGTGTAGACCTCCTTTTCCGTGCAGACCGTCTGTGTCCAGAGACTGTGGCACTGTGTCGCTGCGGAGCCAGGTCCTCATCACGCTCGGTCTGGCTGTTGTGGGGGGGCTGTCCTGTGGGCCGTTGTCCATCTCTGCTGCCTTTCTGCTCCACCTTTACAGGGTGAGTCTTGGAGCACGGTAATACAGATGATGCCCTTTCCCAGTTATTTAACAGAGTAAACCGGCTGAGATCCAGTATTGTAATAAGTCAATGTAAGAGAGAGTAAACCAGCTGAGATCCAGTATTTTAATAAGTCAATGT
>NC_048417.1:1658745-1663967 GCF_013103735.1 Etheostoma cragini
ATCCAGTATTGTAATAAGTCAATGTAAGAGAGAGTAAACCGGCTGAGATCCAGTATTGTAATAAGTCAATGTAAGAGAAAGTAAACCAGCTGAGATCCAGTATTGTAATAAGTCAATGTGAGGTGTGGTCCTCTGTGTAGTACGTATTTATTTTCTAGATGTATGGCTGTTGTCTTGTATAACATGTGTGTTGCATGCTGCTGCTGCACAACAAAATTGCCCCTCAGGGATAATTAAGACTCCTTGGACCTTGAACCTTGACGCTGTTTATCCCTGACTACACACATGTGTCTTTGTTTGAATCTGCATGTTCAGGTGCTGAGGTTACAGATGACAGAGCGCTCCTTGAGCCACATGTTGAATCTGGTAAGACTTTTAGTTTTTTAAGTAATGTGTGATATGTGTTCTGCATGGAAAAAAAAGTTAAAACAGGAAACGTAGAAGGGGAATTTCACATTTTAACCCTTGTGTTGTCCTCTGGTCAAATTGACCCGTTTCAAAGTGTTTTATATCAGAAATATGGATTTCTTTCAACCAAATTGCCCAAAAATAACATGGATGATTTCATACTTTCTTCAGGTGACATTAATGATGACTTTTATTGAATTATTTGGGTGTTTTACTAAATCTTATAGCCTTTGAATTCTTTTTTTTAAGGGCTTCAAAACAGTATCAAACTACCAGTCAAAATAATTCATAATATCTGCCTTTTTAACTAAAAACGTGTGTATAATGTGATAGTGAGGTTTGATGACCATGAATTCCAAGAATAAGTGTAAAACCTTTTACTAAACCAGCTCAGGTTTAAAAAATAAAAAATGCCAAAAGCTGGAAAAAGTGACAAAAACATGTTCATTTTCAATTTTGACCTGGAAGGACACATTCATGGTTAACGTTTTAACTTCAATAAATGCATCATCTTTCAAAAAGTCAATGAGTAATCATGTTAAATAATCGTGATTTCAATATTGACCAAAATATAAATGTTATCTCCTGACCGAGCAGCACGAGTATAACGGTTGCTAGTGATGTTAATGCAGAGCCAGCGTTCAATATCTATTCCAGTTTCATTTCCACCTGGAAAAAAGAAAGAGTTTGTCACTTTTCTGCAGGTACCTCGGAAGAACAAAGAAGTTGAGAACGGCACAGTGGACGCCGAACCCCCGACCAAGTCTAAAGAATGTAATGGCGCCCCCCTGCTGTCTGAGTGTGCTCTGCAGGAGGTGAGGGACGACCTGCAGCTCCACCTCTGCCTATCGGCGCTTTTCACGCTACCCGTCATGCTCATCGCACCCTCGCTCATCCACTGGATCCGCAACCTGAGGTACAGCACTGAGATGTAGTATAAGTACGTGAGAGGCCGAGCACTTGCACAGCTGAGGTGTCTTTGAGCAAGACCCCCAAGGCTGTGTTTAGGAAAAAGTGCGCCCCATATTTAAGCGTGGTAATTAGTGCTATGCATCTGTCTAGAACGATGCTAATTTCTACATCTACAAAAACAGAACGGCCACAGCAACCTCTGGTTAAGTACCTGATTAGTCTTGACCAATTACACGAGTCCATTGCTATTACCCAGTTAGACCAGACCACCTGAGGTCCTTCCGTTCCTCCAGGCTGCAGCCTTAGTCTCAAACAGGTGAGAGAGCTGTGATTGGCTGAAGAGACCAAGAGAGCTCGCTAATGTCTGGTTCATGTGCTACGAGTCTGAGGCCGGCTCCACACTGGATGCGTGTCGTGAGCGTGTCGGCAGCCTGGCGTGTCCGTTTTTAACTCTGCTCCCATGTTAACAGGTTAGAGCTGACACACTGCCTGCATGACAGTCTTAGTCTTATGGTGTTTTACTACCATTGGTTGATTCTGTTATATTCTGTGAACTGTTTTTAACTCCTTGCTACTGTAGCACTTTGAGATTTCATTTGGAATGTAAAGGGCATTATAAATAAAATGTATTATATATATATATATATATATATATAATATATTATTATGACGCGCACGTCTTACGCCGCGTCTCGAGCCCCAACGAAAAGGCGTGCACGCTAGAAATAGAACCAACTCCTATTATTCACGCGCCACACAAGCGTGTTGGAAGTGTTTCCAGGCAAAATAGAACAGGAAAAGATGTTTATATGTCATTTTGACACAAATACATATTAATAGATGACATGTTGATGTTTGCAAGTCTCTAAGTTGTTTTGTTTTTTGTTTTTTTTTAATCGGTTTTGTGTGACAGTCCAACGTCAGGTAGGCTTGCAACATAGGAGCCAACGGCCTTAATTTGAGGTTTTAATGGTTGTTTGTTTTGAACTTGATTAAGCAGTGATACAATAACTATAAATCAGTTTTATTTTATCTTTGACAAAAGGATAAGGGCAGTTTACATTTTGTCAAACTAGCCGTGCCTTAAATAAACACCACTGCAGCCAGTTGCATCTACAGGTGACAAAGTTTCTCAGTAAATTAATTTTCAGTAACTAGAGTCTTCCACTCTACTGTGACTTGTCCAGCTTCATATTAGTTACGTCAAACTAAACATCTTACAGTCTTCTGACATTTCTCCACATTTCCAGACAGAAATGTGCACATTTCATGCAAGCGGCTCCATTAATGCATTCCTTATTCTTTTTATGAATACTATTTAATGTTTGCCAGCTCAAGGTGTGCTGTCTAACTTCTCCGAGCAAGTGGCATATCCATCTATTAAATTACAGCATTCACTTGAAGTTTACTTATGGTCATTTGCACAAAACAGCAGGATGATATGGCTGAAATCTGTATCTTTTATATTACATTACACACTTTTGATTCTTTATTTATGTGTTGTTTTATTACAATATGCCAAATATACGTTTAAACACACAAAGTAACCGCTGATGTGTGGTCCGACGGTGAGGAGGTGTGTACACGGTGAATGGATCTAGAAATGGTCGTACGTTGTGATCCTCTGCAGGTACTCCACCCAGCTGGATCCTGACCCCTGTTGGCCACACACTGTGCCTCTAATTATCGTGTACATGCTGCTCATTAACTGCAACACCTTAAAACTCAGCACCAGGTAAGAGCGCACGGTCACCAGCACACACACACACACACACACACGCCCCGGCCGACTGATGGTCCTGTCAGAGTTGAGGGGAATTCAACTTTCTCTTCATCTCTTCCAGTAAACTCCTGCCTCTGACATCCTGCCTCCCTCTCCCCTTGTCCATCGCCATGGTGACCTTCTCTCCGCTCCACCTCTACAGAGTCACCTACTTCCTGTTGGCGGCGCTCGTCCCTCTGGCCTCGTGCTGCGTGCTCTGACGGTATCTGTCTGCTCTCAGTCCACGTCTCTACCATAACAAGCCTTTCCCTGAGTTCCAGCGGGACTCCCTGAAGCTGCCTGAGCTGCTCCATCTGGCTGCCGTGGAGCAGAGCCATAGACATACACAGCTTGGGAACTGTCTGCTCAATGTTAGCACTAAGAGCTCCATGGCAATTACACTAGGGTTTAAGATTTAGGATGTAATGGCCTTGGAACATTTGGTGCAAATATGGCTCCATTGGACCGACCTGACACCAAGTTTGCCTTACTCTGTATATCTATAGCTCTGCCTTCAAGGAGAAACCACTCCACAACCAGTGAAGCTACTGATACTAGAGATTCTCAACAGGGTGTTACTCTTACAATGTGTGTGTTGTTTTTGTTGTTTCTAGTGTCTCCGGTGGCATTGTTCACTGCAGTCACTACTCTGTAAACTCCTTTACTGCCTGCTGCTTAGCGATGACTTCTTATTGTGTGTTGTAGTTACTGGTTGTCCGTCGTCGTAGCACTGCCGCAAAACCGCCGTCACACATATGTTAAAGACGGAAAAAATCCAAAGTAATGTTACTTTCTCTCATAATCACCTTTTTGATTCAGAATGAAGACTAAATGAAGGTTTACTCTGGAAAAGGCCGTAGGGCGTGAACAGGTTCTAACTCCTCTCCTATTCTTTTTAAGAAGAGACTTGTGATCTACTCCATGTTCTCCAAAATTCAGCGGTGTAGCCTAACAATGTTTTGAAGGTGCTGCATTCATTTTAAGGTAGCACATGAATCTGTATATTCAGTTTTGGTTGTTTTTTTGGTTTCGTGCCGAGCGCTTGGCCTTCGGGTCACTCCCTCTATCATTCACTCACTCCCTGTGGGCAACAGTGACTGTTGCATTTGCAGCAGGCCAGGGGCTAAACTAAGATAAGAACCTAATAGTTATTATGCCAGAAATAACAGTGATTTACTTTGCTACTTGAAACAAATCCACCAAGAACTCAAAGGGAAAAAGTAACTAGGAACATCAGAAGGATCTTAGATGCAAACATGGTGCATGTGCAAAAGATTTGTCTCCACTTAAACTAATCAAAAGTAGTCCAAATCAGCACACACTGTTCATGTTACACACACACACAGACACAGGGATGCACAGCAGCACACACACACATGCAAAAGATCCCAAATAAAAATATGACATAGTGCAAATCCTCCATCATAATAGCAATGTGCCAAGATACAAGCGCGCCTGGCTTTTAAAGGGAATGGGAGATGACACTCTGGTTCATTGCGTGTTGCACCCATGTGCCCGGTGCACGGACCCTTTTTCCTGCTCTCAAACTAGCAGAAGGGGATTTGGACACTCACCAAACTCACTTGCAACATGCGCTTCACGCCGTGCGCTTATATTGTTAAAATAGGGCCCTCCATGTTGTTTTTACAGCACTGCTTCCATCAGTGCAATTCCAGTTGCTCACTTATCAGTTTGGATTGTTCCTACTTGTACGTCCTGTGTGAAACTCCAGTCAATGAAACCTAGATGTAGGGAGACATGGATGTATCATAAGACCTGGATCCAGCCTTTGAGCCTTTGATCTTTTTTAAATATACATTTTTTGGGGACTTTTCCCTTTAATTATAGTGACAGTTGATAGACATGCAAGGGGGACAGAGATTGGGGGATGACACGCAGCAAAGGGCCGCAGGTTGGACTCGAACCCGGGCCACTGCAGGACTCAGCCCACATGGGGGCCGCTGGGCCCGTAGACTATTCATTTTGGTGACATCACGTTTTAAAATCGCTTTTCTTGGCTACAGAAACTTTTTCAAATGTTAAAGGTCCCATGACATGGTGCTCTTTGGATGCTTTTATATAGACCTTAGTGGTCCCTAATACTGTATCTGAACTCTCTTTATATAGACCTTAGTGGTCC
>NC_048417.1:1664067-1666485 GCF_013103735.1 Etheostoma cragini
ACAGTCTGTTGGGCCGGTCTTGTAAGTGTTAACGTAGAATTTGGTTCCCGGTATTATTTTGAGTCCAACTTTAAAGTTTTCAACCGAGTTTCTGTCCTACTCTAAAAATGTGACATATCCCATCTTAAACCAGAGGGAAACCCCCAAAGACTCCCTCATTTTAAACGCCCCAATGTCCCAAAACATCATCTCATCGGAGGTAATGTCACTTTTTCGCCTCCCATGTGATGATTTTCCAGTTAGGAAAGTGTAAATCTGGAACTACAACATGATCACAGTGAACACCGATATAAATGACACTAATATTTATATAAAACACAGCTCCCATCTGCACCAAGTTACTCTACAGAGTCGTTTAAGCCACCAATTCACAACAAGGCCGACGATGTGCGTCTCAAAGCACTAAAACCGCACCAGACGGACAACTGCAAAGACTAATTATTATTATTATTATTATTATTATTATTATTATTATTATTATTATGTGCATATTTGTTTTATTTCTTCCCTAAATGTGTGTGTTACATGTGTACCATGTATTTATCAACGGGATTTTTTTAGAGTTTACTGGGTTTTACTACTTTTTATATTTGTGTTGTTGACTGTAATCTTCTTATTGTTGTTGTTGTTTTAGGTTTTTTAAGGAGATAATTTTAAGATCTTGTCCAGGGACAACCAATGAAAAACAGCCTTTTGGCTAATTCTACACTGTCCCCGTCTAGTAAATTAACAAATAAATAAATAAAAGCGGATCACTCACATCGATAGTACTTGTTTAAATTCAAACCCACGTGACAGGTAGTCGGTGTCGGTGCGTTCACATCGGGAACCACAGCGGTGTCTGTGCAGAGCACGCCGGCGTCTGATTGGTCGCTTGCTTGAGGGGCAAGAGTGATTGGTCCCTGATGACGTCATCTTTAGTATCAATCAGGGCTGTACTCAAGACAACCTTAGTCGAGTCCAAGACCAGTCCAAGACCAGGACTAGACGAGTCCAAGTCAAGACCCAGTTCGAAGAGGTTCGAGTCCAAGACAAGTCCAAGACCAGGACTAGACGAGTCCAAGGCAAGACTGAGTCCAAAAAGGTTCGAGTCCAAGACAAGACCGAGTCCAAAAAGGTTCGAGTCCAAGACAAGTCCAAGACCAGGACTAGACGAGTCCAAGGCAAGACTGAGTCCAAAAAGGTTTGAGTCCAAGACAAGGCCGAGTCCAGGTCAGTAATAAAGGTCTTATGCGTGACAGTATCAAGACAATCCTTTTGGGTTTCACTTTCCCTCCAATAGTATTATCAACATAATAAAGACACCTGGACTCGGTCCAGACCAGAAGCCATATGGGGCAAGACCAGCGGCTGAGACAAGTCCGAGCCCAAATACTAGCGAGTCCGAGACAAGTCCAAGACCAGGGAACAACGGTCTTGAATCCAGACTTGAGTCCAAGACCGGACTCGAGTACTACAGCCCTGGTATCAGTTCTCATGAAGTCACTCTAGTCTAGAAAACATAGTGATCTCAGTGTTGGAGACATGTTTTTGTAAGTAAACACGTTCAGAACCAGTGAAGTCCACCTCCAATCACCGTAGGCCTTTTATCGTTAAACCACGACCCGGCTGCGGAGGACTGAAGGGTTTTAACGGACCGGCGGGTGTGGAACAGATGCTCTGCTGCATCCGTGAGACAGCAGGAAAGGCCCAGCAGCTGCTTCACTGACACGAGGGGGTGTGAGACACAGCAGGAGGACGGGAAGACAGACAATAAGACACCAGTAGGACACCAGGCTCAACACAAAGAGGCATTAAGTCCCAAAGGTGTTGGTGCAGGTGCAGCTGTGGGAGACCAGACCCATCACCTGGCATGTGACCCCCATACTGTAAACCACTAGTCATCATCAGTTGGCTTTCATATATTTTTGAAGTAGATCTCCATTCGAGGTTTTTCTGGATCACACTGGTTGATAACACGGTCATGGCTAAGGGGGGTTAGGGTGAACGCAACCGGCTTAAAAGAATTCATTGGCTACCAAAACTTTTTAAAAAGCCAAAAAGCCAATCAAATGTTAGGCCTACGTGCCGTAACAACGCACGGCACAAACAGGGAACAGCTGACCCCGACAGTCAGACTGATGGTGTCGAGCAAACAGACAGAATTCCAAAAGCTTGAAAATATCAAATATATCTCTTCTTATGACACTTAAAAGTCTGGTGATAATCTATAGTTCTCTTTCTGTCAACAAATCACATGAAAAGACCCAAACCAACAAAGAAGAGATCCTACTAACAAGTATTGTGTGCGTGTGTGTGTGTGTGTGTGTGTGTGATACATCTTCTTTCTCTGCGCCGTAGGTCTAAGCCACTAATGGCACACGCACACACACACAGACTCACTCTCTCTCTCTCTCTCTCACACACACACACACACAC
>NC_048417.1:1666585-1667528 GCF_013103735.1 Etheostoma cragini
AACCATTAACCATTAACCACTAACCATTAACCACTAACCATTAACCATTAACGACTAACCATTAACGACTAACCATTAACCACTAACCATTAACCATTAACCACTAACCACTAACCACTAACCACTAACCACTAACCATTAACCACTAACCATTAACCACTAACCACTAACCATTAACCATTAACCACTAACCATTAGCCATTAACCACTAACCATTAACCATTAACCACTAACCATTAACCACTAACCATTAACCACTAACCACTAACCCTTAACAATGGAAAATCATGCGATAAATTGCAAATTCAATTTTGTTTTGATTGACAGTCCTAATAATTAAATATTTGTATTAAGTTTGTAATTAACTAGAAACATGTTCTCTCTCAGGTGCGACTACCTTACTATGGTAACTTACGCTCCATAAAGTAGGCCCCGGGCTCCAGCCTCCAAACGATCTGGCCCTTCTGGGTGCCGTTCACCCCTCTGTTCTTGCAGTCCCATACGTTGGAGGGGCTGGTTTCATCTGCAGAAGAGGAGAGAGAACCGTTAGTCTGAGTGTTTCTTCGTGCTGTGTTGACATTCCTCCCGATCTCAAACCAAAGAATGTGAAAAACAACAGACAACAATGGCAAAGGGCCCGAGCTCTGGGTCCCTCGCTACGCTGCATCTGTTCCTCCGGTCTGTTTAGTCTGCACACTCTGTCTTCCCAAACACAAGTTTGTCTTTAATCAGTGAAATCCATTCCCAAAATAACCTCCCTGCAACCTCTAACCAGAAGGACAAACACCAAACTTCCTAGTTAAAAACAGGGAGGGGGAATTCCGCTGTACGCAGCACTTTCACAACAAAACCCAACTCAGCCGACTACTGGGGAGTCGAGAGAGGAGTGTGTGCTGTGTGTGTGTGTGTGTGTGTGTGTGTGTGTGTGTGTGTGTGTGAAGGG
>NC_048417.1:1667539-1677424 GCF_013103735.1 Etheostoma cragini
GGCAAGTTGCTTATCATTGAATGTCTGCTTAGTCGAGGAAAGCTGCAGCCCCTCGGGGGTATGAGACCCTGGAGCAGGTAATGAAGTCCTGGCGACCTTCTGATCGATAGCTAGTGACCTGACGCCCTGCCAGGCACCAGCACTTTACCCTCTCTCTCTCTCCCTCTCTCTCTCTCTCCCTCTCTCTCTCTCTGTGTCTCTCTCTTCACCATACAGCACTCTCCCCTACAAGGGAAAGGTGGGGAACGTGTAATCGGCTCATCCAGGCCTGGAGGCGGGGCTTAAAATGTACTTTTTCCTCCACCAGCCAAATGGCGAGTGCATGTTCATATTTTAACAGCCACACAACAGATTAATTCAGGGTTTTTTTGGCGAGAGAGTGACGCAAATCTACCAGCCATTAGCGGGGTTTGGTTTCCCAGCATTTGGCTAGTAGATGGTGCTAGTTTGAGCCTTATGGTCATCAGAAATGTACCTAAAGATGTTGGACCTAAAGATGTTGTATCTAAAGATGTTGGACCTAAAGATGTTGTATCTAAAGATGTTGTACCTAAAGATGTTGTATCTAAAGATGTTGTATCTAAAGATGTTTTACCTAAAGATGTTCTATCTAAAGATGTTGTAGCTAAAGATGTTGTAGCTAAAGATGTTGTAGCTAAAGATGTTGTACCTAAAGATGTTGTATCTAAAGATGTTGGACCTAAAGATGTTGTACCTAAAGATGTTGGACCTAAAGATGTTGTATCTAAAGATGTTGTATCTAAAGATGTTGTAGCTAAAGATGTTGTAGCTAAAGATGTTGTAGCTAAAGATGTTGTTCCTAAAGATGTTCCTAAAGATGTTGTACCTAAAGATGTTGTTCCTAAAGATGTTGTATTTAAAGATGTTGTATCTAAAGATGTTGTACCAAAAAGATGTTGTTCCTAAAGATGTTGTATCTAAAGATGTTGTATCTAAAGATGTTGTACCTAAAGATGTTGTATCTAAAGATGTTGTACCTAAAGATGTTGTACCTAAAGATGTTGTACCTAAAGATGTTGTACCTAAAGATGTTGTAGCTAAAGATGTTGTATCTAAAGATGTTGTACCTAAAGATGTTGTACCTAAAGATGTTGTACCTAAAGATGTTGTATCTAAAGATGTTGTACCTAAAGATGTTGTATCTAAAGATGTTGTATCTAAAGATGTTGTATCTAAAGATGTTGTACCTAAAGATGTTGTAGCTAAAGATGTTGTACCTAAAGATGTTGTATCTAAAGATGTTGTATCTAAAGATGTTGTACCTAAAGATGTTGTATCTAAAGATGTTGTACCTAAAGATGTTGTACCTAAAGATGTTGTACCTAAAGATGTTGTACCTAAAGATGTTGTACCTAAAGATGTTGTAGCTAAAGATGTTGTATCTAAAGATGTTGTACCTAAAGATGTTGTACCTAAAGATGTTGTACCTAAAGATGTTGTATCTAAAGATATTGTACCTAAAGATGTTGTACCTAAAGATGTTGTACCTAAAGATGTTGTATCTAAAGATGTTGTATCTAAAGATGTTGTTCCTAAAGATGTCCCTAAAGATGTTGTACCTAAAGATGTTGTTCCTAAAGATGTTGTATTTAAAGATGTTGTATCTAAAGATGTTGTACCAAAAAGATGTTGTTCCTAAAGATGTTGTATCTAAAGATGTTGTATCTAAAGATGTTGTTCCTAAAGATGTTGTTCCTAAAGATGTTGTATCTAAAGATGTTGTTCCTAAAGATGTTGTACCTAAAGATGTTGTACCTAAAGATGTTGTAGCTAAAGATGTTGTTCCTAAAGATGTTGTAGCTAAAGATGTTGTTCCTAAAGATGTTGTATCTAAAGATGTTGTACCTAAAGATGTTGTATCTAAAGATGTTGTTCCTAAAGATGTTGTACCTAAAGATGTTGTTCCTAAAGATGTTGTTCCTAAAGATGTTGTAGCTAAAGATGTTGTTCCTAAAGATGTTGTAGCTAAAGATGTTGTATCTAAAGATGTTGTATCTAAAGATGTTGTATCTAAAGATGTTGTTCCTAAAGATGTTGTTCCTAAAGATGTTGTATCTAAAGATGTTGTATCTAAAGATGTTGTTCCTAAAGATGTTGTTCCTAAAGATGTTGTATCTAAAGATGTTGTTCCTAAAGATGTTGTTCCTAAAGATGTTGTAGCTAAAGATGTTCTTCCTAAAGATGTTGTACCTAAAGATGTTGTACCTAAAGATGTTGTATCTAAAGATGTTGTTCCTAAAGATGTTGTATCTAAAGATGTTGTAGCTAAAGATGTTGTTCCTAAAGATGTTGTATCTAAAGATGTTGTAGCTAAAGATGTTGTACCTAAAGATGTTGTTCCTAAAGATGTTGTATCTAAAGATGTTGTATCTAAAGATGTTGTACCTAAAGATGTTGTATCTAAAGATGTTGTATGTAAAGATGTTGTACCTAAAGATGTTGTATCTAAAGATGTTGTACCTAAAGATGTTGTTCCTAAAGATGTTGTACCTAAAGATGTTGTATCTAAAGATGTTGTATCTAAAGATGTTGTTCCTAAAGATGTTGTTCCTAAAGATGTTGTATCTAAAGATGTTGTACCTAAAGATGTTGTTCCTAAAGATGTTGTTCCTAAAGGTGTTGTAGCTAAAGATGTTGTTCCTAAAGATGTTGTAGCTAAAGATGTTGTAGCTAAAGACGTTGTTCCTAAAGATGTTGTATCTAAAGATGTTGTTCCTAAAGATGTTGTTCCTAAAGATGTTGTAGCTAAAGATGTTCTTCCTAAAGATGTTGTATCTAAAGATGTTGTTCCTAAAGATGTTGTTCCTAAAGATGTTGTACCTAAAGATGTTGTACCTAAAGATGTTGTATCTAAAGATGTTGTATCTAAAGATGTTGTAGCTAAAGATGTTGTACCTAAAGATGTTGTTCCTAAAGATGTTGTATCTAAAGATGTTGTAGCTAAAGATGTTGTAGCTAAAGTTGTTCCTAAAGATGTTGAACCTAAAGATGTTGTACCTAAAGATGTTGTAGCTAAAGATGTTGTTCCTAAAGATGTTGTATCTAAAGATGTTGTATCTAAAGATGTTGTTCCTAAAGATGTTGTACCTAAAGATGTTGTTCTTAAAGATGTTGTATTTAAAGATGTTCTTCCTAAAGATGTTGTATCTAAAGATGTTGTTCCTAAAGATGTTGTTCCTAAAGATGTTGTACCTAAAGATGTTGTACCTAAAGATGTTGTATCTAAAGATGTTGTATCTAAAGATGTTGTATCTAAAGATGTTGTACCTAAAGATGTTGTAGCTAAAGAGTTTGTACCTAAAGATGTTGTAGCTAAAGATGTTGTATCTAAAGATGTTGTACCTAAAGATGTTGTAGCTAAAGAGTTTGTACCTAAAGATGTTGTTCCTAAAGATGTTGTAGCTAAAGATGTTGTAGCTAAAGTTGTTCCTAAAGATGTTGTACCTAAAGATGTTGTATCTAAAGATGTTGTAGCTAAAGATGTTGTAGCTAAAGTTGTTCCTAAAGATGTTGTACCTAAAGATGTTGTACCTAAAGATGTTGTAGCTAAAGATGTTGTTCCTAAAGATGTTGTATCTAAAGATGTTGTATCTAAAGATGTTGTTCCTAAAGATGTTGTACCTAAAGATGTTGTTCTTAAAGATGTTGTATTTAAAGATGTTGTATTTAAAGATGTTGTTCCTAAAGATGTTGTTCCTAAAGATGTTGTACCTAAAGATGTTCCTAAAGATGTTGTATCTAAAGATGTTGTACCTAAAGATGTTGTTCCTAAAGATGTTGTTCCTAAAGCTGTTGTAGCTAAAGATGTTGTAGCTAAAGATGTTGTTCCTAAAGATGTTGTAGCTAAAGCTGTTGTACCTAAAGATGTTGTACCTAAAGATGTTGTACCTAAAGATGTTGTTCCTAAAGATGTTGTTCCTAAAGATGTTGTATCTAAATATGTTGTACCTAAAGATGTTGTACCTAAAGATGTTGTACCTAAAGATGTTGTACCTAAAGATGTTGTTCCTAAAGATGTTGTACCTAAAGATGTTGTTCCTAAAGATGTTGTTCCTAAAGATGTTGTAGCTAAAGATGTTGTACCTAAAGATGTTGTTCCTAAAGATGTTGTACCTAAAGATGTTGTATCTAAAGATGTTGTAGCTAAAGATGTTGTTCCTAAAGATGTTGTATCTAAAGATGTTGTACCTAAAGATGTTGTTCCTAAAGATGTTGTAGCTAAAGATGTTGTACCTAAAGATGTTGTTCCTAAAGATGTTGTACCTAAAGATGTTGTATCTAAAGATGTTGTAGCTAAAGATGTTGTACCTAAAGATGTTGTACCTAAAGATGTTGTACCTAAAGATGTTGTATCTAAAGATGTTGTAGCTAAAGATGTTGTATCTAAAGATGTACCTAAAGATGTTGTTCCTAAAGATGTTGTACCTAAAGATGTTGTATCTAAAGATGTTGTACCTAAAGATGTTTTACCTAAAGATGTTGTACCTAAAGATGTTGTAGCTAAAGATGTTGTACCTAAAGATGTTGTACCTAAAGATGTTGTATCTAAAGATGTTGTACCTAAAGATGTTGTACCTAAAGATGTTGTACCTAAAGATGTTGTATCTAAAGATGTTGTAGCTAAAGATGTTGTACCTAAAGATGTTGTTCCTAAAGATGTTGTACCTAAAGATGTTGTATCTAAAGATGTTGTATCTAAAGATGTTGTACCTAAAGATGTTGTACCTAAAGATGTTGTTCCTAAAGATGTTGTACCTAAAGATGTTGTTCCTAAAGATGTTGTACCTAAAGATGTTGTAGCTAAAGATGTTGTTCCTAAAGATGTTGTTCCTAAAGATGTTGTATCTAAAGATGTTGTATCTAAAGATGTTGTTCCTAAAGATGTTGTACCTAAAGATGTTGTATCTAAAGATGTTGTATCTAAAGATGTTGTTCCTAAAGATGTTGTAGCTAAAGATGTTGTTCCTAAAGATGTTTTAGCTAAAGATGTTGTATCTAAAGATGTTGTACCTAAAGATGTTGTATCTAAAGATGTTGTACCTAAAGATGTTGTTCCTAAAGATGTTGTTCCTAAAGATGTTGTAGCTAAAGCAATAGTTGGTGAGGGACAGAAACATGGTTGGTGTCTACAGCGCTACACCGGCGGCCATGCTAGTAACGTGATTAAACACAAATTATCCTATGATCCTATCAAACTCACAGGATTAAATCGACAAATAATCACTCCTCCTCAGTCTGAACATGCTATAGATAATGCTATTAATAATTTTGTTTATTTAAGTGGGTAATCTAATGATTTAAAGTAGTATTACACATCCAAATAATTAGAGAGTCTCAAGTGACAGATAGTTAGGTCAAGATATCCTGACTTTTAGTCCCTTGTCCTAGTCAATCTCCAAAACCCTAAATTTTGTAGATTTTTTGCCATGACGCCACCCTCCCTGCCTTCCAAACCACTTAGTATGTCTTTCATGCTACCTTATTATGTAAGTTTGTATACCTCTGTTAATATCGCAACGTCTGTTCTAGATACCCATCTCTTACAATTTGGAGAATACACAACAGAAACATGCTTCATATTCTCAGAAAGGCAATGAAAGAAATGCTGAATGGAAGACAGAGAGTTACAGAGGAAACATCTGGACTTCAGCTCATTATTACGAGAACACATCAGCATATTACTCATAGATTCTTAGTAACGAATGCGCTGGCTGTACACTACTGCTCCTGTATTACTTTTCACCTGGATGGACAGATCTGTCTGATAGCTGTCCTCAGCACACAGGTCAATGCATTTTCCCCCCTGTCAAATTCCTGTCTCTAAGCAGGATTGGCACACATGTGAAGCTTTGTTGTGGTGTGTATGTTATCGTATACCGAGGCAGAGCTGTTACATGTCGACTCAGCCTCCACTGAGTCTCAACAGCTCCTGTTGCAGTATTGACTCAGGAGTTGGAAGGCCCTGCACAAGACTCGACCGGGCTATTCTTAGCTCCCAATTAAAAAAAGACATGGATCAGCTGAAAAGCTTTAAGGACAGGTAGGGTCAAGTCTGCATGCCTGCAGGTTAGCCAGGTAGTTTAGCCAAAAGATTCTGTTGAACTGCCCACATAACTGTTCAGAGGCAGACTGAGCCTTTTGTTTCTCTCTGTTCGGCTGATTCTGATCACGTATGTGCAAAAAACAACCGTCCCTATTATATTATAATATAGGAGTTACAAGCAATCCAACTTGTAGATTTCAGACACAAAGTCATGACTTGAGAGACTGAACGTGAGCTTGTTAACTGTTTCCAATATACACTTTTTATCATATTGTTTGAAATTGTCTTTGCCACCCAGATAGCAATAAATACATAAATAACCAATGAAAGGCTACCTTGGCCTTGCTGCGTGGACTCTACTTTTAAAAATTTGAAAACATAAAACAGCTCATTTTTAGGAATAAAAGTTAATTCTTGACCATGACCGCAGGACGGTAGTTTGACAAAATGATCCCAGCTTTTTTTCAGCGTCTTCCACAGTTTAACCGAATAGACTTTGCCCAGTTGTCATGGAGACGAATCTATTGCCATGCAAACACAACAATTTTTGTGACTTTTAGAATCAAATATAAAATACTATAATGTATAAATAGATTACGTTTAACACTATTTTGAAGGTGCAGACTTATGTTTTATGCTGAACTCTCAGCTCAGAAACTCTGTCCACTAATGAAGACACTACAACTCTTTACAGGCATTTATCGCACAATCTGACATGCCCCAAAAATTTATATTTTAGACGCGGACACATAAGATTTTATTCCAACCATCTTGCACAGTGTGACAGGTGCAACAAACCTGCAAAAGTGCTTTTACAGCAATTTGCTGTGAAAGCACTTTACTGGAGATTTGACTCCCTAGAGAGATGACTTCAGACTTGAAAGCAAAAACATTCAAGTCAAGTTGTTCAAGTTGTGACCTCTTAAAGTCCCAGAACATTAAGGAAGGAGTAGGACAGCAACAGGAAGGCCTTGCATAGCTGCATAACACGCATATTTATGATTAGGACTATGCATGACTATGCATAGATTTCACTTATCACTATTAAAACAGCTTAGAGAGAAAACTGTTGTGAGTTTTACAATCAGCTTTAAGACCTAAAGAACTTCATCTTGACTTGCAGATTTACTGATGGAGACTTAAGACTTGACCCTAACCTGTCCTCAAGTCCTTGAGACTTGACCCTAACCTGTCCTCAAGTCCTTAAGACTTGACCCTAACCTGTCCTCAAGTCCTTGAGACTTGACCCTAACCTGTCCTCAAGTCCTTGAGACTTGACCCTAACCTGTCCTCAAGTCTTTGAGACTTGACCCTAACCTGTCCTCAAGTCCTTGAGACTTGACCCTAACCTGTCCTCAAGTCCTTGAGACTTGACCCTAACCTGTCCTCAAGTCCTTGAGACTTGACCCTAACCTGTCCTCAAGTCTTGACCCTAACCTGTCCCAAGTCCTTGAGACACGGCTCGAACTTGTCTTGAATGACTTGAGGTCTGTACTTGACCTGCCAGCTCTGCTACTGACTACTGTTAAAATCATCATGAATCTCACCGATGTGGTACAGCCCGATCCAGTCGGTAGCATCCACTTCCTCCTTGATGTCCCAGGATATGACCAGGTTCTGGCCTCGGTTCAGCGTGTACTCCAGAGTGGACGCTGTTAGCGAGGACCGGCTGTGGGACGTCACCAGGTCCGTGTCACTGTTGGCCCGCGGAAGCCCAATTGGACTGCTGATAACGGAGACGTTGTCTACGTTGGCCCCGCCCCTCTCCGCCAGGGTCCGCAGGTTCTCCGGGCTGAGCGTGTGGCGGAGGTGGGGGCTGCGTCTTCGGGGAGCCGCAACGTGTTCACGGCCCCCGACGGCGAGGGTGGGGGGGTTGTGGGAACGGGTCCTGGGCGGTAGGACGGCCGTGGCGAGGGAAGGACGCATGTTGTCCGATTAGTGAAGAGACAACTACAAGGAATTTTAAAAAACTTCTGAGAAGAGGCAGAGATGGGTTAGGAACTTCTTATCGATTGCGTTGGTCCTCAAAGTGAAGACACATTGTGGTCTACTGATTTATCCCTGTTGGCTCAGTGAGAGCTGGTCTGAAGAGGTGGTCTTGGCTGGAAACATGTGGGGGGGCTTTAGAGGAACTGTCTTGATTGCTTCTCCACAGAAGCTCCTCCTTCTGGTCCTTGCATCATAACACAACTGTTGAATCAGAAGATATCCAGCAACAGTCACAAACCTTTGCCACTCTTATGTCGTGTTATCCACTGGCAATGGGAGCCTGAAGATGGGGGGAAAGAGGAAAAAGACAAGAAGAACAGTAAACTGAAATTGCTCTCACACAACATAAGCAATGCATGCAGTGAGCTACAACCAACCAATGGCTGAAGCATTAGTCCCCAGGGGAGCGGTGCGCTATCAAAGAACCTGTCAGCATTACAAATAACCCGGCACAACCATCTCACTCCTTCCTCTAAATCAGTGGTTCCCACACTCTTTCAGCTCAAGACCCAAAAGAGAAAATTGGTGTCTCCCCGGGACCCAAATGTACAGAACAAAACCATGAATTTAAATGTATATGAAGTGTATTTATTCCATTATAAAAGTAAACAAAAACAGAAAAGGTCTCTATTCTCCTTTCTGTGTCTCCCCCCTTTCTCAACTCATCTTCTTATCCCCCCCCATCATCCCTCAGTAACGACACCAACATTTTTTTAAATAATGCTGACTTGAATTTAATGAGATGTGTGTGTCTGGTTAGAGATATCAACCAGCTGATCTAGTCTAGGTTCGGTCTCTCTCCGGGACCCAAATTTACAAAAATACACCATGAATTCTGAGGTCATGCTGAGGTCGTTCTGAGATCATTCTGAGAATTTAGTCTGCTTTCTGCCAATTGGCGACCCATTTTGGGTCCCAACCCTGAGTTTGGGAAACACTGCTTTATATCATGATATATCATGTTCAAATAAACTATTAACTATTGAAATATATTAATCAGTAAAAACCACTTGTGGAACTATCTGAGGAGTGTCTCAACGAGAGCCATTTCCATTCCTTGGCTAAGGAAGGGTGACGAGTGACTTTAGAATCTGGCCCAAGGCAGCTGGCTTCAGACAGTAATAGGAGTGGAGTTATTATTACCAGACTACCAGTATATTGGTAATATTCAGCTAATATGTGTGTGGTGCAGTCCCCGGTAAAGCATGCAGGCTCTAGTCGGAGCTAAGCCCTGATATCGTGCGTCTACGACTCCAAAGCTGAGGTGTTCGGTGATGCGTTGAAACCATTGCTTCCTCTGCAAAAAAAACACAAAAACCATCTGCTGTGGTGGATGTCTCCTCTAGTCAGGTCTCCACACCGGGACCGGAGAATCCTGGACCATGCAGAGAATGGGATATAATTCCCAGAGGCGTTCGTATGCTGTAACTTGTTTGACAGATTGTTTAATATGCTGTATATATATTAGTATTATTATATATATATTGCTCCTGACCTTCTGAATCAGTTCACTTTGCAGTTTGAACCTGTCTAGAGATGATGAATGGGGCTCTGCTCTCAGGTATGTGGACTGGTTCAGTTTGTGGATGAGCCAGACCTTAAACTGAAGATCAGCTGCATTTGACATGGGGGGGGGAGCCTGGATGTCCCTGACTCAACAAGATTACCAGAGCGAGGCTCCGGCACGCACGCACACACACGCACACACACGCACACACACACACACGCACGCACAAATGTAGCTAAACCTGGCCCACACAGTCGTGTCTGGCTATCTTTGTGGGGACCAGTCATTGACATAATGCATTCCCTAGCCCCTAACCCTAACCTTA
>NC_048417.1:1677524-1681539 GCF_013103735.1 Etheostoma cragini
AAAAGCCCTTTAACGTTAAGGGGACCAGCATTTTGTCCCCACAAAGCTGTCAGGTCCCCATAAGTATACTGTTTTCACGGTTTTAGGTCTCCACAAATGTAGCTAAACCTGGCCCACACACACAAACACACACACACACACACGCGCACACACACACGCGCAAGCACACACACACGCACACACACACACACGCACACACAAACGCACACACACACACACACACACAGGGATTTATGACGGAATAAAACCTTCATCACAGATGCAGGACTACGTAAATCCCGCTCACGTGTGCTCGTGGACTCGTACGCAGTCGTGTAGCCTGATCAGGGATCAGGGAGGGGCCACGTCCACAAACCAGCAGACGCTCACTCTGTTAAAGGAACTAGAATAAGTGTGTGTGTAGCTGCTGAGTTGTTATGTAAGTGTTCCCTGGTTTTGCGAGGCATTGTCTAACCCTGGCGGGGAGTGGGAGACGCTGCACCCGTCCCACTTAAAGCAGAGGGGACAAGGACTGGGTCTACCAGCTACAAGCAGCACAGACCACAACATGACCTCGGGGGGGGCAGTGCACATCTGGACTCACTCCAGTGCCTTTCCTTATTAAAGATTGCCATGTCCCATTATAATCCCGATTCGACTGCTCTGCACGGCTTAGACCTGATGCGGGATTAGTGATTGATTCTCAGAAAATGGACACAGGTGTTATGTAAGTACCCAAAAATCTAATTGTGTTTCTAAATCTAACCATTCTCTGGGATGATGTGGTGTTTGACACCTGTCCAGCAGAGTAATCTGAGTACTCTTCTTGTTTTTAGGATATATTTTGGTCTCTGCACCACTGTGCAGTGAATACTGAAAAGGAGGACAGTCTTTAAAACGACAGACAGCTAAATAATAGAACTAGAACATGTTGGTTTATCATATACCAGGACTGTAGTCAAGACCACCTTTGAAGTCCAAGACAAGTGCAAGACCAGGACTAGTTGAGTCCGAGTCAAGACCGAGTCCAAAGAGGTTCGAGTCCAAGTCAACACCGAGTCCAGAAAGGTTTGAGTCCAAGACAAGACCGAGTCACTGTAAATAAACAGTCAGCAGTGCAGATTGAAAGGTAAGTAGTGCAAAAAAGATGCAGATATAAACCGTTGGAGGTACAATATTGAGGTATTTGGTCAAACATATCAAGATATTTGATTTTCGACATATCGCCCAGCCCTACTATAATGTGTGTGCACTAAATGTAGCCTGTTTTGTATATATGGTTTTTAAATAAAGTTGTTTTATATACTTTAAACGTGTAAAACCACTTGAGCCACGGTGAATCATTTCGTTGTATGGTTGAAATGACAATAAAATGCCTCACTGTCTGTCTATGTCTGTAAATGAAGGCATGGCTTGGGAGTGGACTTGTAGAGCAGTGAAACAAGTGCATTCTGGGATTTGGTGTTTTTCGTCCACATGAGCAATTAACACATTTTCTGGCTTTTCTCAGCCTAGAAGACCACAGAAAGACCACATGAGTGACTTCATTTAAAGACATTCATCCTTCCAACAGTGAAACATCTCTTTACTTCTGTAGAAAATCACTTGTAGGATATGAAACCTCGGGAGCACCCTGATACCTAATTCAGAACGGCATTTTAACAATAACAATGACAGAAATGAATTAAAAGATTGATCAATAATAACTCATCATTAGTGTATAACCCTGTGTTTTGCCAGTTGGATGCGGTGTTGTGGTTTCTCAGCGGCACTGAGGTCTCACTGTGCCTCTATGACACATAGTGTTAAGAACAAAACCCAAACCAGCACCAAAGAAATACCCCACACTGTGGCCTGGTTGGCTCAGTTGGTAGAGCAGGCGCACATTTTAATAGAGCTTTAAGCCTTGACGCAGCGGTTCAAGGTTTGAGTCCAAATTGTGACAACGTCCTGCATGTCTTGCCCCTCTTTCTCCTCTTTTCACCTGGCTGTCCTGTCCGTTAAAGGCGGGGAGAAAAAGAAACTCAGAGGAAACAACTGCATCGCATCACAAACTGCCTCCTAACCCAGCTCCGACCTAAAGGTGGAGGAAGACTGAGTGGCCCCCTGACTTAAGGGGACCAGATTTCTCAGCCAAAATCCGGGGACATTTTCAGCTCAGAAGCGTATATACCTCCAAAACACGTCATGTTTTTATTTTTGCAAAACTTAAAACGGGGACACTAGACCTAGAGCTGATCTCCTGGGGGGCTGACAGACTCAGATTAATATTCTAAGTGTCTGACAACATTATGGAAAGGATTTCTACGGAGGTCGACTTTTCTGTTAAAGATTAAGATGCTTTATTAAAGCATAAGTCCGCAAAATTGCGTTCACTAAACCCACCAGACTCCATGTACATAATCAGTGATTTTAGCATCGTAAAACACGGCTTTCTAAAACATCTCTGAGCTCTGAGCAGCGCTGGCTCTGGCTGTCTTGAGCGTCACACAGTGAAAACCGGGGACATTTCCGGATACAGATCCAGCCGGGGACAGGTCACCAAAACCGGGGACTGTCCACGGAAACCGGGGACATCTGGTCCCCCTACCCTGACTATGACTCAGTGCAGCGAGGCCTCACTGGAGGCTGCAGCTTTGAGTCATTCTGAGGAAACACATGCTACGAGGTTGGTGTCCCAGTCTCCCCCCCCCCACACACACACACACACAAAATATGCAGCCCTGACCCACTCGGGGTTTTTCTCTAAACACACCACCCTCGGGGGACACGTCCAGGGTGACTCACTCCTCGGGAGATATCCCTCCGTGACAGGCTTCGGCAAGTCAAAAATTGCATTTACGCCGGAAACTGATGGATATCACCCTCTCCAGAAGAACGCTAACCTTTCAATAAATGGGAAAGTGGGTTGTGTGTGGATTTATGAAATGCAGAAATACTATTTACAGACATATTTAAATATATAAATGATACAGATGGATCTGTGAGAGGCATTTGAGCTGCTGTACAGACTCTTCTCTTTTCTTCAACCCATATTTAAGCAGCAGTGTGGCGTCATTTCTAATCCAGGTTGTGCAGCAAGTGCACGTTGTAAGAAACACACATCACTAGATGTCAGAGGTTTTACAGAGATCTAGAGTTTTCTAAAAAATCGAAATATCACAGGCTAAATGTTAGGGATATATATACTGTACAGTACAGTGTGGAGAACAGGTATTTGATCCACTGCTGATTTTGCAGGTTTTCCTACTAATAAAGCATGTAGAAGTCTAGTTTAATCATAGGTACACTTCAACTGTGAGAGAAAGAATCTAAAACAAACATCCCGAAAATCACATTGTATGATTTTTTAATAATTAATTTGCATTTTATTGCATGACATAAGTATTTGATCACCTACCAACCAGTAGGGATTCTGGCTCTCACAGACCTGTTAGTTTTTCTTTAAGAAGCCCTCCTGTTCTCCACGTATCACCTGTATTAACTGCACCTGTTTGAGCTCGTTACCTGTATAAAAGACACCTGTCCACACACTCATCAGGGATGAAACTGTAGACCTGCACCAGGCTGGGACGGGCTACAAGACAATAGGCTAGCAGCTCGGTGAGTTCAAGATGACGCCCCATCTCCCTCGGTTTGGCGCTCCATGCAAGATCTCCCCTCGTGGGGCATCAATGATCATGAGGAGGGTGAGGGATCAGCCCAGAACTACACAGCAGGACCTGGTCAAGGATCTGAAGAGAGCTGGGATCACGGTCTCCAATAAAACCATTAGTAACACACTACACCGTCATGGGTTAAAAGGTCCCCTGCTCAGGCCAGCGCAGGTCCAGGCCCGTCTGAAGTCCACCAACGACCATCTGGATGACCCAGAGAAGGAATGGGAGTAGGTCATGTGGTCTGAGACCAAAATACTCCACTGGCTGTGTCTGGAGGAAGACGAACGAGGACTACAACCCCAAGAACACCATCCCAACCGTGAAGCATGGAGGGGGAAACATCCTTCTTTGGGGATGCTTTTCTGCAAAGGGGACAG
>NC_048417.1:1681639-1683721 GCF_013103735.1 Etheostoma cragini
GAGGACGGAGGATGGAGGACGGAGGATGGAGGACGGAGGACGGAGCATGGAGGACGGAGGATGGAGGACGGAGGACGGAGGACGGAGGATGGAGGACGGAGGACGGAGGACGGAGGATGGATGGGGCCATGCATCGCCAGATCTTGGCCAACAACCTCCTTCCCTCAGTGAGAGCATTGACAGTCTGGTAAGTTCAGGAAATGACATCACTTTGCTGTATATTACGAAATCCAACATTTAACCTAGAGACCATATCTACTCTCATGATGTCGATATGTCGCCCCGCCCTGACACACACAGGGGCTTTAAAGACCTCCGGCTGTCAGGTACACTGGGGGTATCTGGGGGGCACTGTTGTCATTAGAGTGTGTGAACCTGCTTTGAAACATGATGTGTGTGTGTGTGTGTGTGTGTGTGTGTGTGTGTGTGTGTGCGCAAAGGCCTGTTTGGTGTAGTCTATATCAACGACGATCCATTTAGGGGATTGCTCCGGTGCCGCTCAACTCTCCTCATCAGGAGGTCTGTCCCCTTCTTCTTCTTTTGTGTTGGCGTTCTAACATCTGGTGGATTCCTGAGGACTATGGTTCCCTGGTCCTCAGATCTCTGCAGGGTAAATCCAGACAGCTAGCTAGACTATCTGTCCAATCTGAGGACTATGGTTCCCTGGTCCTCAGGTCTCTGCAGGGTAAATCCAGACAGCTAGCTAGACTATCTGTCCAATCTGAGTTTTCTGTTGACAACCTTTGAACGATTGTCCCATCCTATGTGGACTAGTTGGACCCTCCTCCTCAGCACTGTGGAGCGAGGTCTGGCTATGCGAGACTAGCTTGGGTGTAGCTCTTCTTCTTCTGCATGTTTAAAGTGTAGATTCCACTTTTTTTATTAAATGGTGAATGGGTCAACGAGGATTTCTGCATCTTCTTACCCACGTCCTTTAATTCAGGGGGGTAGTCATCACAGACTGGATTCCCTTAACCCGTCTCTCACACTCTACTCTGTCGTGATATTATCTACTCATCAACTCACTAACTTCACATCTGCAACATCTGCAGCTGACGTTATAGTTTCTGCACCCAATGTGGCCATGTTGTCAGAGCCCAGCACTCACAGGATCCCCTTGTCAAATTCTGTCAAGCCAGGAAATTTGTGAAATTTTGTGATGATCCGCGGGGACAAAATTCCACCAAACTATTTGAGCTTGTTCCAGCTGCGCTCAGATTACATTTTTGCTTCTCACATTTTGAGAAAGCTGTGCAGTTTTACAGATTTCAGCTTAACAGCAGATCACAGCACTGCAAGATCTCCGACCAGGTGGAAGACTACAGCACCCGATCTTCATTACGACCACAACACCCGATCTTCATTACGACCACAACAGAGTTTCATTACAGATAAATGCCAGCGCGTGAGTGCTAACCGTTCATATGAATGTAAACACAGGCCACGTTCATCTCAGAGCCAGAGACGTGAAGGTAACCCCCGCTTACAGCAAAGCACGTTACATAACACTTTGTCTCCAACTTTAATCATTTCACATCAACGTGTGCGCTGGCGAGGCCGCGCGCAGCGCATGTCCGAGGCTGCAGGCCATGTAGGGACCGCACTCGCGGAATGTGCCGCTGTCATGGCTCGCTATTGGATTACTGTGGGAATTCCCTACGTCATTTTTCATTTCATCCATCTCTTTTCACAAGACGCATGCAGGAAACCAAAATCGATCGATTATCACCGATGTGCAAAACCACAGCAGCAGCAGCGGCAGCAGAACGCGCATTACGCAGACATAGGACGACGCTGCGGTTGTTTAATGACATATTCAGCTGCTTAGAGCATCATCATCATCATCATCATCACCATCACCGCTATAAGCCATAACCACCCACACGGCCCCTTCCCTCCGACGGGCACGCCGGGTGGCAGAGCCTACCTTTGGCGCAGAGATGCGGGTAGAAGACAGCGGAGTGCGGAGGATGTCCGCGCCGCCACCAACACCTGCTCAGTGGTTCCTGCGCGGGGATATCACGGTTTAGGTCGTTATCCCTGCAGTCCAAATGAGACAGGACGGGCGGGGTGCCGCCTTAG
>NC_048417.1:1683990-1686205 GCF_013103735.1 Etheostoma cragini
CCCCCCCCCCCCAAAGATAAACAAAAATAAATAAAAATAAAAATGTGCCTACCGGAGGACGGCGTAATGTTTGGTTATTGGCGGTGGAGGGCTTTATTCAGTAAAGAGTCGTGCCTGAGATGTAGTTTATGTTGGCCGATAGAACTACTACACACACTGCATACTGATGTGGGACAATGCCAGAGTGGGAGGGGACGAGAGAGAGAGAGGTAGAGAGAGAGAGAGAGAGAGAGAGAGAGAGAGAGAGGGAGAGAGAGAGAGAGAGTTGAAGAATATAAGCGTCAACTAGAGTAGAGTCACGTTGCTGTAGCAGCACCCTTATTCTACCTAAAACATTCCTTTCATACTCATAAACAGCTTTATTATAATAAAAAACAAGTACAGTTATTTTTCCTTGTTTTATTGCAACAACAATAGTGCCAAAAAACCTTGCACAGCTTTCCCATTTACAGTGACATCAGATATAGAAATGTGAGAAATATAAAAACATCAACGCAATCAACACAATTTGACACAGTAATGTTTAAACCTGAGGAGAAATACTCTTCCACACCAGAGCCTCACCACGAAATACAAGAAAAGAGAAGATCCCTCAGTCCACTTCCTTCACCGGACCGCCTGGTCCAGGACGGCACAGGTCCGAAGACTAGTTCTGCAGAACAAGGACCAGCTAGCAGGTGGTTCCAGGTCTAAACCCTCATGTTGTCCTCATGTTGTCCCCATGTTGTCCTCATGTTGTCCTATATCAATGTTCTTTTTAATTCCCCAAAATAACATGATTGATACCACCCAACGCTCTTTGCCAAGTACAAATCTCTACTTTCATTCATTTTGGGGCGTCTTATTCAATTTTATAGCATTGTAAAACAAATGGAAGTGTTTTTGAAGTAGTATTGAGTAAAAGTTGACATGTTCCAGTCTGTGATTATCATCAACATCCATTCCTTTAATTTTAGTCTCAATAATTCCTAATTTCTGCTTTTCTAACTCAAACATTAGGTATAATTTCCTATAAATGAGGTTTATTGACCATAAATTCCAACAATAACTGTAAAACTAAAGTTAATAAGTTAGTGTTACGTGGGGTTAAACATTGAAAAAAAAGCATCAAAAGTGTTGAAAAAAGGGACAAACGTAAGAAAAAAGTTGAAAACATCAATAAAAGTGTTAATATTCAATGTTGACGGGAAGACAACACGAGGGTTAAAGTCCCTCTAGGCAGAAGTACAATAAAGGAAACTGACAGGGTTACCAAGGTTACAAGCCTAATGAGTATGCATGAGCAGTGTGTGACACGCAGTCCACCCCCCCCCCCCCCCCCCCCCCCCCCCCCCCCCCCCCCCCCCCCCCCCCCCCGCCCCCCCCCACCCCAGCCCGGCCCTATTTGGTGCATTTGAACAGGGAGCGGAGTTTTTTTTTGCAGATTGCACGACAGGCTGTAGGGGGCGCCAGAGGAGCTGGATTTGGTTTTTAATGACCAGCTTCATGTAGTTCTACTCAAACACGGGGTCAGTTTCAGCAACTATGTCAGAAAGTTAAGTTTTATTAGTCCCACCTACTGCACTTTTAACCCTCATGTTGTCCTCGGGTCAAATTTGACCCGTTTTGAGATAAGTTTCATGTTTTTTTGGCACAAAAGAATGGGCCGTCAAAATAAGAGCTGAAAACGCCAACAATAAAAATGTCAAAAAGGCACCCACAACACTGAAAAAGTGACAAAAAAGTCGTAAAAAGCGATAATAATAATTTTTTTTTTTTCATGGTTGACGAGAAGACAAAACAACAAGAGTTAACAGCTGCACAGCATTTAACAAGTGGAGTATTTGATAGATTTGTCTTTGTGTGGTTTGGTTTAAATGTTAAAAAGCTTGAAGAAGAAGAAGAAAAGTCATCTCACACGAAGAAGGCAGAAAGGTCTATTAGTCGGACGCCGGTCTGTAGATATTTGATGTTTTTTTGATGAAACAGTGCTTCGTGCCGCATTAATGTTCATTTGACAAGATAATAAAACAACAAGATACCAATAAACGGTCCGAGGTATCACCTTCTGGACCGTTTCCACAAAACAAATGCATCTTTTCGTACATCGAGAAGCCTTTTAATAGAAATAATGTATAATATAAATCTACATAAACAGAATTTGTCTGAATTTAAGCTATTTTGCCACATGGATCATTAACGAGTAACTGACACGAGGACGTCACAGCAACACCAC
>NC_048417.1:1686305-1692077 GCF_013103735.1 Etheostoma cragini
GGTTAGTGGTTAGTGGTTAATGGTTAGTGGATAATGGTTAGTGGTTAGTGGTTAATGGTTAGTGGTTAATGGTTAATGGTTAGTGGTTAATGGTTAGTGGTTAGTGGTTAATGGTTAATGGTTAGTGGTTAATGGTTAGTGGTTAGTGGTTAATGGTTAATGTTTAGTGGATAATGGTTAATGGTTAATGGTTAGTGGATAATGGTTAATAGTTAATGGTTAGTGGTTAATGGCTAATGGTTAGTGGTTAATGTTTAGTGTTTAATAGTTAATGGTTAGTGGTTAGTGGTTAGTGGTTAATGGTTAGTGGTTAATGGATAATGGATAATGGTTAGTGGTTAATGGTTAATGGTTAGTGGATAATGGTTAATGGTTAATGGTTAGTGGATAATGGTTAATAGTTAATGGTTAGTGGTTAATGGTTAGTGGTTAGTGGTTAATGGTTAATGGTTAATGGTTAGTGGTTAATGGTTAATGGATAATGGTTAGTGGTTAATGGTTAATGGTTAATGGTTAGTGGATAATGGTTAATGGTTAATGGTTAGTGGATAATGGTTAATAGTTAATGGTTAGTGGTTAATGGTTAGTGGTTAATGGTTAATGGTTAGTGGTTAATGGTTAGTGGTTAATGGTTAGTGGCTAATGGTTAATGGTTAGTGGTTAATGGTTAATGGTTAGTGGTTAATGGTTAATGGTTAGTGGTTAATGGTTATCTTAACGTTTACTTGACCTACTTAGTGGCAAATTAAATCACATTTGCACATATTTAATTGTTCTAAATGTACTTTAAAAACAGAATCAGCTTTAATGGCCAGGTATGAACACATACAAGGAGTTTGACTTAGGTTGGAGCAAGCCTCCGGGCTTAAAAGGAGTTTTTTCAAGTTTTTAACCCTTGAGTTGATTTTGAGACTGGACGTACTTCGGTGGTAACTCAGTTCACATCGACAGTACAGGCAAATAACTTTAGTCTTGTGTAGAGAACCATCTGGAAGTAGTCTGGCTATCACCAGACCAAGCCAGGTTCAGTAGATCTGAGACTGAGTGTTGGTCTGGGGAGTCTGATCTGGGCTTTCTCTGCACAAGAGGCAGGACCAATGGGCATAGTTCAAATGACTCTGTACGCAATTGGATAGTCCTCCAACCAATCAGATCAATGCTCCAGGTGACGTAGAAGTGACAGAGGCATCAACGGGTGGCTGTGCTTGGGTCGCCGGCGCTGTGTTGAATGTAACACTAAGCTGATTGGTCGCTTCTCTATCGTCAGCGTGTTAAACCCACCAATAGCTCGCCAGGTAGATAAGCCAGTTTGTGATTGGTTCCCGCAAAATTGGGGACTGAAGCAGGAGAATTAAAGGTTCAGGTTTCCAGACCGAGCTGCTGGGAGAAGTCAAACCGGCAGAGTGGGCGGGGCTTACCCAGTCTAATCTCTACTTTCCCTTCGCCGAAACCGAATCCCAAATTCTCCTCCCATCCCCAGTCCATTAGCACTGAAATTAGAAATTTGAAAGCTAACATTAGCTAACAAGCTACCGTTCGGTCACTCCGCTCCACTGTAGAGAGACATAGAGAACAGCTGACAGCCTGGGAGAGGCGCTGTCTGGTTAACACCAGTTTTTAATGCACAACTTGTATTCTTTTTAGATGTTTCATACACAAATGTTGTAACCACGGTGATGTTGTGGATTGTGTAGGTTCCTCACCATCACGAGACAAATCCACATTGCAAATTGAACATGTAGCTGGACTTGAACGGCCTTCTTTTGAATGAAAGTCCTGCCAAGCTTCACTTTTTCTGCACGCTGCACCTGCGTAAACACCTTCCCATAATCACCAGCGACATTATGTTGAGCAGCGCAGCACGTGGAGCTCGGTTCGGTGTGAAAAAATTCTCACGGTCGGCAGAAACCAAAACCCCTTAAATAATAGTCGGCCGAATCCAAACCCAAATCCTGGATTCGGTGCATCCCTAGTTTGCTCTTCTTCAACATCTCCTAACTGTCTGCTGCTTCCTCTGCAGCCGAGACTAAGATCTGTTTCAAGTACTACCATGGAGTCAGCGGAGCCCTGAGAGCCACAACCCCCTGCATCACTGTGAAGAATCCTGCAGTCCTGGTCTGTCTTTCTGTCTATGTGTCGGTGTGTCTGTCTCTGTGTCTTTGTGTCTGTCTGTGTGTGTGTGTGTGTGCCCCATATAAATTACTCAAATTGTTTAAACTAAATTGTCGGCCATTGAATCAATAAAAAAATGTCAGTAGTCATGGAGCCACAGCGGTTCAGGCAGACATTGTTTGTCCCCTCTATTTGACCATGTGTGTGCAGGGCATCCTCCACCAGCCATGTTTACATGTATTAGCTTTTAGATTGACAGTATGTGCATGTATTAGGACAAACACAGGTGTGAGTGTTTTAGCATGTTCCTTGATTACAGCTGTGTGTGTCTCTGTCTGTGTAGTGGAGTGTGACGCTGTGTGTTCCCTCTCAGGTGGAGGGCCTGTCAGAGCAGGTAGGCATCGAACATCCACGGAAACTGATCAGCTTCACGTTGACAGGTGAGTTTTAGGGGTGAGAATCTCCAGAAGAGTCACAACACTATAAACCATGTGAGTGTTAGCATGTTAGCATGCCAACATCAGTGGCTAATATCACCTTAAAGAGTTGCTAGCATGGCTGTAGACTTTAAATCTTGTTTACGGAGGAAGGGAGCATTGGCCATATACTGTACTTCCCCTGGTATTTAACACTCTTGGTCACTAGCCTGCTGTCACTAACGCTTTGTCACAGATCTGCGTGCCACTGGCCTAAAGAAGGGGATGTTTTTCAATCCGGACCCATACCTGAAGATGTCCATCCACCCGGGGAAGAGGAGCGTCTTCCCCATCTTCAGCCACCACGGACAGGAACGCCGATCAGCCATCATCGCTAACACCACCAACCCCGTCTGGCATGGAGAGGTCCATTCTATACGGCTTTTACACACTGCACTACACCACAACGCTGAGCAAGGGGGTCAATGCGTAGACTGTAAGTGAAGCCAAAACATCTGGATCGCCCCCTGGTGGCTGGCTGCGTTATGTGTCATAAACCACGCCCCCCTCCAAGTTGGTTATTTATTAGTAATTTTATGCTATTAAAACTGGGAGGAAACGTCATGATTGACAGCCAATTGACTCATGATCGGTTGGGCAGGTGGATGGGCGGGACTTTGATACCGTGGCTCCACTGCCCGGATCCAAAAATACAACCTGGCAGCGCCCGATATTTTGGCTTCCATGAATATATTATACAATTTATATTATTATATTTTGTACAGTGGGAGCCTCTTTCTATACAGTCTATCCACTGAGCGTCCACCATTCACATACACATATATTTTTACCCAGAGAATGTATCCAAACACACATTAACAGGCTTTTTCAAACAATACGTTATCAGTACACCATCACACAAGGATGTATTGACTGTAAATGTCCGTCTGCTTCTCTGCAGAAATACACGTTCGTAGCGCTAATGACGGACATCCTGTACATCGAGGTAAAGGACAAATTTGCGAAAAGTCGACCGATCATCAAACGCTTCCTTGGTCAGCTCACTATCCCCGTGCAACGGCTGATTGAAAAAATACCCGGGTGGGTAAAACACACACACCCACACACACACACACCCACACACACACACACACACACACACACACACACACACACATATATAACATACTCTACATACTCTATGTGTGCTCCATGTAACAACAGTCAGCTTCAGTTCAATCAGAAGCACAGTGATTATGAGAGAGAGTTCACAACTTTATTACTTAAACTTGACATGTGCAGTGTCACCGATATCAGGGTGTTAGTACGTCTGTTTATCTCTTTGCGGTCCAGGGTCCAGCCTGTGAGCTTCCCCCTGTGTCGGCGCCTGCCTACCGAACACGTTAGCGGCAATTTACAGTTCAAGTTAGAGCTCACTTCGACTGGTCCTGATGGCAAGTCTTTCTTTTTAATTGTACCCGCCATTTCTTCTGGATTCATTTTCTTTACGTTTGTCTCTCTCAACATCGAAAGGCCACCTGTTCTTCCTCCTGCAGGTGCCTCTCCGGAGTCTATAATTGGCATTTCATCCTTGAATGGAGCTCCAGGGACTCCATCCGATGATGAAGACATGCCCCATCATCTTCCAGGCGTGGTCTCTTCAGGCCCCTCTCCTACCGGTTCCCAGGGCTCCCAAGGCATGTGGGAAGGCGGGGCCATGGCCTTCCCAGAAAAGGACCTGCCCCTCGTTGGAGCCCGGGGCAGATTTGTGGAGCATGAAAGTCTATCTTGCCATGAAATGCTCCAGAGGTCCCTCAGTGAGGGCCTGGCTGCTATCGAGGCCCCTAAAGGCCCCGGTGAGAGACCCCTGGGAGCGGCCTCACCTAAACTGCGCTCCAGCTTCCCCACACACACAAGGCTCAGCGCCATGCTGCACATCGATTCGGACGAGGACGATGAAAGGTCCGGTGCCAATGACATTGTTCCGGTGCCGCTGTCCCCGCTGCTGATGAACGGAGAACCTTTAGATGTAGGGGGCCCAGATGAAGAGGATCCGTTTCCCGAGCTCCACCAGAAGCCGGAGCAGCTGGAGCCCTTAGTGCTGGAGGAGGAGCGCGAGGGTGGAGGCCGTAGGACAGAAGAAGAGCCCCCTGAGGCAGAGGTGGCTCTGGATATGGGGGCAGGTCTGGATTTGGAGGATGTTCTGGAGCTGGACGTCTTCTCCGAAGTGGATGAGGCTCCTTTCACAGAGGCGTTGTCCCATGATGCTTTGCCAGAGGGTGAGGTGCACGAGGAAGGAAGGGAGCATGGTGAGGACCCCTCTTCAGAGATGGACACCTGTTCCATGGCAACAGCCCCACAGACCGTCTTCTCATCATCAGAGAGCTGTCCAATCACAGCGACAACTGCTGTGGTGAGTTCGTAATCCTTCTAAGGCGGGGGAAAATAACATCATACATCAACATATTGTTGTTGTGCTGCACATTGCTGCAGCAATACGCTCAAGGACTCAGTTATTGAAAGATCCTTCTGTCTGACTGGTCTTGAACCAGTAGATTTTCTAGGAACGGAGCATGAGTGGAACCCAGTGTTTTTGTGTCTCCTTTTTTAATGGGATTGTTAGACAAAAGATCCATAATTGTTTCCTTTTAGGCGTTGCACTATGCAACAATGCATATTTCCGTGAAGTCAAGCATTTCTCAGCTTTTTATTGTTTATCTTGATGATGGATCCAATGCTACCTCATGTTAAGAGCTGCTACGGGTGTTAAGCGTGATTTATGGTTGTGGGGAGGCTCCACGCAGAGCTTTCGCTGTAGCCTACGCAAGTGGTCTGATGTTAATACTCGTGCACTGGTATCTGCATCAGTCTCTTTAACCCTTATGTTGTCCTTGGGTCAATTATGACCCGTTTTCAGTTAATTTAATATTTTTTGTCACAAAAAATAGTTTGTCTATATAAGCTTTTGGACCAAAAAACTAACTCAAACTTAAAAAAACTTTGGGAAAAAACAACAAAAAGCACCCACAACATTGAAAAAGTGACAAAAAAGTCAGAAAAAGCGATCATAATGTGGAAAAAAAGTGACTAAAATGTTTTCTTTTCATGGTGTACGGGAAAACAACACAAGGGTTAAGAGAATACCAGGACTGGCATGTGTGCCCGCATGAAGAGTGTGTGTGTGTGTGTGTGTGTGTGTGTGTGTGTGTGTGTGTGTGTGTGTGTGTGTGTGTGTGTAGAGCGA
>NC_048417.1:1692247-1698160 GCF_013103735.1 Etheostoma cragini
ATACAAAACCACCAAGGCACAGCCAAGGGGACCAATCACAGCTGTTGCGATCTGCACCGCCGCAACGTGTAGTAACATTTTTTAAAGGGTCAACGTCAAGCTACGGCGCAGGGTGTCGGTACACAATCCGTCCTGCCTGCACCAGATGTTTTGCGCACGCGCAGATGATAATCATGAATACGATTGATTAGAATTGATGATTACGGCACTGCGCAATCTGTTCCACGGTATCGGTCTGCGGTTAGCCTCCATCGGAAAGCTAACGTTAGTTTAGCTAACAGCTAATTTGGCTAACCGCTAGCCGACAGCTTGATTCAGCCTAAAATAACGTTACTCAAACTAAACAGTGGGAAAAGCAGCTACAGCTAAATTAAGACTTTACAGTAATAATATAGACAAGTATTGAGTGATTGTATTTTAAATAAGCAAAGTTTAACTGACGTAACAGCTGTTATATATTTAAACGCTTATTTACATGCTGTCTCAGCTAGCGGTTAGCCGAATTAGCTGTTAGCTAAACTAACGTTAGCTTTCAGGTGGAGGCAAACAGACTTTCTTTAACTGTCTATGGGGACAGATCGTGCAGTGTTGTAAATCCACGTTCATCACGACATCATCTGTGCATGCGCAGAACATATTGCACATGCGCAGAACGGATCGTGTACCGACAGAAATCCTCACGCGCATCTTTAATGGTCATCATTTTGTCTATTGTTTTCACTCATTTTTTTGTTTTATGGGATACTTTGTAGGAAGCGGAGGAGGGAGCGGAGGCCGCCATTGATCCAGGGGGAGAAGTAGTTTCCGGGACCCCACCAACTACTACTCCAGCTGTACGCGATGAAGGGGGGGGGCAGGTGGCTGTCACCGAGGCCACTCCCCCAGCCAGCGAGCACGTGGTGGTGGTCGCAGAGATCACCATGAGGAGGCTGAGCCTGCAGGCCGCCGGGGGCGGGGCCGGGGGCGGGGCCGGGGCCGGGGGCGGGGCCGCAGAACAGGAAGTGACGGAGACAAAGCCGCGCGAGGAGGCGGGCTCTGCTGACTCAGAGCAAGTCACCACGGAAACAGATGGAGAGGACGGTACTCAGCTTTAAATTACTTTTTCAAGTGACATTTTTTGAATTCCCAAGAAATGCTTTTTTTTAAATAAAAAAGTTTGTTTGCATTTGAAAGGGTCACACTTGCTTAAAAGTTAACTCATCAACAATAATAATAATAATAATAATAATAATAATAATAATAATAATTAATTTTATTTGTAATGCACTTTACATTTAAACAAATCTCAAAGTGCTACAGGTGAGATCATAAAAGCAAGATCTATATCAAAATATCTATAAATAGTGGGACGACATTTTTGTGCAAGGTTAAAACTCAGAAGTTCTGCTAAAAATAAATGTTTTTGGTCCTTTATAGTCCCAATAGTCTGTGATGCCCCCAGATGGTCAGGGGGGGGGGGGGCTTCAGATGGTCGGGGGGGGCGCTTCAGATGGTCAGGGGGAAAGGGGGGGCAGTCTAAGTCCGAGGAGTGACAGAGCAGTTGGCTCGATCCCCCCTGGTGCTGAGCGTTGTTCTGGGGCGTAGGAGGCGGTTGTAGTTTTTTGAGCGGGGGGATCGTGTTGTAGTGAGAGGGGGGAGCAGGTCTTTCAGGTGGGGGGGGGGGGGGGGGGGGGGGGGGCATTTCCACAGATACACTGGTGGGTGAGAGTTGAGACCTTGTATTCAACCCTAGCAGAAACAGGAAGCCAGTGAAGTGAGTGGAGAACGGGTGTGATGTGCTCGTACTTTCGCACTCTCATCATTTTTTAATTTTCAATATTTATTTATAGTATCAACTCAAAACAAGAGTTATCTGGAGACCCTTTACAGATAGAGCAGGTCGAGACCAGACAGAGCAGGTCTAGACCACACTCCAGAACTCACAAGGACCCAACAGTTCTAGTAGTTTCCTCCAGAGCCAGCAGCAGGGCCACAGTGGCGAGGAAAAACTGCAAGGATCCTTGCAGAGGAGGACAGTGACATTCAAACAATGTATTTTCAGATTGAATCCTTTTCATCACATTAAAACAAAATGTCGTCTGTCTGTCGTGTGTTTTCTGTGTTCAGGCGCTCACGTTAACGGCCATCCTGTCCGCTCGCTCCCGTCCGTGCGTCATGACATCCACCGATACCAACGTGTTGACGAGCCTCTTCCTCCCAGTGAGTGTGTGTGTCTGCATGCACCGTATTATACCTGTGTGTGTGTGTGTGTCCTCACCTGTGTGTACCACTGTGTCTTTGTGTGTCTGTTTGTACAGTATCTGTATGTGTGACCACAAAATGACCCGGACTACAACTACAAATCTTGCTCTTTAAACAAATCCCAAAATAACTAATGTTTACACAATGCTTTCTCAAGGCTGGGGAGAGAATGTGACGAAGAGAATCTGAGGTTTTGCATTTATTTTTTGCCTTGTGGGACTTTGGAGAAGCCAATATGTCAGTATCGTCCCACTGACTCTAGACTAAAATATCTGGATAATTATTATTTTATAATATTTATATTGATTGCCATTAAATCTGGTAGAGATATTCATGTTTCCCACAGGATGAATTTTAATAAATGTCCAAAACGTTAAATCATTAAATCAGGTTGTTATAACCAACATTATGCTGCAAGATGTTTTGTTTAGCTACATTTAAGTTCCATGTTATAGACTAACAGTATTATGACAAGCAACATTAAAAAATACCCAGTCTACTACCAATACTTCCCTTTTTATTCCTGTTAATTCCCATATATAGTCCCTATAATTCCCTTTATTCCCATATATTCCCATTAATTCCCATTAATTCCCATGGAAAGTTTCCAGCTTTGAAAATTCTCAATATTTTGCAACCCTACTTTTAACAGAATGCTTTATATTTAGTTGATAATACACAAATTGTGTATTCATCATTACAGTTATGTTCCTCTAAGGCAGTGGGTCCCAAACTTTTTCAGCTCAACACCCAGAAGAGAAATTTGGTGTCTCTCCGGGACCCAAATTTACGGAACACAACCATGAATTTAAATTTTGCATTTAGTCTGTTTTTTGCCAATCGGCGACCCAATAAAACGGGTCTGCGACCCATTTTGGGTCCCGACCCTAAGTCTGGGAAACATTGCTCTAAGGCATCACGCACCTACTGTGATTACAAAAATTACTGTGTATTAATTAAGAATGGCCTTTCAGACTGGGAGGCTCGGATCGACAGCCACGGGAGGATCTTCTTCGTGGACCACGTGAACAGAACCACCACATGGCAGCGTCCCACCGGACCGCCGGCGCCGCAGGGCCTGACCCGCTCCAGCTCCATTCAGCAGATGGAGCAACTCAACCGCAGGTGGGCTTCGGGACCACAGACGTATTGTCTCACCTGTAAATGCCTTTATTGAGAAGTACAGTTAAGGGGTCCATATCCGACTAAACCAAGGCTCACCAGTACCTGTGCCAGACTAGAGAACCAGAAGGAAAGATGCTTACCAAATTGTCCAATTCTACTGTTGTAGAATCATGTTGTCTTCATGTTGTCCTCATGTTATCCCCATGTTGTCCTCATGTTGTCCTCATGTTGTCCTCATGTTGTCCCCATGTTATCCTCATGTTATCCTCATGTTATCCTCATGTTATCC
Source organism: Etheostoma cragini (assembly GCF_013103735.1). Lineage (NCBI taxonomy): Eukaryota > Metazoa > Chordata > Actinopteri > Perciformes > Percidae > Etheostoma > Etheostoma cragini. The sequence goes on from NC_048417.1 coordinate 1,695,903, forward strand.
TCATGTTGTCCTCATGTTGTCCTCATGTTATCCTCATGTTATCCTCATGTTATCCTCATGTTATCCCCATGTTGTCCTCATGTTGTCCTCATGTTGACCTCATGTTGTCCTCATGTTGTCCTCATGTTGTCCTCATGTTGTCCTCACGGTGTCCTCATGTTATCCCCATGTTGTCCTCATGTTGTCCTCATGTTGTCCTCATGTTATCCTCATGTTATCCTCATGTTGTCCCTCATGTTGTCCTCATGTTGTCCTCATGTTGTCCTCATGTTGTCCTCATGTTGTCCCTCATGTTGTCCTCATGTTATCCTCATGTTGTCCCTCATGTTGTCCTCATGTTGTCCTGTTGCCCTCATGTTGTCCTCAGGTTGTCCTCATGTTGTCCTCATGTTGTCCTATATCAATGTTCTTTGTAATTCCCCAAAATAACATGATTGATTCCACCCAACGCTCTTCGCCAAGTACAAATCTCTACTTTCATTAATTTGGGGTCTTATTCAATTTTATAGCATTGTAAAACAAATGGAAGTGTTGTTGAAATAGTATTGAGTAAAAGTTGACCTATTCCAGTCTGTGATTATCATCAACATCCATTCCTTTAATTTTAGTCTCAATAATTCCTAATTTCTGCTTTTCTAACTCAAACATTAGGTATAATTTCCTATAAATGAGGTTTATTGCCCATACATTTCAAAAATAACTGTAAAACTAAAGTTAATAAGTTAGTGTTACGTAGTGTTGAAATGTAAAAAAAGTGACAAACATTGAAAAAAGCAGCAAAAGTGTTGAAGTAAGGGACAACAAATTTGGAATCAATCATGTTATTTTGGGGAATTAAAAAGAACATTGAAATAGGACAACATGAGGACAACATGAGGACAACGTGAGGACAACATGAGGACAACGTGAGGACAACTTGAGGACAACGTGAGGACAACGTGAGGACAACATGAGGACAACGTGAGGACAACGTGAGGACAACTTGAGGACAACGTGAGGACAACGTGAGGACGACATGAGGACAACGTGAGGACAACATGAGGACAACTTGAGGACAACGTGAGGACAACGTGAGGACAACTTGAGCACAACGTGAGGGTTAATGGGACATCACTTTGGTTTTTTTCTGTGTTTCTCTTTATCTTTAAGTTTTTTAACTTAACATAACGTAATATGTATGTATGTAACGGCTAACGGGCCCGGTAACCCATATTCCCTCAATCAGTACTGTAGTACTGAAAAATATACTTTCACTACAGTAACTTTATCTTAATAATAATACATGCTATTTATAGAGCACTTTTTAAGGTACTCTTAACCCTAATGTTGTCCTCGGGGTCAAATTTGACCAATTTTCAGTTTTTTCATCCCACAAAATGCAGAAAATGTCAAAAGCTGAAAATGTCAACATTAGACATATCAAATAACTTTGGAAAAAACATCAAAAAAAGCAACCACAACATTGAAAAAGTGACCAAAATGTCACAACAAAAGCAATATCTTTTTTTCATGGTTGACGGGAAGACAACACAAGGGTCAAGACACTTCACATGTGTTACAATGATCATAGAAAACAAGATACTATAATAAGAAAATGTGTGCTCTTGATCCCAGGTACCAGAGCATCAGGAGGACCATAACCAACAGCGACCGCTCCGAGGAAACCCCCGTGGACCTGATTCCTGAACCAGAAAGTGAACTGATGCCTCACTCCATTTCGGGTGAGTTTCAACAGACCGATTACTGAAAAACACTCAAATAGAAAGATTGGAGGTTTCATTCACAACAGCTTGATATCTGTTTTTAACCAATTAAATGACTCACCCCTTGAGAATGATTCATCTCTTGAAAAACTAAGCCACATGTCTGAAAAAGCTATAATTTATAAATAAATATCTCAGAATAGCAGTAGTCTGTGCTAAGCTGCTTCCATCGGCGTCTCCCTGTCTCCTGGTGTGTCTCCCTGTCTTCTGGTGTGTCTCCCTGTCTCCTGGTGTGTCCCCCTGTCTCCTGTTGTGTCTCTCTTGTCTCTCTGTCTCATGGTGTGTCTCCCTGTCTCATGGTGTGTCTCTCTGTCTTCTGGTGTGTCTCCCTGTCTCCTGGTGTGTCTCCCTGTCTCCTGTTGTGTCTCTCTGTCTCCTGGTGTGTCTCTCAGTCTCCTGGTGTGTCTCCCTGTCTCATGGTGTGTCTCCCTGTCTCCTGGTGTGTCTCCCTGGTGTGTCTCCCTGGAGACACACCCTGTCTCATGGTGTGTCTCC
>NC_048417.1:1698260-1700366 GCF_013103735.1 Etheostoma cragini
GTGTCTCCCTGTCTCCTGGTGTGTCTCCCTGTCTCCTGGTGTGTCTCCCTGTCTCATGGTGTGTCTCCCTGTCTCCTGTTGTGTCTCTCTGTCTCCTGGTGTGTCTCCCTGTCTCCTGGTTTGTCTCTCTGTCTCATGCTGTGTCTCCCTGTCTCATGGTGTGTCTCCCTGTCTCCTGGTGTGTCTCCCTGTCTCATGCTGTGTCTCTGGCCTTGATTGTGTTGCAGAGTACCGGCGAGACAACGCCGTGGCTCACACCAGCGGTCGCTCGCGCCTCTCCCTGCTGCTCCAGTCGCCCAGCGCCAAGTTCCTGTGCAGCCCCGACTTCTTCACCGTGCTGCATTCAAACCCCGTCAGTCCCGCAGGCTTCACCGCCTCCGTAAACCTCTCACCGCATCCGTCACCTCTCACCCTGCGCTCCTTTTTAAATCCTCCTGCGCTCCTTTATCATAATCACAGTTATTATGGTCAATGTTGTAACACGTTTGCTCATTTTCTTTTGGAAATGTGTGGCATTTTACTGAATTTAAAACAAAAACAGAGAAACAAATCAACAGTTTGAAACACCCAACACAAAATTAGATACAAATACAAATTGTCCATATATGGAGGTTTTGTCCTTTGCCACAGTTCATTTCCCCTTCTCTGCCCCTTTCATGTCTAATATTAAAACAAAGGCCTAAAAATGCCCCAAAACATCATCTTTAAAAATAAAAAATAATAATTAAATGAATTGTGCAGTCCCATTCCTCTTCCAGAGATCTGTCTACATACATGTAGAAAAATAGCAGCAAAAGTGTTGAAGTAAGGGACAAAACCGTAGACTGTGTAACGGTCCATGAAGCAGACTTACTGTGTTCTTAAACTCAAACTCAGCATTTTTAATGCCAAAATATGTTGCAGTATAGGGTGTTAAAACATGTTCAAATATGTTATAAAATGTTTTTTGTTAATTTGGCGACTTCATGCATTAAGACACTGCTTCATTTGGGATTTCTTTTGGACTAAGCACTGCATAATTCGATGGAAGACAAACTAATCTATGGCCTAACTGGATCTATAATTAGTAACATCAGCGACAAAATAAAGACAGTTTCAAATCTTTGTTTGATCAAATCTCAGTCTCAATCTTCATATGCCATATGGAGATTATGGATGAGATTAATAGATGATCAAGAGATGCATTTCGATGTATTATACAGTACAGTAGTGATTTTTTTCCAAAACTACAAACATGAAAAGATTGCTTTATAGTGTATGATAATAGTTCAAATGTCACTTTTCTATTAAATTTAGTGGCAAAGTGGCATTTGAAGTGACTGAATGGAGTTCTGACACCATGCTGTATGCAGTACTGATCCTACAGTAAGAAAGTATTAGTACTTCGTTACTTCCCATCTCTGGCTGTATGCGGTACTGATCCTACAGTAGCGATGCAGGACCCGTAGCATGTCTAGCATCTAATTCAAATCACTTCTACTTTCATCATTTAAGGACATCCAGGGGATCAAAACACACACTGGCATTAGAGAAGTCTTATTAACATCGTCTTCCATATTAAATGTCTTCCCAGCTGTTCTCTAGTCTGCCTCGTGTCCCTCTCTGATGACCTCACCTCTCTGCCCTCTCTGCCCAGAGTGCCTACCGCATGTTTACGAGCAACACCTGCCTGAAGCACATGATCAGTAAGGTGCGTCGGGACGCTCACTACTTTGAGCGCTACCAGCACAACCGCGACCTGGTCACCTTCCTCAACATGTTCTCCAACAAGCAGCTGGAGCTTCCCCGGGGCTGGGAGATGAAGCACGACCACACTGGAAAGGTCGGTGGCTTCGGACTCTCGCTTCGCTAGACCTTCGTCCACAGCGCTGTGGAGGAGGGTCTGGATACACCTAGTCTATAGCCTTGACATTCAAATACTGGGATTGGTTCATTGCCGCCGGAAAATACACAGTATTTCACTCATTTCGGCCAGATGTCCGTTACCTTCCTCTTCCTTTGTGTTGGCGTTCTAACCTCCGGTGGATTTCTGAGGACTATGGTTACCTGGTCCTCAGGTCTCTGCAGGGTAAATCCAGACAACTAGCTAGACTATCTGTCCAATCT
>NC_048417.1:1700466-1703493 GCF_013103735.1 Etheostoma cragini
CCTGGTCCTCAGATCTCTGCAGGGTAAATCCAGACAGCTAGCTAGACTATCTGTCCAATCAGAGTTTTCTGTTGACGAGTAACACAACTTTGAACGTACACATTTCACCAAAACAAATTCCTTCCTGAGACTATTTAGCAGCGGTGCCATGGCTCCGTCCGGCGCTTAGACCCGCCCAAGACGATTGTGATTGGTTTCAAGAAATGTCGATAAACCAGAGCAGGTTTTCCTTCCATCCCTGGGTGCTATGTGGAGTGGCCAGACCCTCCTCTTGTACCCTTTGGGGTAGGGTCTGGCAAGGCGAGACTAGGCACACACGTACTGGATACAGGAGGACGTGAGGACAACGTGAGGGTTAATCCAGTCCCAATCATCTTGGGCGGCGCTAAACTCTCTCCGCAGCGACGGTGGCTCTGCAAAATAATCTTGGGAAGGAACTTGTTTTAAAGGAACATTTACACCGCGCAAAAGAAAACGTCACATACAATATTAAACAAAGTAACTGTTCAAACAATACAATAACGTGAGCTATTTAAATCAGCTGGACACATGGTAAAACCTCATTGGCTCTTACCAGTGGATCTCTGTGTGCACTTTGTCCACATCAAGCCCACCAATCAGTCCCAAAATGTCCCAGTTAGAGGGGGCCTGACCCAGACATATTCTTTGTAAATTCTTTGTTTACTTATTCTTTGTTTACATATTCTTTGTAAATCTTTACCCGAAAGAACCAAGCATGGCTTCCTTTTTACACGATCCAAATTGTCTTAAAAACTTGCGATGTTCAGCGTGTAGCTCGCTCGCTCGAAGGTTGTTGTTGTTTCCCGAAGAGAACAGAGTTTGAGAGCGTGAGCCCTGCACCAGATGGCAGGCTTTATTTTTCTAATGAACTTGCGTTGATCTGGACAAGTGTGTTTGTGATCCCAAACCTTTGACTTGTGACCTGGGATTAGCCCAACGCCGAAGCTGCTGTGTATGCAGGGATTATAATCTCTGTTCAGCTGTCCAGTAGTCTTTACAGCTGCTTCTTTATAATCTGCACTCTCATTGCGCTGTATGTGGAGATGTGTCTCTGTTTATCCATGCGTAACCGTGGCTATGTGCATCTCAATCCTCAGCCCTTCTTCGTGGATCACAACTGTCGCTCCACGACCTTCATCGACCCTCGGCTACCCCTCCAGAGTTCTCGGTCCACGGGACTGCTGGCCCACCGCCAGCACCTGAGCCGCCAGCGCAGCCACAGTGCTGGGGAGGTAAGAGAGAGGCTGCCACTGCACCACTTCAAACACTTCAGCATCAACTCAAGACTTGGAGAGACGCCGCACTGTTTATAGATGCAAGTTAGAAGGAGGGACATGCTCAGTGAGTCTCTGCACTGTGGGCCCAGGCAGGGACGTCGTCCTGCTGCTGTAGTCCCAGAGGTGGACCCGTCCAGCAAGGACGTCATTCAAGTCATGTAGAGAGTAGAAATTTGACCCAATCCCTAGTCCAGTGAAACATCACCTCATTTTAAATCATCAAACGTTGTTGTCTTTGACTCAGTCTTTCCAGATGTTCTATTATACAACAAGTAGCTCGGACCAGGCCATCTGATTGGACCAGGCCATCTGATTGGTCAGCTAGACATTTAGAACAAGCTCAGAGTTTAGTTTTTATATGTGCAGCAATTATTCAGTTCTGGGAACCCCCCCGAGCTATGCAAAGCTAACGTTAGCTTAAGTTGTCTGGCTAACTAAAGAGGGAGGGACGAGAAATTGTCCTTTGTTGTTTATTTTTTTTGGATAGAATTGTCCCATAACACAAAAATAGTGATTATAAATTTCATTTTGTTGGTAAACGTTTTTGTATAATCGCAATATTACACTAGAGGGTGTGATATAATGTCCTATTAATGGCACTTTAGTGTTGCTTACGGACCGAGGCGAGTGCTGCATCACAGTCTTCCTAATATTGACATGATATCACACCCTACTGTGTAATATTGCTTAACTCTATTGCCAGAATAACACAAACATATTTGGAAAGGAAGAGAGACAGGTTGCTCCCATCATGTTGCCGCTCATCTCTTCCAAAGCTCAACTGTATGTAGGAATGACAGCATCACTTAGTTATTGTCAAATTACTAGTGATACCTCTGCAAAAACACATGGAGAAGGCAAAAGATAGCTTTTGTTGCCTTTTAAATCCATATAAGCTGCAATGTTGTCTGGTTGAGCTGATGATTTTGGATATGCAGGTATAACAGGTCCCTGGTAGGAAAGAGCTTTAAACTAAGGCAGCAGGAAATGTTTAAAAAAATAAATCTTTCACCTGATCAATTCAAGGACTTTGTGGAACATCTGCTATCTGAGAAGCTGACAAAGTAGTCTTTAATGACAGGAGACTGTCTAGGATTAACTAGTTTGTCTTCTAGGTTTGGCGTCCTGATGTACACAGCAGTCATCTGAAATCTTGAATTCTGGGTTGATTACATATTTATTGTGATTTCTACTTCTTCAAACTAAATTTGAATCTCTGCATGTTGATCTTATACAGTACTGGAATAAACCAACACAAAATGGCAGATTGTAAATCTATAGAAAAAGGTTGGCAGAAACATAAGAAATAGGAGATTTGCAGTCAATGGGCCAGAACATGCAGAACTGACTGGCAGGGGGTCCGGTCTCAGACCCAGGGTATATAACCTGGACCGTGGTGCTTCCTTCTGTCCCAGGTGGTGGACGACTCCCGCCAGGCCAACCCGCCCATCACGCCCCGCCCGTCCAGCACCTTCAGCGGCTCCAGTCGAAGTCAGTACCACGACGTGGTTCCTGTGGGTAGGTCAGGCACCGGACAATGTGAGCATGCATAACGTGTGAAAACACACGCAACAGACGCAGATTTATAAATGCACGTTCCTCGTTTTCTGCAGCCTACAATGACAAGATAGTGGCGTTTCTACGGCAACCCAACATCGTTGAGATCCTGCAGGAAAGGCAGCCGGAGCTTGCCAGGAACCACTCGCTAAAGTACGCCCCCCCCCCCCTT
>NC_048417.1:1703593-1710204 GCF_013103735.1 Etheostoma cragini
GTGTGTGTGTGTGTGTGTGTGCAGGGAGAAGGTGCAGTTCATTCGCAGCGAGGGAGTCACTGGGCTGGCTCGCCTCTCCAGCGATGCTGACCTGGTCATGCTGCTGAGGTGAGGGCTGTACATGTGTGTGTGTGTGTGTGTGTGTTTGTGTGTTTGTGTGTTTGTGGGTCGGAGTGGGACACAGTTATAACCAGCTGGCTCCATCACTTCCAGGAATTCAAGTCTTCTGTAATTGCCACTTTATCCACCTACAGTATGCTAATGCAGTTGATCTTCTTCTTTCCTTGTAACATGAGCCATCACTTAACAATATTCTGCACCAGCTATTTATTTACTACTCTGTGTCACTGCCCACTGTGCAATGTGGCGGTGCCTATTCATCTGTGTGATATTCAGCTGTATATCTGTATTCGTCCCACCTGTGTATAAAAGAAGTGCTTATAGTGTACATATTTACCGTTAATACTCTATTCTTATTTTTTGTGTGTAATTTCCTGGTTGTGTTGCACTAAGCTGCTCTGATGAGTGAATTTCCCCATTGTGGGATCAATGACGTCTGTCTTGTCTTATCTTATGTCCTCGTGACTGTGTGTGTGTGTGTGTGTGTGTGTGTGCACGTCTCTCTCTCGTCTCCAGCTTGTTTGAGGAGGAGGTGATGTCCTACGTGCCGCCGTTACTCCACCCGAGCCACTGCCTCTCGTCTCCTCAGAGCTCCCCCGGTGAGTGTCCGAGCGTCTGCAGCCACTTCATCGGCACCACGCGCCTTTCCCTCTGTTGTTAAATTTCTGTCTTTTGATTAAATTTACACGGACACCGCCCTGTTTTACTCAATAAAAGGCTCACTTTCAAAGTGCTTTCATATATAACACCGACTCATGTCTCAGGAACTTTGCTAAGATCAGATCTGTGGTCTCTAAAGAAGTGATGGAGATGCGTGTTCATGCTTTTACTTCTTCACATTTGGATTATTGCAATGCACTGTACACTTGTTTAAACAAATCCTCCATGGACAAACTGCACGGTGTACAGAATGCAGGAGCAAGACCTTTAGTCCAAGACCAGCAGGAGATCCTCATCACTCCCGGGCTTAAGGCTCTTCATTGGCTTCCAGTAGGTTTCAGAGTGCATTTTAATATTTTAATCACTACTTATAGAGCCTTGCATGGTCAAGCTCCCGCCTACATCCAGGATCTATTGCCCCCCCACACTCCTGGCCTCTTTCTGAGGTCTTCAGACCGAGACCTGGTCCCAGAACACGTTTTTAAACCAGAGGTGATCGAGCTTTTCCTCTGGCTCTCTCTCCCGTTAGCTTTGAGAGCTTTGGATTCTGTGGAAACTTTTAAAAAACACCTCAAGCCTCGTCTCTTTAGACGAGCTTTTAACTATTAACATGGCTCAGTATTTTATCTGGTGCTGTTTTATCGGTTTTTACTGTAAAGCACTTTGTGACCCTTCTTGTCTGTGAAAGGTGCGTTATAAATAAAGTTTACTTACTTATTGATGTCAGGCTAATATAAAACCTACTTTACGGGCGCCTGGGTGGCTCACCTGTTAGAACATGCACCCATGCATTAGTTCCTCATGGACGCAGGGGCCGAGAGTTTGACTCTGACTCGTCTGTCCGTGTTCAGCTGCGACCGTCTGTTGTCTCTCTACACTCACCTGACCCGGAGTCTTGATCTGTTGAACCAGACCACAGACGGATGAAGCGATGTTTCCCTGTGCATTGGGTGTCGGATACGAACTCAAAATCCAGGAATGACCCGCATGGACTACTCTGATTCTCAGATTTCAGTTCTTTCTCATGTGTTCTCATGTTTCATTAAAATTTCATTTCATCCTAATCTTCCTGCATCTGTTCTCCCTCTTTTTTAAATCAATCTCTCTCCACCTTTTCTTTGTTGGTTTACCCACTTTGTAATTTTCCGTGCCTTCTTTCTCTGGGTCACCCCTCTGTCTCTCTCTCTCTCTTATGTCTCAGGCACCCAGCGAGCTAACGCCCGAGCTCCCGCTCCCTACAAGCGAGATTTTGAGGCTAAACTGAGAAACTTCTATCGGAAGCTGGAGACCAAAGGCTACGGACAGGGACCCGGGAAAGTCAAGTAGGTTTGAACCCAGCAGTTGAAAGAGATTTGTGTAAAGGATTGTCTAAATGTAGCCCTGATTTAAACAAACATCCAAAATAACTAGTCATTATGGCCGGTTCATGGAGGTTTCTGTGTTTACTGTTATAAACCTCAAACAGGAAGAGACGTATTTTCAGGAGGGGGTTGGAGAGCAGCAGTGCTAAATCCTTTGTCTATAGATCATCTTATACTGAGAACAAGTCATTATGTTGACATACTACGGGAGATTAGTTTCTCTGAAGGGTACAAAAATCTGTTTTACAGTACTGCAAAAAAAAATGGAGTTACTTGATGAATACAGCATGGGTATCTTATGAATATGTTGACGATGGATGACACTTAATTTGGGTTTTCCAGTGTTAAAGGATAAGTCTGGAACAATGTGTTATGTTCTTGCTGTTAACAAATGACAAAGACAAGACAAAAAGTATTATGTGTGTATCCAAAGCCTCATGTATCTTATTCCTTTGTGCCATAGAGCTCCGTTGATGTCCAAAAACTATTAAAATACACTGAATCTCACTGTAGTACTGGCTGACATGATCCTTCATCACTATGAACACACACACACACACGCACACACACACACACACACACACACACACACACACACACACACACACAGGGACACTAGTGTATTTAGACTTAATCCCACACACACACAGCGTCCTGCTGCTGCAGAATCAGATACTCACTAGAGCAGCAAATGTGTATTAATCCGCAGCTGAAAATAGTCCCCAACAAATGCCCTATTTATGTATTTATTCATGTTTGGTTGATGAAGTTGTGATTGTGTGAAGATGCATGTCGTCAGGAGGAACCAGCGATGGCCAAATGAAGCTTCATGAAGCTTTGGGATCCATTTTCTTTATTTTCTGAGCCCACTAGATGGCATTCTTGAGAAAATACTCATGGAGCAGCAACGGCGTGCTTTCAACCCTTCTTTTGAACAGAGAGTGGCATCTAGTGGGTTTAGTATATATATATATTTATATATAAATAAAGAAAATGATTCATGAAGCTTTGTTTGGCCGACACATTTTTGGGCAAAGTGTCACTGACAGAGTAGGGAACTGGGTAAGTACTGAAAGACGGACTAAGGGATTATTTGTTGGAAATCTCTAGAACAACCCTTCTTGCTTAAGTTTCAACTCTCAGCTGGGTTTTACAGTGTAGTCAGTTTCATTGGCCTTGTGTGTGTGTGTGTGTGTGTTTTGTGTGTGTGTGTGTGTGTGTGTGTGTGTGTGTGTGTGTGTGTGTGTGTGTGTGTGCGCTCCCAGGCTCATCATACGCAGGGACCACCTCCTGGAGGACGCCTTCAACCAGATCATGTGTTACTCCCGTAAAGACCTGCAGCGGAGTAAACTCTACGTCAGCTTCGTGGGCGAGGACGGGTGAGGTTTCCTCGTCATGAGCATTCATTTTATCTTTAGTTTCAACATGTAATATTACACACACACACACACACACACACACACACATCTGATAACATCCCAGCAAATCCCCAGTCTTCTGCTGAATGAGCAGCTGGAGAAAGTTAGTGGAACCAGAATTACATGGAATATTTTACCATCAAGAGGTTGTTTTTGCTCATTACACAGCTGATTGGCCGCGTCTACACTGTGTTTGACTGAATATTAAATGTTGGTCTCAGTTAATTGTATTATATTTTCCTTTTTGCCGATGTAAAAGGGCCGCTGACTGTAGAACCTTGTCTCTGTTTAGATTTTGCTTAGACTGTCCTCAACAGCAACTGGCGGACCCAAATGTAATCTGCAGTTTTCAGCCGTGATCCAGAATAAAAATCTACTGATTTTAGCATCATGTTTCTCCGCATGGCGTGGAGTTGTGTCAACATTATGAGGTTTCATTTAATTATTTAAATTTGTTTCGAATCTGCGGGGAAATTTGCAGAAATCTGTGGTAAATCAGCAGAATCCTGCGTTTTCAGGGGTCCATGTGGCCCCGGTAATTGCAGAAGACAACATTTACTAAATGACTAAGACTTGGAACGCCCCCCCTGACCATCTGAGGGCACCACAAACTATTAAGACCTTTAAAAAGGACTAAAAACATTTCTTTTTAGCAGAACTTATGAGTTTGAACCTATTTATATGTGTTTTACACTGTTGTTTTTATCTTGCTTTTATGATCTCACCTGTAGCACTTTGAGGTTTGTCTCAAATGTAAAGAGCATTACAAATAAAATGCATTATTATTATTATTATTATAATTATTACTATGACTCATCCCGACTGACGTGTATGTGTGTGTTCCCCATGTGATGACTGCAGGCTGGACTACAGCGGACCCTCCAGAGAGTTCTTCTTCCTGGTGTCCAGGGAACTGTTCAACCCGTACTACGGCCTGTTCGAGTACTCGGCCAACGACACGTACACGGTCCAGATCAGCCCCATGTCGGCCTTCGTAGACAACCACCATGAATGGTGAGGTTTCTCTCTATATATCTACGTATATATACTGTATCTATATCTATGTTTCTGTGTACTAGGCCTGCACGATTAATCGTAAAACAATCGCAATCTCAATTCAGCCTGTTCACGACTTCATCATTTAAATAACTTTGATTTGAAAAAAAAAGTGATGCATCTGCGTACTGAGAAAAACAATTAAAAAATAGGTTTTTATGACTTTGTTTCTCATTTAATTTTACGGGCTGACTGCATCACAAACGCTGCTGTTCTGTCTTCTGGGAGTTTTAAACATAGACTGTATAAAATAGGTTTTAAAGCGCTGCAATGCTCTCCCTTCTTAACTGAAGCCTCCATGTTTACCTTATGTTTACTATAGGTACCAAAAAAAAAATCTATGTTTGGTTCTGCCAATTGATTTGTTTTCGTCATGGTCAAAAAAATCGTGATTCCTATTTTTCGCCAAACTGTGCAGGCCTTCTGTGTACTAAGGCTGGGACGGTTACTGCATCACCGCAATACCGTCAGTAACTTTATAAAGAACATTTGGAACAAAATACACATTAAAAAAAAACATAATAAACAAAAGAAGACAGCTTCATTTCTCCGTACACTTCCTGTTCCTCAACTTACTTCTCTTACTCATTCAACTCACCAAAAACATACAAATCTATATAATCTTTATATTGATATAAAGGGCTGCTTACAGCATTGTGCTAGTTTGTCCTTTATTTCATATTCTATCTTTTCCAGATGGAACATTTTGGGTACTTTTGATGCGATGAGACCGTGAGAAAGAAATAGTTTTTGGGACTTTTCTCGGGAGATTTATTAATGTTTCAGAGGACAAATCAGTACATATTGTGGTTGTAATGGCGTGTTTATAATATGTGTGATGTTTTTAAAGATATGAGTCCAGAAAGGTGTAATGTTGGGACCTGATACAAAAATATGAAAACGGTTGCTTCTGAGGATCTAAAAAATAACTTCAAAGTCTTATTCAAGTCAATTGTGATGCCTGTATTCACCGGTATGTTCTCTGTTGTAGGTTTCGCTTCAGTGGGCGTATCCTGGGCCTGGCCCTGGTCCATCAGTACCTGCTGGATGCCTTCTTCACCCGACCTTTCTACAAGGGACTCCTTCGCATGTAAGACCCTCAGCCTACTTTCCTCTGACTTCCCATTGCATGCCAGCCTGCAGGGCTGCAGATCCCCCTCAACTAACTCTACGGGAGCGTGCTGGGAATCAAAGTGTTGGAGTCAGATCCTCTCAGCCGGCAGCTGGCACTAGGACCAGCATCCTTATTAATACCTCCAACCCTGCCAAATGTCTGCGCTAGAGACAGACGTTCACCTATGTCAATCAATTCAAATATTTAATCCTGATTAATCACATGGTTGTCCCTAGTTAACTGGCAATAATTTGCAAATGAGTCACACATTTTGATCTGCTCTAAATGTACTTTAAAAGCGATATTTTTCATGTTTTTAATGCTCAAGTTGTATTTGAGGCTGGACACACTCTGGTGGTGACTCAGTTCACTTTAGTCTTGTGGAGAGAACCAACTGGAAGGTCTTTGAAACTCACCTTGGGTCATTGATTTATACGAAAATGTAAGGAATCAAGCCAGCTACTGAGAACGGGAGGTCTCTCTTTAGGATGGGTGTGTGTGTGGTTTGACTCAGGATCAGGTGTAACCTCTGGAGTCTAAAAATCTCCTTTCTATTTTCTAATGACATCAGATATTTCACGCTCCTTGAATTTTCTATCTTTTGTAATGGTGAAGAAAAAGTATTTTGTTTTTGGTTGGAAAAAAATGATCCACATGACATGTTCCAATAAATATGAATGAGTATTATATTTAATTTGTCGCACCTTTGTGACGAAAAGAGAGCTGAGCCAGAAGGAAAAGCTCTTGATGTCCCGGTCAGGGTTCGTTCCTGCCCTCACCAATGGTCATGGAGGCTGGAACCATGACCCACAGAACGAGATCCAGGGTACAAGCGGCCAAAATGGGTTTCCTCAGGAGGGGGGCTGGCGTCTCCCTTAGAGA
>NC_048417.1:1710304-1715388 GCF_013103735.1 Etheostoma cragini
AACCTGGCCTGGGAACGCCTCGGGATCCCCCAGTCGGAGCTGTTCGATGTGGTAAAGGGAAGTTTGGGGTCCCCTACTGGAGCTGCTGCCCCTGCGGAGATGGATGGATAGTATTTTGTCTCTAGTAATTTATGGAACTAGTGGAACAATAACTAAAGGTGCATAACAGTAACAAAGAATAGAGGGAATAATCCTGTCTCTCCTACCCTGGAGATCCAGAGTTCTCATTGGAGCACACCTTGAATTTGCTCAGGGAGTCACTCTGGCATCGAGTAATGCTGCTCATTAACTACGCCCTTGTAGCCGAGCTGCACCAATCACATCGGTGTATCTGATGTAGGCGGGGCCAGAGGTGAGCTGAACAGATGACGACAATTTAATCTACCAGTTAGCTCCGCTGGTAGCTTTTTTTACGCGTGATTGACAGTTTTGACAGCAGTATGTTAGCACTTGAACAAAGTGCTGTAAAAAGTGTGGTTAAAGTCATGTTGTAGAGTAGAGGATGACACGGGAGTGGATTTTTCGCTCCTGTCCCGTCCCACTCCCGTAGAAAGAAATCTTTTCCCGTTCCACTCCCAGACCAAAGTTTAAAAACTAATCCCATCCCGCTCCTGTTTAAACTGACTCACGCTCCTGTACCGCTCCCATTTCACGGCAATTTTCGCTTGATGAACGAAGTGATGCTCGGCTGATTCTTTCCCGAATTTGCCTTGCAAGTGTTCCTCTTCAGACCGCTCGTCCCTGAATCACTTGCGTACCTGACTAAGACTAAGCATGTCTTACAAGCAGCGGACATCGTGCTATCACCGTCACATTCTACTCTCATAAACGTAATTAATATTTCAGACTTTCCGGCTTCTGGGACGGCTGGGTCGTGTAGTTATTTTTTAATTGCGTTACATTGTAGGCGTATTAAAAGGAAAACTACAAAATGCTGCATTTACTTTTTTTTGCATTTAGGTGCATTTAGATTTTTATGTCGTCTTTGCTATTGGTTGATTCCCGCTCCCGTCTGCTCCCGTTAACCCTTCATCCTGTACCGTCCAAATCCCGTGATTAATAGTAAATATGACTCCCATCCTGCAGGAATCCCACGGGAATCCCGTGACCCGTGGGATTCCTGAAAAAATGTCAGCCTCTATTGTAGAGTATTGAAAACTATGTTCAAGCAATGAAAAACCAACTAGAGTTTGGTCCACATGAACTGCTGCTGTGAAGACTGGAGTTTAGGTTTTGCACATGTGGCTCCAGTTGTGCCCGCTGTTGTTTAGCAATAAAAAAAAAATAATAACATAAGATGAGTTTGTTTTGCCTTCAGCCTTTTTTAAATGTATTATCTGTGTCTTGTGAAGCCTTTCACATCCCTTATAACTGAGATGCTACATTCTCGAGGGGTTTATCCTGATACATAATAAAAACACATTATCCTTTTATTGTAATTAACCTTTATTTAAGCAGTCAGGTCGTTGGGAACAGGTTGTCCTTCGCAACGGCGACATGGCCAAGAAAACATGCGAGACAAGAGACACTTTCACATTCAAATCCTGCCATGCATCGTGCCGTCTTGTATTCTTCCATCTTTCAAGAACACTGTTTTATGTCATTGTACAACAGTTAATTAACTTTTAATCTCCCTGCTTACAATGGGCCGTGGTTTAAGCTCTGCCTGTGCTCGTGCAGCCCCTGTGACCTGAGCGACCTGGAGTTCCTGGACGAGGAGTTCCACCAGAGCCTGCAGTGGATGAAGGACAACGACATCGAAGACATGCTGGACCTCACCTTCACTGTCAACGAGGAGGTCTTTGGCCAGGTGTGTGTGTGTGTGTGTGTGTGTCTGTGTGTGTGTGTGTGTGTGTGTGTTTGTTCAGATCCTTTAACTTTAGTAAAAGTACTAATACCCTGTTAAAGTAAAATGCCCTTCATTGAAAATGTTACCTAAGTAAATGTATGTAGGAATCATCAGGAAAATGTACATAAAGTGTCATTATTGATGATTACTATAAGTAAAAGTGCTCATATGAATCCCTCACATTTTAGGAACTGGAAACAATCCAAACAGTTCGTCGATCAACTAAGTGTTTAATGGACAAATCATTGCAGCTGAACATTGTATTTTCCAAACTACATGTGTTTTGTTTGCAAAAATCTGAGTTTTTAAAGTAACTTGTAACCAAAGCTGTGAGATTAATGTAAAAATACAATATTTCTCTCTGACATGTAGAGGAGTAGAAGTGGAAAGTGGCACAAAAAGAAAAGACTCAAGAAGTACAAGAACCTCAACATTTGGACTTAGTTGCAGTACTTGAGTATATTTACGTAGTTTTTACATTCCACCGATACATTTGTGGATGTGTGGCTGCAGCCTGGTAAGAATACATCTGTGTTTGAGATTGAGGTTCCTGTGTGTGCATGTGGTTCTGCAGATTACAGAGCGAGAGCTGAAGCCAGGCGGGGCCGGCATCCCGGTGTCGGAGAAGAACAAAAAGGAGTACATCGAGCGAATGGTGAAGTGGCGAATAGAGCGAGGGGTGGCCCAGCAGACGGAGAGCCTGGTCCGAGGCTTCTACGAGGTACAGTGCTTAATATCGGTGTTAGAGGTATAAATGAGGCTTTGCTCTCCACTTGAAAGGGGAATAAGTAAGATTTTCTTCTCTGTAGCACACAATGGCTAATACACTCTATAGATGGATATTTATTGATCCCAAGAAAAATGGGAAATTACGCTGTTACAGCAGCGAAATTAGTCACACAGCACAAAATATAAATATAAATGAGATGAAATATACATACAAACGTACAATATACATTAAATAATAATAACAGGAATAAATTAAAAGAAGAAATATTTGAATATACAGGATGGGAAAACCGAAATGTGCAAATGCTCCTCTGTTGGACCAGTGGGGGGTGGAGAGGGTGGTCTTTCATCTGAGGACTATTGCTAAACTAAAATCCTTCCTCTGTCGTAAGGACTTGTTGGTATTGTTGTTGGTTACTCTTATTTTGTCTCGTATTGCCTGCTGCACTTCCTTGTATTTTGGGGATTTGCCATCATCTTTATCACGCCTACAGCTGGTCCAGAATGCAGCTGCTAGATTGTTGACTGGTACCAGAAGGAGAGACCACATCTCCCCGATATTGGCTTCTCTTCCCTGGTTACCGCTCAAATATAGCATCGATTTTAAGATAATGTTACTTGTTTTTAAGGTATTACATGGATTGGCCCCTTTAGATATTGCTGATTGCTGATGAGCGTTTTATTTGCCTGATAACCAATTGAGTTAATTAATTAAAAAGTGGCTCCGCTAGATCTCTGTACATCTGCTGCGTCTTTGTTTGATTCCTAGCCCTACCTCCAGTTAATATAGCCTACACTATGGTGTAAAGGGTTAGGGTTAGGGTTAGGGTTAGGGTTAGGGTTAGGGTTAGGGGTTAGGGTTAGGGTTAGGGTTAGGGGTTAGGGGTTAGGGTTAGGGTTAGGGTTAGGGTTACAACTGTTTAGGAACCCAAACAGTTGTACTAGCTCATGACTAATAAGCTCATCACAGTCAAAAGTCATAGTTAATCGAATAGGGCTCAATATTTTATAGCTAATTTCTGTGGAACGCTCAAAACGTTTAAGAAACCATACTGTAGTGCCTTGGCGTTATCGACGTCATGACGTTCTGGGGGGCGGGGTCAGCCATCTTGAATTTGCCTTGATGCGGGGAAGTTTAAGCCATCCCGTGTGGACTTGGAACACAGTTTAGTTTGTTTTTATTTGTTTGCAATGCACACTTTTACCCCCCCCGCTTCAACCCGCCACGACCTCAGCTTTTTTCATTGGTCTCATTGCCCTCGTTTTATTAGTCTAAGTCACTATACTTCTGTAACAGAGAGAGTGGTTCGATTTTGTGCAATCGAAACATTAAGAAGATGGATGTTTTCTGGGGGGCATTTCTCAGCCTTTATTTTGATAGGACAGATGAAGGCATGAAAGGGGAAAGAGAGGGGGGGAATGCCATGCAGCAAAGGGCTGCAGGTCGGAGTCAAACTCGGGCCGCTGCATCCAGGAGTAACTCCTCTATATATGGGCGCCGCCTGTACCTACTGAGCTATCTGGGCGCCCAGAAGATGGATGTTGTCACGTGACAGTTCACAGTCCTGCAGGCTGTGGAAGCTCAGCATGACAAAGTGAACCCAGAGTGTACTGTGATCTGGATTGGTGCTCATATTCAGCTTTTTCTTGTGTGTTTTCATAACCGGTACAAACCCTGACCCCGGTTTAAATCCGTCTCCTGGCAGGAGGACAGATTATCGGATCCTTGTGGGCTGCTTGGGTCTCAATGTGAGATTCCGGGCCTCGGTTTGCTAAACAAAGCAAGGCCAACATTGACTGTGAACAGGCTGATAAAAACTCTTCCCACAGTGCACTTTATTGGACTGCCATCTGTGTAGGGCTGCAAAGAACGATTAATTTCACTGTTGATGAATCTGTGGATCATTTCCTCGATTAATCTATTAGTTGTTTGGCCTGTAAAATGTAAATAAAGTGTCAATCAGTGTTTTCCAAAGCTCAAGATGACATCCTCAGATGTCTTTTCTCATCCACGACTTAAAGATCTTTCACAGAGGAGTGAAGAAACTAGTGATAATAATAATACATTTGATTTATAATGCCCTTTACATTTGAAATGAAATCTCAAAGTGCTACAGTAGCAAGGAGTTAAAAAAAAAACTGTTCCCAGAATATAACAGAATCAACAAATAGCAATAAAACACAATAAGACTGAAAATCTGAGAATTATTTTACCTTTCTCATAAACAATGACTCAAACCAATTAATCAATTATCAAAATAGTTTGCACTTAATTTAAAAGTTGGCGACTAATCGATCGATAGATTCATCTTTGCAGCTCCAGAGTAAGGAAACAGTAAGGAACTACTGGAGCTCTCGTGTCTGAATGCTCTGAAATTGTATGTGTGTGTCTGTAAACAGGCTGTACCATACAGTATGTATACAATCAGTTCATCTGTGTGTGTGTGTGTGTGTGTGTGTGTGTGTGTGTGTGTGTGTGTGTGTGTGTGTGTGTGTGTGTGTGTGT
>NC_048417.1:1715538-1716020 GCF_013103735.1 Etheostoma cragini
ACAGGATTTGCCTCTCTACGGGGCAGAGATGTAGATGAAAGCGTTCATGGCACACTGACAGCAGGGTGAGGAACCTGGCCAACGCAACGCTGGCTCACTTTCAAGTGACAAAGTCATCCAACGACGTGAGGCTGCAACCAACAGGAGGAGGTTTAGATATAGGTCTTTTCCACCAAGGCGGTTCTGGTGCTGGTTCGGAGTCAGGGCCAAATATCGAACCGGTTCTTTGCTTTTCCACACAAATAAACCTGGTTCTGGGCCAAGAACACGTTGTCCAACTCAGCACTGGTCCAAAGAAAAGAACCGGTTACGTCAGGTGCAGGGTGGGCGGGGTTATCATGGCGTTAGAAAACCCAAAAAACTTCTGGACGCCAGTTTTAAAACCCCGGTCAGCTGCTAACCACAGAGAGCTGTTGTTGTTAGCTTTGGACCTGGATGGGGAACCAGAACCACCGTGGTCTGGGGTTAATCTGATGTCTGTT
>NC_048417.1:1716120-1718330 GCF_013103735.1 Etheostoma cragini
CCCCCCGACCGCTCAGGGTGCTGGTTCAGCTGGCAGCCCCCCCACTCTGACATCTCTCCATGTATAGTGCATGTATAGGTGCTGAGCATGTGTGTGTATTTCAGGCCTGTGTGTGTGTGAGTACTAACAAAAAGTGTGTACACAGAGTGTAGTGCAGTAATTTCCCCACTGGGGACTAATAAACAAATTAAATTAAACTTTAACTGCCGCATGACACTCACTTTTTGTCGCCTAAACTCAATTAGTAAGTTTAGTCCCTGAAACAAGCGGCACCTCAGGGTGCTCCATAGCCGGCTCCCAGTCACCTTTTTGTTATCTAAATGTAACTGTAAAGACCGCTAAACTTAACGGTCACCAGCTGGATTTTGTAGAATATCACACAAATTGTTGTGTGTAAGTTTTTCGTAGGATACGATGCAAACCCCTTGCACAGATGTACTTCAGTATATGTTGCTGGTTTTAGCTTGGTGACGCGTTTGAGGCTCGATAAAACAACTTCCTGTTTTCATTGAAGTTGAAGAAGTCATTGAAGACGTTTTAATTCGTATTGAATAGAGCTTAAATAGATAGATAGATAGATAGATAGATAGATAGATAGATAGATAGATAGATAGATAGATAGATAGATAGATAGATAGATAGATAGACATTTATTGATCCCAAAAAATGGGAAATTCGAGTGTTACAGTGTTACAGCAGCACACAAAATATACACACATACAATGTACATGAAATAATAATAATTATAATAACAAAATATAAGAACAAAATATAAGAATGTAAGAACAAATATTTAAGTATATACAAGATCGGAAAAACAAAATGCGCAACTGTTTAAATATAAGTATGCTGAAAAAATGTAAATGAACCAATCGTTCCAGTTTTCCAGTTTTCCAGTTTTCAGTTTTTTGATTAAATGAGTCATTTGCATCAATTCGGAGTGATAAACAATAACGATGTCCTAGGAGGCTGTGTCCATGCTTTGTGTGACTTTTCTTTTCTCCAGTTTGTGACCGGCACCTCCAGTATTCCCTACGAGGGATTCGCCTCCCTACGGGGCAGCAACGGACCCCGCAGATTCTGTGTGGAGAAGTGGGGCAAAATCACCTCCTTACCCAGGTATGATGCCTTCAGGGACTGCACACACATGGTTACCTATGCAAAAGGTGGACGCTCCTACATTCGTTTTCTTTTTGCTTTTCTTTTCTCAGCCCCCATTTGTATTTCATATCAGCCTTCCCTGTCTGGATTAGATGTGGATTATTACACAAGTTGATGTTATGAATGTGGCGTAAGTGAGTGTAAATAATAAAGAGTATAAAGGTGTGTTTTGCAATATGCAAAATTTAACTAACTTGCACAGCAGCTGGATTCCCTGAATTGAAGATTTACAAGATCACATGGAAGTCCTCTGACTACTAGACATTTTGGAAATTGAAATTTCAACTGAAACGCCCGCTGAATCAAATTGAATCAAACTCAAATTGACCCGTTTCTAAGGGTTTTATATCAGAAATATGGATTTCTTTCAACCAAATTGCCCGAAAATAACACAAATGATTCCATACAACGTTCTTCAGGTGACATCAATGATTACTTTCATTTAATTTTGGGGTGTTTTATTTAATCTGATAGCATTTTAATTATTTTTTTAATAGATTCCAAACAGTTTGGGGACTAAACTTTGACATCTACCCCTCTGAGATCCACTCAGCATCCTCTGATCTGAATTATTAGTCAAAATAATTATTTTGACTAATATCATAATCATAATTTCTGCCTTTTTAACTAAAAAACGTATGTATAATTTGATATAAATGAGGTTTGTTGACCATGAATTCCATGAATAAATGTACAAACTATTATTAAAACAGCTCAACAACAACAACACATATTTAAAATACATATTTCAACACATCCATCTCATAATATTTTTGATGTGTCTCTCCCTTTCTCTCTCTCTCCCTCCCTCCTTCCTTTTCACTGATTCTCCTGCTCTCTCCCTCACTTTCTCTGTATGTTTCTTTTCCTCTCTCTCTTCCTCCTTTTCTCTCTCTCTCATCTGTCTGTCTCTCTCTCTCTCTCTCTCCCTCCTTTTCTCTCTCTCTCTTATCTGTCTGTCTCTCTCTCTTTTCCTCTCTCTCTTCCTCCTTTTTTCTGTCTCTCTCTCTCTCTGTCTGTCTCTCTCTCTCTCTCTCTCTCTCTCCCTC
>NC_048417.1:1718430-1724827 GCF_013103735.1 Etheostoma cragini
TTCAGGTATCCAGTATCTCACACACACACACACACACACACACACACACACACACACACACACACACACACACACACATATAATGTTATAACTTTAGACTTGATGCTGTGGCTGCACTGTCTTACAGGTGTAACAGATTTCCTCACTCCACTAATCCAGCTAGATTTACAGACCCACTCCAGTCAGATGGAGGTGCAGGCCTCCTGCCCTCCACACACTAATCACGGGCGTATAGATGCACTTTCTCACACAGACAGGTGACGTCGGCCTATAGGTACGACCCCCCAAGGTCCTTCTCACTGATGCACTCCTCTTTCCGTCCTATGAAAAGTGATGAATGTACCAAATAAGTGACTGAATGTACGGACCTCAAGCAACTCTGTTCAGGGCCCTGAAGATGATTCCAGGGAATCCCAGAGTGGAGAGGTGGAGGTGGAGGTGGAGGTGGAGGTGGAGGTGGAGGTGGAGGAAATCAAATGTGACACAGTTGCTTGAGGAATGAAGACGCTTCTCTCGATGTTGGCACCGGATTAGGCCTTTGTGAGCTGAAAGACACTGGCCTGGTGTCCCCCAGGGACCTGGTCAGGGAGCAGGGTTGGGATCTCTTTAGTGCCTCTTGGGTTCTCCTGACCATAAAGGGAAATTTCACAAGGGAAGTGATTTTATTTCCTTGTAAAAAAAATACAAGATAGTGAAACTAAGGGCGGTTTAAATTCCCCATCTGGCACTTGCAAAGCAAAGAGCCAGAGTCTTCCTCCTTTCTGAAGGACCTGACCAGGTGTGATGAAGATGATGATGTCAGGAACAAGCAGCAGCCTTTAGCGCTGCACGGATATTATACTTCACAACGTGTGGCATACAAGTCCATGCCAGGCAATGGTTCTGTCTACAAAGCATGTGATAACACATTTCTCTAAGTCTTAAGTGCACGACCCAAACCCCGAGGACCCTTTCGCTCAGTCTCTCACACACTTTCTTACATGCACACGAAAACAACACACTCACACACGTTTTCTATGGGGTGCATGCACGATTACACCTACTGTACAGAGTCCTGTCGGAGCTAGACCACGGGGGCTGGAGTAGTGCTAGATAGCCCCACGTGTGACGCGAGATGTGGAGGCAGACTTTCCTATCCCAGCCCCCCACCCCTCTCTCCCAGTCCAATACTGCATGCGGGATCCTCCCAGTCCGCTCTGTGAGCTGTGCTGGAGCAGAAACCCCCTAGATGGTGTTGTGTTATAGCTCGATATTGCATGCTGAAATAGTGCAACACGCTGTCCTTACTAGCTTTTTTTGCATGAGGATATCGCTATCCATTCAGAAAAAGGTGTGAGGGAGACGACTAGGTTGGGGCGCTCACTTGAGGCATGCGGCCTTATGCTTACCTGGCACTGTCATACCTGGAGTGTTAAGCTCATGGGAACAAGGTGTGGGAAATAGGTGCTTTGGTCACTTAGTTTGACCTCTGGGAACGGACAGCGTGTGAATGCAGCGGTTTGATTTCTCTATGACAGTGTAATGGCGAGTATCTCGGCAGCATGTTTCAAAAGATGTTACTTTCACACGTGCGTGTCCGCCTATCTTAGTAATAGGTCGATGGGTGTGGGGCATTGCTCGTGGATCAATAGGGCTGTTTTGATTTTGTGAAACGTGAGAGCACATGTACTGTCCGTGTACCATGCGTGTGGTCCTGTATGTTCCTTTGTATAAAAATGTATATGTACGTCTGTCCTGTTGTGTGTATAAATATATTTTTTGCACCGAATGTACCAAAGGTTTGGGGCTTGCAAAGTCAACCATTAGGCCTGCTCTCTATTTTATGTCTAACAAACACCCGACATCCCACTTCTGACTCCTGCCAAACCCTTACAGAGCTTCACCTCACGTTGGCTTCAGGTGCAGATGCGGTGTGCGCAGCAACGCTTCGTTTTAGGATACACAGTTTCCCATAACGAGGCTTTTCTGCTGCAGAAGATTGGTAAGGTTGAGTACTTGCTTCACATCCAAATGAAGACATTTCCCGGTTTTCAGATTCCCACTCTATGCAAAGCTCCTGTACGTGTGTCTCCATTTCACCCCGATGATTGTAATAAAAGAGAACAAATGGCAAATTTTGATCGATGACACATGACCCTTATTTATCTCTTAGTTGTGCACCAATTGATTGAGTAAAATAACAATGTTTTATCTATATAGTGCAAACTTGATCAAACTCTAAACCCAATGTTGTCCGGACAGATGTGTCTGTAAAAGGAATAGAAAAATGAAATAAGGGCAATTAAATAAATCTTAAATCTTAAAGACAATATGAAGAAAAATATGTCCAATAAATCTATCCCTGTGCATTTATGATTGCATGGCGCTATAAAAGTTGCCGTATTTAGACCCCTGCAGGTGATTCTCCAGATGTTATTGTATTTACATCTGCACATTAGACAAATGTATGTGGAAGCTCATGTTAGAAATGACAAAAATAAAATGTAATGGTAAGCTAATATCAAAACATACTAAGTAAGTTTGACTTTCTACATAAAATATGAGAAAAAATGAGCTTGTAAGTCAAATATTCAGCTAATCTCATAAATTAGACTTTTTATCTCACACATTTTGGTGGAGTATAGCTCATATTTTGGGCATGCTATCTCAAAATTAGGACTTGTTTTTGTTTTTGACTCATTTACACAGTAGCCTGTGTTTAAATTATGAGAAATTAACACTTTGTCAAAAGTAAAATATAAGGATTGTGTGAGATAAAAAGAAAAACTTTGAATAATAAGTAAAACTTTTGATTTAGTTCGTCATATTTATTACTTAGAGGGTCAACGTTTCTACGTACAGTATCTCAATTTTTTAATTTATTTGTTATTATACAATATTTCAGAACAGAATAATCACTATTACAGTGCAATATAACCAAAAGTGAAGAAGATAAATCAATTTAAAAAGGAAAAAGAAATACAATGAAAGTAGTAATTGTTTAATTTCAATCTGGGGTCGGATTAAATGAAATCTGGGGTCGGATTAAATGACATAATATCGCACAATAATAATAATTAAATCGGTATTTACAACGTTTCAAATCGGCTTTTTTGAAGATGGTGAAGTCATGGCCCGCCCTACTCTGCTTCTGATTGGCTTGGATTGGTTGTATTAGCGTTAAAGCGTGAGTTTGGTTGGTCAGGGTTAGAGTATGAAAACCAGTGTCAGCCAATCAGAGGCAGAGTAGGGCGGGACTTGCCTTCGTCATCCTAGGAAAAGAAAAATCAAAGCTCCTGTGACCTAATTTCTTTATTGCTTTTTTTCAAACACAACAACAATGCGCATGCGCCAAGCCGTGACGTGTCGATAAAGTGTCAAACAGAAGGATGTAAAAATGATCGAAAACACTCAGGAAAAACGTAATAAGATACTTAGTCGTCGCGCACCGCGGCAGTTTGGATAACGTAACCGTTGGAATCAGCCGTTACGGTTAACGTTACGGACTAACCCCCCCCCCTCTTCGGTGGAGCGGAGGAAATACGTTTAACTCACTTTTGGACCCGCGAGATTGACGTCGAGCTAACTTAGCTAGTTAGCGACAGTTGAGCTAACCGGAGTCGGTGACGTAGCCAAACTCAACGGTAGCATGGTAACGTTACCGGGCTCATTTAACACACGACCATGTAGTGAACGTGAACCTGTCGGTGTACAACGTTAGAAGCCACATCGGTTAGTTTGGGGAGTTAGTTAGCGCGGTGACGTTAACGGACCCAGCCGGTAGCGCGGTGACGTTAACGGACCCAGCCGGTAGCGGTTAACGGACCCAGCCGGTAGCGGTTAACGGACCCAGCCGGTAGCTGTTAACGGACCCAGCCGGTAGCGGTTAACGGACCCAGCCGGTAGCTGTTAACGGACCCAGCCGGTAGCTGTTAACGGACCCAGCCGGTAGCTGTTAACGGGACCGACCCACGGAGACAAAGATGTCCCGGAGGCGGCTGGACAGTCGCAGCGGGCTCGCAGCCGGTCTGCTCGGCGAAACCCAGACCCCCATCAGCACGGAGCCGATGGAAAGTGTGTATGAAATCACCGGAGAGCTGGGGAGGTGAGTCCGACGTTAGCGTCCCGGTGTCCGGACACCGTGAGTCGGTGCTACCGGCCACATCCGGACACTTTCAGCCTGACGCACTTTCCTTATAAATGAGCTTTATTGACCATAAATTCCCCAAATTAACTGTAAAACTAAAGTTAACAAGTTAGTGTTACGTGGTGTTAAACGTCAAAAAGAGTAACAGACGTTGAAAAGAAGTGTTGAAAATGGGACAAAAACGTAAGAAAAAGTTAAAAACTTTGGAAAAAGGGTTAGAAAATGTTTAAAGATTTACTAAAACATCATCAAAATAAAGTCTAAAAAGCAAGAAAAAAAAAAAAACTTTTGAAAAAGCGACAGAAAATGTTAAAAAAATTAACTAAAACATCATTTTAAAAAAACTACAAAAAAGTGACAAATAACATCAAAAACTTTAGAAAAACCCCAAAAGAAAATGTTAAAAAAATACTAAAACATAATTAAGAAAAACAGCAAAAGTCGGAAAAAACAAAAAAAAATTTAAACTCTAAAAAAGTGACAAAAAACATCAAAAACATTGAAAAAAGCAACAAAGAAAATGTTTAAACATTTAATAAAACATAAAAAAAAATTAACTGTACAATTTTGCATTTGCATTGGATCTGGATCGTTAAAGGAAGTCCAGCTGGTATAGACGTTAACGGGACAGTTACCCTTGTGTTATTTTGGGGAATTACAAAGAACATTGATATAGGACAACATGAGGACAACATGAGGACAACATGAGGACAACATGAGGACAACATGAGGACAACATGAGCATGTGCATTACAACATTATGACAATCTCATAACCACAGTGTATAAAGAGCACAGTTTACAATTATATAACAAAGATCGTAACAGCAAGGACCGCCTGAGAAATTTACATTTTTATTCAAGTCAGTGGTAGTTTATGAACTATTCTAGTTTTGATAATTATTAATCAACATTTGCATTATGCATTATGGTTTTTAAAGTCAGTGCTTTTCCCCATAATGGGTATTTTTTATTTGTTTACCAATGATTCACCTAAATACTTTGTTAGTACGGTACTGAAAATGCAGAAAATCCACGTTTTTGACTGACTGACTGACTGACTGAGATGTGAAAACATGTCCGTTTTTAGAAATGTCTCGTAAGACATCGTCTCTAGAAGTCTCTAAAATTACTCGACTTTTGTTTTTGTTACAGAAGGAAAAATAAAATACTCACGACTGTTGACTAGAAATAGATTTCTAGATTTGGAATAAATGAAAAATGTATTGCAAAAAGAAATCTAATCAGCACCCGTGTCTCCAGAAAGAATCAAACCGGGACAAAAGCTCATGGTCCCAGACCTGGTTTCTGTTTTAACCCCCGTTGTGTCCTCGGGTCAAATATGACCGGTTTACAAAAACTTTCTCTATCAGAAAAGAATGTGGAAAAAAGTGACAAATGTTGAAAAAAAACTACAAAAAAGCAACAAAAACATGTTTTTAAACGCTGAAAAAGTGACCAAATTTTTTTTTTTTAATTTACTAAAACATAATTAAAAAACGTGACAAAAAACCTTAAAAATATTGGAAAAAGCAACAAAGAAAATGTTTCAAAAATTACTAAAATGTAATTTAAAAAAAACTACAAAAAAGCAAAAAAAAAATCAACAAAAACACTTTTTTAAACGCTGGAAAGTGACCCAAAAACATCAAACATTGGAAAAAGCAACAAATAAATTGTTAAAAAAATTACTAAAAAATACTAAAAAATAACTTCAAAAGTGACAAAAAACATCAAAAACGTTGGAAAAATCAACAAAGAAAATGTCAAAGAATTTACTGAAACATAATTAAAAAAAACGGAAATAAAGTGACAAAAAATAGGAACAAAATGGACAAAAAAAGTTGAGAAAAGTGGAGAAAAAGAACAACAAACTGTTGAAATTTCATCCCCGAAAAAACACAGTTACAGGTCGACGGGAAGACGACACGAGGGTTAAAGACACTGAGACTAAAATAAGTAATACTGTTATATTCTTTAAACATGAGAATAAACACGCCACATATCACAAATGGACCACAGAAACGTTGTATTTATAATAATATATTCAAGTCTGCATGTTCAGTATTTTCATGCACAGGTTGAGTAATTTAAGCTTTGACTGCATTTGGACTTCGGAGCGTGCGATTTAACGACAGCAGCACCCCCCTCGCGGCGCCAGGGACGACCCGACTGGCGGTGCTACAGTAGACCTGGTTGTCATGTTGTTGTCATGTGTTTGGCACTGTGTGGGAGCCATGGCAACAGCTGAGGGAGGGGGGGGGGGGGGGGG
>NC_048417.1:1724951-1725324 GCF_013103735.1 Etheostoma cragini
TGCAGATGTGGAAACCGGACTTTAGAAAGAAGAAATGGTACGAGCCACTTCCGTTCACCTGTTTGTGCAAGTTGTCAAAACAGGAAGTTGTGAGTTGCGATGTGTTTTAAGAACATAGCAATTCTACTTCTGCTTCTGTCCTTTTAAGGAGTGTTTATTCTCAGCTTCAGTCCAGCAGAGAGAGTCAACAGAGTCTTAAATTAAGAAACGGGGACATTCAACCGTTGAACTTCAGTTTCACCGTGTTTCCATCTTCCTTTGTTGGAAGATCGCCGATGACACTTAACCCTCATAATGTCCTCATGTTGTCCCCATGTTGTCCCCATGTTGCCCTCATGTTGTCCTCATGTTGTCCTCATGTTGTCCTCATGTT
>NC_048417.1:1727863-1729185 GCF_013103735.1 Etheostoma cragini
GTAGTCCTTACCTAGGTACTGTCAGGGCCTTATACTCTGCTCCTGACTGGCTAGTAGTCCTTACCTAGGTACTGTCAGAGCCTCATACTCTGCTTCTGACTGGCTAGTAGTCCTTACCTAGGTACTGTCAGAGCCTCATGCTCTGCTCCTGACTGGCTAGTAGTCCTTACCTAGGTACTGTCAGGGCCCTCATACTCTGCTTCTGACTGGCTAGTAGTCCTTACCTAGGTACTGTCAGAGCCTCATACTCTGCTCCTGACTGGCTAGTAGTCCTTACCTAGGTACTGTCAGAGCCTCATACTCCTCCCCTAGCTACTGAGCATGTGCAACTCCCAACAAAGATGGAACAGAAGTGAGATGTCTCACTCTGGAGCTAAAACAGAGCTCAACACCCAGGGGGAAAAGAGGAGCTACAGCAATGTGCAGTACAACAAAAATATGGTGTTTTTGAAAATGAAACCATGGAAACATATTCTAATATAACCTCTAAATTCAATTATGAACCTGAAAATGAGCATAAAAAAGACTAATGAATATTTTTGTGTGTCATGAATACCCAATAAGGTTGTGATGATTCTGTATTGTTGGATTGTTACTCCGCCATGTTGAATCCTGACCTTTCCATCTAGAAGCACATAGACTCTTGTATCTTCCCAGTCTTGAGTAACGTGAACAATTGCCCCAATGATCAAGACATGGAGTGAGATAACACACAGATGTTATCTACAGCCAGTAATTGAATAGCACCACTGTCCCAGTGATGTGGTCATTTACAACTAGCAATATGTCTTTAAGCCTGAGGATATACAGTATATTCATTAATATCATTTATATAATATATTATATAATAAATAAAGAGATATAATTTAGTAAATACTCAACATCATTTTCACCAAACTGCCTTAAGCTTTCATCATTACCGTCCACTCTGATGTGGATGGGACACCAGCTGGACAAGTTGAGCTGGGATGTCCCTTCCTTAACATCTAATGTGATCCATATGAAATGGGACTTTTCTTAACCCCCATGTTGTCCTTTGGTCACATTGACACAATGTCAACATTAAAAATATCAAAAACTTTGGGGAAAAAAGCACCCATAACATTGAAAAGGGGCAACAATGTTGAAGAAAGTAACCAAAATGTTTGTTTATTTAATGGTTGATGGGAGGACAACACAAGGGTTAAAGGTGCTCTAAGCGATGTTGGGAAACGTTGCTCCTTGTAAGTATTTTCAAACAAGACTATGTTTTTTACAGTGTGTTCAGGGGACAGGCAGCTAGCAGATAGTGAGATGTTTTTACAGTGTGTTCAGGGGACAGG
>NC_048417.1:1729285-1757133 GCF_013103735.1 Etheostoma cragini
TTTACAGTGTGTTCAGGGGACAGACAGCTAGCAGATAGTGAGGAGATGTTTTTTACAGTGTGTTCAGGGGACAGGCAGATAGTGAGGAGATGTTTTGATACATAAGAAATCAAAGGCCTGTAACTTCACTATTTGGAGACTGTTAGATCTTTTACTGAATGAAATAAATTAAATCTGAAATAGTTGTTATGGGAGACTTTCTAGTTACGTAACCAATGTCTCCCTGTTTATTAGCTTTAGCAATACTGTATGTCACCATGGTCATGCCAATAAAGCTTCTTTGAATTTAATTTACTTTCTAGTTATCCCATGTGAGGGTCAAAGCGCACAAGTGTGTCGTTTGCTGTCCTGATTATAAAGCCCTTTGAGGCAAACTTCTGCTTTGTGATGTTGGGCTAAATTTAAATGAACGTGACCTAAACCCTATGCCCACTTCCTGCTTCCTAGGGGGAAGTTTGCGGTGGTGAAGCGCTGTGTGGAGAAGGCCACGGGGAAAGTGTTCGCCGCCAAGTTTCTACGGAAGAGGAGGCGAGGCCGCGACTGCCGTGCCGAGGTCATCCACGAGATGGCCGTCCTGGAGGCGGCCCGCAACAACGCCCGGGTGGTCAACCTGCACGCGGCCTACGAGACGGACCACGACATCGTCCTACTGCTGGAATAGTGAGTTCCCAACCAAACCAGTGGCACATCCCAGTTAACGAGGTCTGAACCTGTCTAACACGAGGCTAAGTGTTTCTTCCCTAACCTCCTGAGACCGAGACACTCGCCCACGAGTAGAAACAGCACCTCTGATTCATAGTTTAATCACTTTTTAACCATAACGGCTAGCGACTCACCAAAAGTTGCGTCTAAAACCTGACAAGTTAGCGGTTACGGAGGTCTCTTCCGGGTCTTTCTGGCCTCTACGGGGGATTTTCTATTGAGCCTTTGAACTTCCAGCCTCTTTGGGGGTCGTTGGGCTTTAAATCCACACTGTTACATCCAAGATGGATCCACTTTATGTCCATAATTTATTGCGTTTTGGCTCATTTCTGCCGCTAGCTCGCGGCTCCGTCTCTCCTCTCTGTTGTTTAGGGAAACAGAGGCCCCAGTATGCCCATATATGGGAGATGACGTCACCCCTCTTGTATGGAAAGCCAGATGGGACAAAAAGGCCAATTTGCTGTATGGAAGGCCAAGAGGAGCACATATTTGACACACAGTTGCTTGTGTAGCATTGCTGTGGGTGTAATATCAATAAATATGACATTATTATGTTATTATTGGCATGAGTAAATGTCATGAGAGTAAAAGCGTCTTGACTTTCTTTGTAAAAATGCATCTATTTTGTCAACTGTTTAAGTTATAATGATTATTTCTTCCCAGTGTGACTCCCAAGACATATGAGAAGAGTTTTAGAGAGTAAAATGGCTTATTCATTACTTATCTGTCTGTGATATCAATACATATCTGGAAGATTCTTGTTCTGTTTTATTTATTTATTTGTCTTTAAGGCCCTACAACCATTTTTAACATGCAAGTGACCTCACTGCAACCCAAATATTCTAATAACCCAGTTTGTCCTAAAATAACTGATGTTCATATCTTGACTGTAGACCACAGGGTTGATGTTTTACAAGCTTTTATAAAATAAATCCAGACGGACAATAAACTGTATAAACAAACAAGTAAAAACCTGCACAGACAGCAGTGTTTAAGGGCAAAGTCCTGCTAGTCCAGTCTTAAAACTCGCTGCTGTTCCATGTAATCCTCATTCCTCCTAACAGGTTTGTCAGGATGGCTAAATTACTGTACAGCTTAGAGCCGAAACTCCTGACTGAACGTGGTCTTAGGTATCAGGTTCTTCTGACCTCCTGATCGTTCACATTCAGTCGTGTTTTCAAAGGAACTGTCCTTCCTTGTCTGACGTACATCTTGTTTCTGTGTACCATCAAAACAGAAACTAGACGTGAGCCCATGTTAGTATTAAGAGCACACAGGGGTTGTCTTGAGTGCATTGCTGTCATTTTCCAACCACACCTCTATTACGTGTTGTTGTTGTTGTTGTTGGAGACATTTTAATCCCTTCTCGAGAGCAAGGACAGTACTTCGTTGATCTAAGACAGTCTGGACAGCTCCCACAGGGTTAAGCAAAATAACAAATTACAAACCTGAATAACTTGAAATGGTTATAAAATCAGGCTTTGGCTGACGGTGCTTCCCAGTGAGTCAGCAGGATGGAGGGTGCTTTCTTGCTAATTAACATTTTGCCAGGACATGTAGGATCAAACCAATGGCCCTCTGGCGATGGGTTGGCCCCTGCACCCACTGGTCCCACCCTGCCGCCCATGACTACAGTATATCACTGTTTCTCTTGGTGAAAGTGCATCACGTACAATACTGCATGGAAATGTCACAGCGCCGCCTGTTATTTAGAAAATAATGCACTTTATGTCACTATACACGTGTCCGAGATTAAAAGCAACTCCTTTTCCACTGCCAATAAACAGTAATGTTGTATGTAAAATAACAGCTCTGAGACACTATATGCAGATATAATAGAAATAACTATGGTTTTATATACAGTGCGATATGCAGTTTGGCCTATTGCACATTTGAATATTGCCCAATAGTGGTGATCATATTCATATATGATATATGAGTAATAGATAACAGACAGTATTCAGATACTATCAATGGAAAAATAATAATACCCTGTTTTACTCATACTGGAAATTTCAGTAGACAATCTGGTGTGTGTGTGTGTGTGTGCGTGTGTGCGTGTGTGTGTGTGTGTGTGTGTACCGGTGTGTTTTCTCCGTGTCCAGTGCGGCCGGTGGAGAGATATTCGACCACTGCGTGTCTGAGGAGCTGCTGCCAGAGTCCCAGATCACTCGTCTGATCAGGCAAACTCTGGAGGGAGTCCACCATCTCCACCAGAGCAGCCTGGTGCACTTAGACCTCAAGGTCTGTACATACACACACACACACACACACACACACAGTCACATGCACTACTGTAGCTGGAGCCGAGGGAATCTATCACAAACTGCCCACTTCCGTGCTTGGCTGTTTCCTGTTCCCATGACACGGTTAAACCCAGGAGTAGGATTAGAGCTGCTAACAGCAACCCTCTGGCCCAAGTAAAGTGGGAAAGCTCAACAACACCGTGTAAAAAAAAAAAATAAGTAATTATGATTTTTACACCCCTGCAATATTAACAACAGGGGGTGAAATGAGGGCTTTGTTACCGGGCATTCCCAGTTTCAGATGCATCCCAGTGTTGGAGACATTACCCATGATGCCACCGCAGACTTCACAAGGCCAGAGATCTTGACACGCAGTAGATGCTGGTTGTTCAGTAACATCAGGAGCTCGTGCTGTACTGGATGCACAGTAACTTGTCTTGTGGAGAATGATGCAACAGTTTAACTACAGCAATGTTTGAACAGTGTCATGTGGTCAGGAGGTTTTTCACAAAGGTAAACACCTCGTCCTTGGAGGGCAGTTATTATTGACCAAGTGTTCAAAGAGAACCTGACTTATGTTGTGTAATGAGTATGAAGTACTTAACGTACTTTCCCGCACTTCTGCTCTCTGCATGGTGTTTATTCCCCTTTGCTTCTTTCTCAGCCGCAGAACATTCTCCTGACCAGCCTGTGTCCTCCCGGAGACATAAAGATCGTAGACTTTGGCCTGGCACGCAGACTGGGTGCGGTTGGAGAGCTCAGAGAGATTCTTGGCACACCTGAATATGTGGGTAAGGTGACGTTCATAAAACACGCTTTGATTACTCCAAAACATCCAACGGGAGACGCCATCACCAACAAACCCCCATTCAGCCTGGAAACCACCTCCAGAGTCCAAGGGCTCCTGTGTAATGCCTTTTAAAGGTCTCTGAGAGAAAAAACCTGTCAGTCTTTTAATGGTTATTGAGAAATCCTCAGCATAAGGCTGTTATTAATAGCATGATTTCACCATGCCAAGAGCCATTGTCTTTAAATACAACCCCGCTGTCCCGCACTTTTTGCCCAGTCTTCCCATGTTTTTCTACATTCCTGAAACAGATAAGTAGAGGACTAAACACAACAATATCAAAGCCCAAACAGAAGCGCAGCATGTCAGCAGCGGTGAAATCTAACACCGTGCGGTGTGAAAGGATACAGCAGGAAACCACATTAAGGCATTCCTGCAATATCAAATGGCAACTGACTGGTTTTTCATGTCTTCATTCAGCTCCTGAGATCCTGAATTATGAGCCAATCACAACAGCCACTGACCTATGGTGAGTGGCCACACTGGCAGTGACGGGAAATGTGTCGTCATTTGCATCATCTGAAGCCTACACTAAATCCTTTGTAGATGAAAATGAAGGGGGGTCATTATGAAGCCACAAACCACAAAGTAGCTCAGCTAAAGCTAACAGCTGTTTACAGTCTGGGTAATCATGTTAATGGTCACCTTTGTTCTGACTTTTGTAGTGGTCAAAATTACGGAAATCAGATTTAGTTATCATTGTGTGTGTGTGTGTGTGTGTGTGTGTGTGTGTGTGTGTGTGTGTGTGTACATGTTGTGACTGTGTTCTCTGTGTGTGTGTTGTTGTTCCTCAGGAGTGTGGGTGTTATATCCTACATGCTGGTGACGGGCGAGTCTCCGTTTGTCGGGGACGACAAGCAGGAGACGTACCTGAACGTGTCCCAGGTCAACGTGGACTACAGCAGGGAGGCCTTCTCCAGGGTGTCTGAGCTGGCTGTGGACTTCATCCGCAAGCTGCTGGTCAAAACCCCCGAGTGAGTAGAAACCCCCAACACCCCCAACACCCCCAACACCCCATCCAGCCCAGAGTAGAAACCCGTTCGCGTGATTTATTTTGAACTTTCCACCAATCCTCGAAAAATCCCACAATAGTCATTCATTTATTTTTTATTTTAATAACTTTCAATGAAAATGAGAATAACGATACCAATTTGTAGACCAGGTTTGTAACGAGAACGGGAATGGAGAGATATTTCCTCCTTTGTAGAGCTGTGTAGCTTGAATTATTACTTTATGTTATCACTATTATTATTACTTCAAAGGTCAAAGGTGACGCCAAATCCTCCAGTTTCGAGCCTATTATTTTTTGGGACTGTTATTGCCACGCTTCATTTTAACCCCAACCGGTCGTCAAACACCGCCTTCCAAGAACCTGGGTCAGGGCCTGGGCCTGGGTCTGGGTCTGGGTCTGTCCCAGGTTTCTGCCTAAAAGGAGTTTTTCCTCTCCACTGTGACCCTGTTGCTTGCTCTGTAGGAAACTACTAGACCTGTTGGGTCCTTGTAAATTCTGGAGTGTGGTCTAGACCTGGTCTATCTGTAAAGGGTCTCCAGATAACTCTTGTTGTGAATTGATACTATAAATAAAATTGAAATTCGAAAATGATTCCCTCCAATATCCTGAATCATATCGCATAATATATATTGCGTATCAGCCAAAACCAAACCAAATGAACCACTAACGATGATGTTTGTTGGAGATTTGACGCTGTGCTCGGCCTACAGGGACCGGCCCAGCGCTGCCGAGTGCATGAGCCACCCCTGGCTGTGGCAGCTCTGTCTCAGCCCGGACTGCACCTCCACCCGCACCGTCCGCGAGAGGAGCTGCGGCACCAAGTGGGCCGCCTCCCCCGAAGACCCCGAGGACAAGGAGAACTTCCTGGAGTCGCCCTCTCACGCAAAAAGGTTCCGCTTCGACGAGGAGAGGCCCGCTGCCGGAGACGGGGACTTCTGAAGACGTGACACGGGAGGAACTGAAGTGTAAGGCAGGGACGCCCACTTCCTCCTGTGAGCTTTTAAATTCTTTTAAGCCTCCAGAAAACCAGCTGTCGCCACACAAACGTACTTTAGGGACTGTTCATTTGTTATTTAAGGGGCTACCGGAGCGGTTTTCACCAGTAATCCATATTTCTATGACCCTCCAACATGATCGGGGGAGAAAATGGCATGACCCTCCCCAACAATGTATTGATGCCTTCTGTTCTTGTTTGCGCTTGGCAAAGATAAACAGAGAGCCACTGTTGTTGTTTTACAGTAATGACATACGTGACTTCTGCTTTCTCATAGATCGTCCAATACAACCTCCTGCTTGGCCAGTCGTCTGTATACTCTGTTCAAACTGGTACACCATATTCAGGATTCAGGATTCAGGATTCAGGACCATTCTTTTTCGATTTGGGGGGTGGGTGGAGCGGTGTTGCTCTGCTGACTTGACTGAGCACTGCAGACACACACACACCCAAACACACAACACACACCCAAACACACAACACACACACACACACACACACACACACACACACACACACACACACACCCGACGCCAGCCACCACGTCACTTCTGTTGCCCGTTGGCTACACTGCAAATTGTTTGGTTCTTACCAAGGTAAAAAAAACTTAGAATTAGAAGTGTTAGATAATTTATCTTGTTTTGAGAAAATTTCTTTTTGAATTTCTTATTTTAAGTGTTTACACTATAACCTTAAATCAAGCAAGCTCGTCAAGTGAGATGATGATGTCGCTGCATGGACCGATCATCCCTGGTTCGGACCACCTTTTCCTTCAGATTTAGTGTTTTTATCTTGTTTTTAGACACCCCTTTTTCGCAGTGTAACCCTTACTTCAGGCTAATTAACGGGCCAGTGAAATAAAACGTTAACCGATCATTGAGCGTTGACCGACGAGCAGGAAACGGTCTCCTCTGACACATTGTTCCCGCTCCGTGTCCACAGACAGCTGTCGGCTTGTACCGGTTTATGTTCTGTGCATGCAGCCGCTTTTCTGAAACCGCTTCCAAGACCGACGAGTCCACAGCGGCCTGTGGCGTTTAGGTCCTCGTCCGTCTCCCCCGCCTCCCCCTGCAGGTTACCCACTATATGATTTGGAATGAAATGGAGAAAACCGGACGAACTAGCACAGCAGGTATCGCTCATATACTTTTTTTTTTTAGGCTGAAAAGGGGTGCCGGGGGGGCGGGTCTTCGTCAAGGGGGGGGACCCTCCCCTATTTTCCTCCCGTGGTTCATTCCTTAAACACCGAACGGTCCCTTAGGGTGTGTTTATATTCCATTCATTTTCTAAATTCCCAGATGGACCACTCAGGCCAAAGATAACCAGCCACAGCGTTGAGATCCTTCTCTGGTCCAGCGCTGTTAAAACCTGTGTAAATTGTACAGTATTTCTTAATGAATCCAGTGTGTTTAACCTGAAGTATTCAGTACCTTTTCACTGTTGTTTAAAACTGTGTGTTGAGTGTCGTGGTTCCCGTTCTGGTGACGGCTAGCGTGCAGTATTTCTAGGTAAATCTATGCAAGGCTTCTGTTGTGCATTTTAAATCTATTTTCTAACAACCTTGCCGTTAGCAGCGCTCTGCCTTAACCTCAGAAGTGAAGTGTTCTTCCGCTTGAGCGGAAACGTGTGTGAGAATGGAGACAAGCACCTCTGCTTTGAGGAAGTGTGATGAATGTCCTTATTTGCAAGTCAAAGAGAACAAGGGACAGCTGGACAGCTGCATTATGGGAAACGTTATGACTCCCATTCTTTGCTCTGTGTCTAGGTATATGTCATTCAGTCACGATTTAACTGAAAATATCAGGACACATGATGCCGCCTCTGCCTTAGCTCCATCTCTTACTACCTGCAACGTTGCTGTACTCCCCCTCCAAGCTCCTCGTGGACATAAGACACCCAGCAGAAAGGCTGAGCTACACACACACCTAATACATTCCTTACATGTCTTTTTCTCCATGTCTGCAGTAGCACAAGGGTTTATTCTTAGCTCAGGGTTTTATATAAATACTCATTTTTTGTGATTCCAACCTTAGTATATTCCCCTTCTAAAGAATTCAACGTCTTCCACGCTTATGATGGATTGTTCCGATCCCAACATGAGCAACAGATCACGGTGTTCATGGCTTTCTGGTGCATCCTTCTGTAGTGAGACAGAAACCTAAACCTGAACCGGCTGAAAACCACCGGTGACTCACGCAGTCGTTCACACGCCACACCTACACTTCCTCCGATGATTTCCTCTCCACGCTGCGAGTTCCTCTTCTGTTGGCCAGGAAGAGAGAAGCACGACTTCAGCACTTACGCCATCACCACTCGTGTTGGCCCCATAAGCAAAGAGCTACTGATGAAAGTCTGTCTGGGTGCTCGTTCCTGGGGGGGCGGCCGGTGTTTTTTAGACCATCACCAAAGCCATTCGGTGTCCTTTCATTGAAAACTACTCCCGTCCCGTTGGCTCAGGGTGCCCGAAGTAAGATGTCATCTCAGGGCATGCTGCTCACTCTCTGCTCGCTTTGTTTTGTTTTCTTAATGTTATTCTTAAAGGCCTAATATTGTTGTTGTTGTTGTTGTTATTATTATTATTATTTATGTGCTGGACTTGTACTTTATATTTTTGTGTAAATAATGTGCTCATGTGTCTTATTATAAGGAAGTGTTGATCATGGTGGATGAGGATGATTCTGGAGGTATTTAAAACAACCTGTTGTGGTTCTAGTGTCGTGAATATGAAACGGGAATGTTTGACTGCAGTGGATTGGGAAGAAGAAGAAGAAGAAGAAGAGGAAGAAGAAGAAGAAGAAAGCAAAGGAGAGTTAGTTGATGGTAGAGGGAAGTAAAGCCGGAGAGGAGTCAGGTGGTGTCAGGCAGGAGGAAGAGGAGTAAATATCTGGAAATCAGTCTTGAAAGAAGCGTTTAAAGGAATAATTCAATTGTTTTCGGAAATCTGTGCATTTCCCAAAGTGTTGAACTAGTCCTGTTAAGTTGAGTGTAAAGATACGTAGGCACCAAAAGGCTTTTTGGGTGATGAGAAAGTAGAAATGATGAGTTTGGTGTTGTTTTGAAAGAGAGACGGACGTTTGTCCAAGAAGCAAACCACTGTATAACGTGGAATATGAATTATGAGGTGCTATTGATTCACGGGGTTTGCCGTCTTTTGTTCACTTGAATAAGTTAAAAAATGAGCTGGCAACTTGCTCTTGATCTCCAGTGAAACATTCGCTTTTTGTTCCGAGGTGCCAAACCGAATAAGACCACATTGTGTTGTTGTTGTTGTTGTTGTCACCAGCTGGTACAACGGCCTTTGTGTGGGAGAGGGCGTCTCCAGCCACGGCCATGCTGTCAGACTCAGAAAACTGGAACAGGTTCTCATCTCAGCGAGTGATCTAATCTCACAGAGTTAGCAGATTCTACTTGAGCTTGTTCACAGATTTGGATAAGTGAACTTAAAGATGTCCCAGCATCTGTTCTGCTACTGGATAAGGAAATAAGCTTGAATCTCAAGACCTTCTAATACCTCTCAAACCGGTGTCAGGGGTCTTGAGATGATTTGACCCGGCTCAGTTGTACAGAAACTAGGAGAGCTTTCCAGATGCTGCAGCATCTGTAAATAAGAGATTTTAAGACGTGGCGTGTAGCGTAATCTTGAGATTGGACTGGTTTTGCAGGGCACTGATGTCAGGGTCTCAGTCTGCAGGATGACGGCATGCTCGAAGGGCTCGGACAAAGTGGATCCTGTTTGCTGGCATTGTCTGTCCGCCACTTGAACATCTAGTCACTCATTGTGTGTGTGTGTGCATGTGCGTGTGTGAGTTTGTGTTAAGCCGTCATCCTCACAAGGTGGGGCACCCTCGATGACGCCCAACATTCCTGTTAGTTGTGTGTGAGCGCAGTCAGACTGAAGGACTCTGTAGGCTGCTGTCAAACCAGCTATAAGCAAATAAATGTCCCACACATGTTTGTTTATTTTGCATTTTAACTTGTTTTTAAGTGTATGAGCATTCTGATTGCATCTGAAATGACTAAAAAAATAAATAAAAAAAAAGACCTAATCCTTGTTGTATTCTGATGAACTGCAGGCGTCACAAAGCAAACTGGAAAAGCTCATTAAAGGTTGTAGAAAATATCTGTTGGAGTGTTTTATGTCTTATTTGTTGTCTTGAGTCAATCGCAGAGTAGGACATTGTCTTCTTCAATGTCCTACTCCGTCCACACTGCTGCTACCTGCTGATTAGAGACAGCTCCGTTACACAAGTGACGAACGAATGTCTCGGTTGTATTTTCTAACAGTTACCAGGACAACAGCATGGTGACAGTGTGTGCCAATCAACAAGCCGATGATTTTAAATAAAGCAATTCATCTTTAATCAGTACAGCATACAAGAAGTCAACTTAATGGAATGATTTAAAGTCACATTCAGCCAAATGAGTTGCAGCCATCGGCATAGTGCAAAGACTCTTACATAGAGATCACACAGACTGGACTACATCACTTAGAAACTAACACATGCTGATACAGTCGCACAGCAGACCTGGGTTTCACACATTGCAAGGGACAAAAAGTTCAGAATATCACGCATTTCTGCCACAAGGGAAAATAACCACGAGAGTGTAGTTAGTTAGTTAGAACAATTGTTAAGCTATAAGGTCATTTGAAGTAGTGTCTAAACTGTAAGGCATGAGGAAAAGAGCCAACCAAAGGGACTACTGCTAATGTAACATGCTCAGTTCATATTTTGAGATGATATTAAATGGGCCTGCATGTCAAAGTATGGAAGAGGATCAGGGCCACTGATGAAAAATATGTGAGTTCTGACTTTTTTCTCAGAAATCTGACTTTAATCTCAGAATTCTGACTTTAATCTTAAAAATTAAAAGTCAGAACTCCCATACATTTTTCACCAGTGGCCCTAATCCTCTTCCGTGGTCAAAGCAACGTTATATTAACAGAATTTGACGAGATCTCTCCTCAGGCTCCCCAGGATCTTCATCAGAAGGAGGAATTCAAAGCTCTTCAACTCCCATTTGCTAAGAGAAGAGCCTGTGGTGTGACCTAGAGCTCCAGAGCGGCTGCAGAGTTAACCTAGCAGTGAGATGGTGTTGGGATCAAAGTAAAGGAACCACTACACAACCTTTTTTTAGGTTGGTAACCACATAAATTAGCCAAACATTTAGAAAACAATCAAGAAGTCAACATGAGACATTCAGACGTCTTAAAGTAGCTCGACACAAGCGCACGTTAACACACAATGTAGTAAGCATGAGTTAAAGTAATGATCTCAAAGATCTCCATTCACCCTCCTGTTGTCCTCCCGTTGTCCTCCCGTTGTCCTCCCGTTGTCCTCCCGTTAACCATGAACTTGTCCTTCTAGGTCAAAATTGAAAATGATTTTTGGGGGGGGGCTTTTCCGATGTTTTTGTTGCTTTTTCTGATTTATTTCTCACTTTTTTCAGCTTTTGGTGCTTTTTTAAATAAGCTGTTTAATAACAGCTTCTACACTTATTCTTGGAATTCATGGTCAACAAACCTCATTTATATCAAATTATACGTAAGTTTTTATGAATTATTTTGACTTATAGTTTAGATGAAAGGATGTTGAGTGGATCTCAGATGGGAAGATGTCAAAGTTTAGCACGGGTACTGTTTGGAAACCATTAAAAAAACTCAAATGCTAAAAGATTAAATAAAACACCCACATGAAAGTAATGTATGCATGGAATCATCCACGTTATTTTTGGGCCAATTCAGTTGAAAGAAATCCATATTTCTGATAAGGAACACTTTGAAACGGGTCAGTTTGACCCGAGGACAACACGAGGGTTAAAGTAAATGCTTAGTTACTGGCTATTGCTGAACGAGGTAACCATGACGACGCGTTCGCAGTATTACAATTAGCACAATTAGCGGCGTTTTCCCATCAGCCAGCGGAGCTAACGCGTCTGACTTACTCTGTAACTCACTTATCTGTAAAGCGGCGTGCTGTTCTCTCCGGAGTAAACGGTTACTTTGACCGAACGGAGAGAGACACGAGCGACGTCTACAGCCAATGGAACGAGTGACATTGAGATCCAGGAACACACCTGCGATCTTCAACATTGTACCTTTAAGTTCAGTTAAAAATAATGCCGAAATTAAAACAATTCACCATGTTACACTTAATCATGTGCAACTGGAATTAGGAAAGGTCTCCTCATGAGCCAAAGCCGAGTAAACAACACACATCGGTCATGTTTCTACGGAGCTTGAGCCAGAATCAAATGTAAAAGGTTTACACTAAGCATGGAGGATAGTGGACCTACCTGCAGCAGGGGGCGGGGCAAAGGCTTCTGGGTAATCAGACTCAGGACAGGTGCATTTAGCAGCAGGACGCGACACACACACCAGCATCTGTTACATGCTCTAAATACTGAGCCCTTAAACCGTTACAATGAGGTAAGACCAGCGAATGAGACCAATCGGAACCAAACTCAAAACTCCTGAATGACCCTGAAGTGGTTTTTGATGGAGTGGGGCTCGTCCTCAAAGTGAAGCTTCTTTCTCGGACGGGCCCCAAACTCCTCCAGGGTCTTAATGAAGTTCCCGTGCTCACGGCCCACCCAGGCCCGCATCGGGTCACGCACCTCGTACGGGGTCACGTGGGCGTGGATCGACACTCCGCAGGAAGCCAGTTCCTTTAAGACCCGTTTGTTGGTCACCCAGGTCTCGCTGCCCCCCGGGTGCCCCCCGTCCAGCCAGTAAATGTCCGAGATGCGACTGACGAAGGGCGACATGTTCAGGTCTGAGCGGGCCCCGGCCAGCTCGTACGCCATCTGGTTCAGCACCACGCAGCCTTTGCTGAAGCCCACCAGGGTCAAGGAGAACCCAGGGGGGATGCTGTCAGCGCCTCCTTGTGGCTGAAGGGGGTGCGGTAAGTTGGCTTGCTCCATGCCGTGGCTCAGCAGGGCCCTGGGACCAGAAAGGCGTTAGACTCAGCGCAAGGAGGACACAACTGTAAGTTCAAGACCTTTATTTGTCCCCATTTTGCTGCAGTAGCAAGAAGTTGACATAGAGCACATAACAACAAAGACAACAACATGGATTAAAAATACAGGATCAGACCAAAATGGGGAAATAAATACAACATTAAAAGTTTAAGTCCCAGTGTCTTATGTGCAGACGTCACCTATTCTTTACAGAGTTGAGCAGAGGGTACAAAAGAGGATTTATACCTATTAGTTTAGTTGGTGGCCGACTGAAGCAGGAACCAGGGGGCAGCAACTTAAATCCTGCATTCAGGGTTGAGAACTATCGGCCATGTTGGATTCTGCCTTTTGAAGCACATGTCTATTGTCCAGATCTGTTGAATCCCAGTGATTTTGCTGCTAACTTTAATCAACGCAACACAATCACCATGCAGTCATTTGGTAAAGCTCGTTTAGAGGTCTTCACACCGGATGCACTAAGAAGTCAGCGACTACGATCTACTGTCACCATTATTTGGGGAAAATGCGAGGAACGTGTTGTTTTTCTGCTGCGCAATCACATGTTTAGGGGCTTAGGATACTCGTCAGACCTACTGGAAACTGCCAAAGTTGTGTAGTGACTGGGCTCGGACGGGGCCAGCGCCCCCCATAGTGTCCCCCCATAGCGTCCCCCCATAGCGCCCCCAAACACACAGCGGGGCTGGGGTATGTTCCTGTGATGTTAACGAGGTGGGAGCATAGCTCTTATCTCAGCACCCCTGTAGGGCCCCTTGCCATATTTTGTAATCACGTGAAAGTAAGAGCTCTCGTGTTGTTGTCAAACCTTTTTATAGACTGATCGCTCGCTGCTGATTGGCTGATTAGGAGGCCGGGCTATTTAACTTCCTGTTTGCGACGTTGGCAGCAGCTTATTCCTCATCATTCTCCAATATCTGTCCCACTGTGCTAGTTCTACGTTACCTGTGTTATTAGAGGTGCTGTAGTAAACCGGCTGTCGGACAAGATTAAACCCCGGGCCCTAACAGCCCCCCCCCAATTAGTTGTTTTTGTCCCAAATTTCACATGCTGGACAAGAGTCGATGTCTTCCCGCTCCTCTGGTAACTCTGGTGCCTTTATAACACACTGTACACCACCTGCTCAGCAGACAGACAACGTTAGCGCCTAGCTGGGGAACACAGTGGAGCATTTAGTTAACTATTTCCCTCGGGAGGGGGTAGGGACCAAAGCAGAGCAACAAGAACACGAATATTGGATTTACATGATAAAAGTTACATGAGTTGAGTCCAAAGATCGTTTTGCTGCCCCCAAGTGACCAAATGGGATTTAACTCATACAACGTGATTCAGATGCTCTATGTTGGGTAAACAAAGGAAGAAAAAGAGTTAAAAACAACAACAAACCTGAGTTGGTGAAACACTCCGGTGTCAGGTGAGTAGGGCGAGTGCTCCGGCGCCCCGAACATGTTGCTCTCCACAAAGTTCTGGTAGCAGCTGAACTTGTGGAGGTACATGCGGGAGGCCCGGACCACCCAGACGTGTTGGTGGGGGAAGCGTCGGCCCAGGACCAGGGCCACCTGCTCCAGACTCCAGGAGAGCCACTGGGCCCCTTCGAGCTGCAGAGCCATCTCCTCCTCAAAGTTCTACACACACACACACACACACACACACACACACACACACACACACACACACACACACACACACACACACACACACACACACACACACACACACACACACACACACACACACACACACACACACACACACACACACACACACACACACACACACACACACAGTTTAAGGCTGCAGTACACAACTTCTACACACTGGAACAACATGTAAAATATGACATATACCTATTGTCGCTCTGCATCTGTTTTCAATAGGAGTGTTAATTCCACTTTG
The DNA here is from genome assembly GCF_013103735.1 of Etheostoma cragini. Classification (NCBI taxonomy): domain Eukaryota; kingdom Metazoa; phylum Chordata; class Actinopteri; order Perciformes; family Percidae; genus Etheostoma; species Etheostoma cragini. The sequence continues at coordinate 1,743,955 of NC_048417.1, forward strand.
ACTAAAATTGAACTAAACACTTGAAATACAGAGAGAATTATACAAAAAACATCTACTCAAAGTCAAATAATTCGTTTCTCTGAGAGATGTTAGCTTGGACCTGAGAGCCTGACATCCTCTGAAAACATCACTCTCTCTGACACACTTCATGAGTCCCAGCAGCAGCAGCAGCCTCTCTTCAGATCCTAAAAACAGTGACTTCATTTATTTTATTAACATGGAAACATCACCATGGCGTAGCATCCTGCACATGCAAACGTCTCCTGGCAGATAGCAGCACACCGTGGGAATATTAACACTTGCCTGGAATGGACTGCAAATGAGGACAATGCAAGATAAGCTTTAGAAAAACATTGGTGACATTTAACCTTTTTATACTGGATTTGTAGGTGTCCATTCCACTTACTAAAAAAAGAAACAAACAGGCCTCTAATAGGACAGTCCATGATAGATAGGGGTGGGGTGGCACCTTGTACGGCAGCCCCGGCCACAGTGTATGAATGTGTGTGAATGGTCAATGTTTCCTGTAGATGTAAAAGCGCTTTGAGCAGTTAAGTCTGGAAAAGCGCTATATAAATACAGCACATTTACGTTTAGATGTCCACCCATTTTGCCTGCTTGTACCACTAATATGTGTTATGGTTTGGTGTTTTTGTCCTATCTTAATGTGGTAGTCTGTTTTACTGTGTTCATTTCTTAGCCTGGTTCTGTCATGTCTTGCGTTTTTTGTATTGTATAAAAAGGTATTTTTGGTCTGAGCTTGTAGATGTTCTGTTTCCGGTTTTATTTTGAAGTCTGGTCTCTAGTTCTTCTTCCTGCTCCCGTGATTACCTGATGTTCTCTACCTGTTTCCCAGCCCTCTTGTCACCTCGTTGCCCTCTGGATTTAGTCTTTGTGTGTCCTCGTCCTGTGTCAGGTCGTTAGTTCTGTTGGGTGTGCCCGTGTGTTTTTACCTCATTTTGGAATAGTTACCTGCCTGTTTTTGCTGAACACATTTTCTTGGTTTTTACCTTTTCTCTTTATTAAACCTTCCCCATGGAAGCTCTCTGCACTCGGGTCCTCCATTCCCATCAACATCATACACCCACAACAACATGTTTATATGCACCAACCATCGAGGCAACTTCCATATAATTGTACCAAGTGTGGCAGTCTTTGGGATACCAGAATCCATTTTATTTCCAGTCTGTAATGATGTGTCTTTGTAAAGGTGGAAGAAGTTAAACGGGTGTGATCTCCACAACACCCCCCCCCCCCCCCCCCCCCCCCCCCCTTTAAAAGGCGAGGGATGTAAATGAAGGCCATTTCTACTTGTGGCTTTGAGGGTTTTATTTACCCATCCGTGTTGACGTGGGTGTCAACAACTAGGGTAACAACTGTGTGATTAAAACCATTAGGTCAGTCATCATCATCATGATCATCATCATCATCATGATGGAGAACCGTTGACCCCACACAGAGTGCATGCATGTGTGTGTATCCCCTCCATCCACTCACCTGAATATCCCCGTGGAAAAACACCACATGCGCGTTGCTGCTCGCCTCCTGCTCCGGGTCTGCAGCGGTCTGACCGCCCGCGTCAGGCCGGAGGAGCAGCAGGTCGTTCACTCGGCTCGGGTCGTACCCGGGCACCGCGAGCAGCTTCCGGAGCCTCTGCCGCGGGCTCCTGGAGCGTGCATCTCGGCTGGCTGGTACGTGCAGCCCCGGAGGAGGTTCAGAGGAGGTGGTCTCTGCCACGGAGGTCATCGTTGTGGCCGCAGTTTTTAGGATGAAGTTGTCCTCGAGCGGGGTGCATGGACTGGACTCTAACATAAGAATATGATTTGGCGTTTTCTCTCTCAACGCAGTCACTCCATGCTACTGCTGTTGTGAGCTAGGTAGCTAGAGCTAGCTCTGAGCTAGCATCACAGTAGCTGCAGCTAACGACAAACCATGGAGCTAAAGCCGAAATACTCACCATTACACGCGGTGCTAAATCCGTCGTCAGATTCTCATCGTTGCATTTTCAGAATAAACTCATATTTTTAATTCTGACAGCTATGCTTTGGGTGTTTCTTACCACAAAGGGGCGCTGTTTATCATGCTACCATGGCTACTGCCAGGAAACCTAAAGCATTCCTGACCTCTGACCCCAGAGAGTGTGGCGAGTAAGATGGTACACTCCCATCTACTTCCGGTTTACGTCAGTCGAGGGCTGAGGATGAAGAAATGTGGGTAAAATAAAATAAAATGGAGAAATAAATGCAGAAAGGAACACATACATACATACATTCACGCACAATAAAGTGCAGTTACAACGTTGTGCAAATTACGTCTCATGCTGATAATTTAGCGTCATTCAGTAATCCCGAGTTTCCCAGTAGGCTGAAAACAGGAGTGAACCATCTTTAGCTGCACGTGCTAAAGTCTACTTGTGCAGGCTACGTTTCAGTGGCTATGTGGTGGACCCATAGACAGTTAAAGAAACAGACAGTAGCTGCTCTAAAGTTAGTGCATTAGTTGGTGTTTACGTACAGAAATCCGTGAATTGCACACATTTCCCGTGGTGCAACGCAGGAGAATTTCCTTTAACGCAGGTATGGCGTTACTTTATGGACCGACAGCCTAGCGTTACATGTTGTTTTCACTTGCACACGAGTTAGTAAGTTACTCCAGCTGGACTTGGAACTTGTTCTGTAATTGCACTGACAGTCAGTGCTGACAGTTTTTAGTTTCTAGAACGTTCGTTATTGTTTACAGAACGTTCGCTGTAACCAAAAACGAACGTTCTAGAACGTTCCAACTTTTAGAGAACACACAATAAAACTTAGTTTTAGTTAATAAAAAGTAATTTTACAATTTTGATTAAAACATGTGATGTGTCACTTATTACATCACTAAACGGACAAAAAAAGTCATTATTTCTTAAACTTCATGCACTAAACTTTTTTCCAAATAATCTTCTCTGGGATTTGGGGTGTTATTTTGTGTCTCTGGTGCTTCTGTCCTCCCGGGGCAGCAGCATGGCCGTGTCCTCCCGGGCCGGCAGGCTGGTGGCGTGTCTCCTCAACGTGTCCGAGGCTCGCAGGACGGACGTGGTGGAGACCGTGGCCACGGCGGCCCTGTACAACGCTGAAGGTAAGCGCACTTTGGTTTGGATCAGGTCTTGAATCAAATGAGACTGGAGACAATCGGTCATCTGATGTAATCCGAATCACTCAACCACAGCTGCAGGGATTAATCGACTAATTGTTTGCATTTAAATTAATCGCCAACTATTTTGATGATTGAATAATCAGCTTGAGTCATTTTTTTATTAAAAAAACATTCCCAGATTGCAGCTTCTTAAACGTGAATGTTTTCTGGTTACATCTGTCCTCTGACAATAATTACATTTTATTTGTATAGCACTAAATGACTACACCAGTTATCTCATTGCTCTTTCCATAAAGAGCAGGTCTAGACCGGACTCTGATGTTATTTACAGAAACCCACCAAGAGCAAGCACCAGGCCACAGAGGAAAGGAAGACCTTCCTTTTAAGAAGCTGAAACTTGGAGCAGAGCCATGGTTCAGGGTAGGGGGGAATCTGCCTTGACCTGTTGGGGGTGAGAGAGAGAGACAGAGAGAGAGAGAGAGAGAGAGAGAGACAGACAGACAGAGACATGGAGAATTGCAGCAGAGGGTGTGGCGCTGGAACATGGAGGCAGCAGGTGACTCCAACCACAGATCCAGAGCCAGAAACACCTGCAGGAAGGGATAGGAGGAGAGGAGAGGGGAGAGAGAGCACAAGACTCCATGGGAGAGAGAGGGGGGGGAGAGAGAGCACAAGACTTCTAAACTGAATATCTTTGAGTGGAGAACAAAACCAGGCATCTGAGGAAACATTTCAGGATTTTCTGACAACTGACTGAGAAGATAATCAACAGATTAGTAGACAATGAAAATAATTGATCGTTGCAACCCTAAAAAACGTTTATTCTCAAGCTGCGTTACAACCCAAAGCCAACTGAAGCCAACGATAAGACCGCTAACCTCAGTCTGGTGGTTCCTCGTCATGCTGCTCTTCATTTCACATTACTGAATCTACGTATTCACAGCAGCTACACTCTAAGGAATAAATCCCTAAAATAACTGCAAAAGTACAGGCAGCGGAATTACAAACAGAATTTTTCAGTTAAATAACTGTCAATGGTGAAAAAACATAACGCTTTCTGTTATATTGTAAATTAACAGAAATATATCCATAAACCACGCACAAGGGACAAAATTTGTTAAAATTCACAGTCATAAAACTGTTAATTTACAGATATTTCTGAGATTTTTCCCCCACAACCACTTCCCCCGCCGAGTCATAGTTCCTGGTTTCTCCGGCACTTCACCTATGAAACCTCCGTCTTTGTCCCCCTCCACACCAGGCGGTAGACGCGAGGGGACCACGGTGCTGAACATCTTCAACGACCAAGACTACAACCGCTCTGTCATCACCATCGTGGCCACCATCGACTCCATCAGTGAGTGCTGCACCTTTACATCTGTGGTGAAATACGACGGTTTTAGGTTCCTACTCTACTCCGGAGGGAAGGACGGAGACAGCTACTTACCCTCCAGTCCTCTGAGAGGGAGCAAATCCTTTAACCCTCATGTGGTCCTCATGTGGTCCTCATGTGGTCCTCATGTCGTCTTCATGTGGTCTTCATGTGGTCTTCATGTTGTCCCCATGTTGTCCTCATGTTGTCCTCATGTTGTCCTCATGTTGCCCTCATGTTGCCCTCATGTTGTCTTCTTGTTGTCTTCATGTGGTCTTCATGTGGTCTTCATGTGGTCCCCATGTTGTCCCCATGTTGTCCCCATGTTGTCCTCATGTTGTCCTCATGTTGTCCTCATGTTGCCCTCATGTTGTCCCCATGTTGCCCCCATGTTGCCCCATGTTGTCCCCATGTTGTCCCCATGTTGTCCCCATGTTGCCCCCATGTTGCCCCATGTTGCCCCATGTTGTCCCCATGTTGTCCCCATGTTGTCCCAATGTTGTCCCCATGTTGCCCTCATGTTGTCCCCGTGTTGTCCCCATGTTGTCCTCATGTCGTCTTCATGTTGTCTTCATTGGTAAATAATTCCTAATTTCTGTTTTTCTAACTCAAACATTAGGTATAATTTCCTATAAATGAGGTTTATTGACCATAAATTCCAAAATAACTGTAAAACTAAAGTTAATAAGTTAGTGATACGTAGTGTTAAACGTCAAAAAAGTGACAAAAAACATTAGAAAAATTTAAAATCATCGATAAAAAGCGTCAACAAAAGTGATGTTTTATCCCATAACTTTTGTGTTTTTATGTTTATATACATCAAAATATTAATATTGCAATATTCAAGCTCAATATTGCAATATCACATCTTATTAAAACCATGCAGCTCTACTGTGTAGTATTTGTGTTTGGTGTGGTGTTGATGTGGTGTTGATGCGGTGGTGTCGTCCCACAGAGGACGCGGTCTTGGCTGCGTGCGAGCGAGCCTGCGGGCTGATCGACATGCGCGCCCACTGCGGGGGGCACCCATGCATGGGTGCTGTGGACCTGGTACCCATCTACCCCCTGGGGGAGGATGTGGGGGTGGAGGACTGTGCTACAGAGGCTCGGGGTGAGAGGCTGTGTGTGTGATTTTGTGTGTGTGTGTGTGTGTGTGATTATGTTTGTGTGTGTGTTCATGTGTGTTCCTCTGACTGAGTAACTCACCCTCAGGTGTGTTTTGTCTGTCACGCTCTTCTCTAAAATGCGTGCATGTGATGACATGCGCTCCATTTGCCGGTGCACTCACACGTCTGTTAACATGCTAACATGTTAACATGTTAACATGCTAACATGCTAACATGTTAACATGCTAACATGCTAACATGCTAACATGTGTTCCTGCCGAGGCCCAGCTGTGGCTGAGGGGCTCACAGAGCGGGTCCCGGGCACCAGTGCCTTCCTGTTTGGCTGGGCGGACTCCCCCCGTCAGCGGGGGCTGGCCCAGAGGAGGAAGGAGATGGGCTGGTTCAAGAAGACGCCGGACATGCAGTCCATCAGGCCCGACATTGGGCCGCAACCACGGCAACGGTTCGGTCTCACAGGTGAGCCAGAGCGGTTAGAAAGTCTACGCTGACTTTGAATGTTTGAGCCTGTGAGGAAGGTTTAAACGTCTCTTTGTAGGGTTATATTATATATATCGCAGGTGACTTTGTCTCTGTGTTTACAAAACAAGCCACAGCACTCTTCCTGTCAAACTTAAAAATCAACACTTTTGTTGACGCTTTTTAGCAATGTTTAAACTTTATTTTAATGTAACGTCCATATGTAGAGCGTCCTCTAGTGGACAGACTATGCAAGGCCATCACTAACAGGGACATTGTAGAGCGTCCTCTGGTGGACAGACTATGCAAGACCATCACTAACAGGGACATTGTAGAGCGTCCTCTGGTGGACAGACTATGTAACACCATCACTAACAGGGACGTTGTAGAGCGTCCTCTGGTGGACAGACTATGTAACGCCATCACTAACAGGGACGCTGTAGAGCGTCCTCTGGTGGACAGACTATGTAACACCATCACTAACAGGGACGCTGTAGAGCGTCCTCTGGTGGACAGACTATGTAACACCATCACTAACAGGGACGCTGTAGAGCGTCCTCTGGTGGACAGACTATGTAACGCCATCACTAACAGGGACGCTGTAGAGCGTCCTCTGGTGGACAGACTATGTAACACCATCACTAACGGGGACGTGGAAGAGCGTCCTCTGGTGGACAGACTATGCAACACCATCACTAACGGGGACGTGGTAGAGCGTCCTCTGGTGGACAGACTATGTAACGCCATCACTAACAGGGACGCTGTAGAGCGTCCTCTGGTGGACAGACTATGTAACATCATCACTAACAGGGACGCTGTAGAGCGTCCTCTGGTGGACAGACTATGTAACGCCAACGTTCATGGTTGACCGTCCATTTTTAACTTTTTAAATATTCATTCATCTAAATCATGTATTTGTCATTATAAATGATTCTGATGATTTTTTTTAAAATCGGTTATTATAAATGCCGATTCCGATGGGAAAATGCCTTACATCGGCCGATATATCGGTCGGGCTCTAATACGGTTGCACTTCTGCGTATGAATCCAGAAGTTCTGCTGTTGAGAAAAAGTAGTGCCTGAGGAAGGGACGTTGTGACGTCAAGGTAAAGCGATTAAAATAGTCTAAATACTGCCTACACTTGACATTGTTGTTGTGTTTTTGGGCCTTTTACTTAAAGTCTTTTTTTCTCAAAGAAAGTAAAAGACAGATCAAGTGTAGCATTTGGAAAATGTCTCTTTAGTTCTGATTTTGGCGGATGTCCTGCAGGCGTCGGGGCCGGTCCATACGTCATGAACTGCAACGTCACCATCGACACCCAGGACGTGGCCGTGGGACGCAGCATCGCCGCGGCCATCCGGGAGTCGGCCCCGGGGGGGCTGCCGGGGGTGCAGGTGCTGGCTTTGCCACATGAGGGCGCCGTGGAGATCGCCTGCAATGTGGAAAGCGTGAAGGGAAGCCCTACGGGGGACACGGGTGCAGGTGATCCGTGGCCGTGTTTCAGCGTCGGCGGCCAGCTGTACCGCCATGCGCCAGCGTCCCTGATCGCAGCGAGGGTGGCCCAGCTGGCGGGGGGGCAGGGGGTCGCCACCACGGGCACCGCGCTGGTGGGGTTCACCCCCCGGGAGTGCAGGGGCCTAGCAGAGCTAGCGCTGTCCCGAGGGATCGCTGAGTTCTGGAAGGAGCAGCGCGGGGTCCGGATGTGAAAATGAGTCCTTGTCAAAACCGGTGAAACCTCGTTCGGGACGGGAGATCTAATCATGATGGTTTCATGATGTTTTTAAGACTATTTAGCAAATTGCTGAACAATACTGTTACAACTGCTGAAGTATTTGTTTGCTTTGCAGTGTGTGTGTCGTATTTGTTTGTTTTGCAGTGTGTGTGTCGTATTTGTTTGCTTTGCAGTGTGTGTGTCATATTTGTTTGCTTTGCAGTGTGTGTGTGTGTGTGTCCTGTGTTTCCTGTGCCGGTGCTTGGGGATGATTGGTGGAGTTTGGCCACGCCCAACCCACGATTGGCTGCAGCTGTCGAGGAGCGGATATTTAAAGGAGCAAGATGGCGGCCGTGGGGGGGGGGTCCAGCAGGCATTCCTCATCCTCCTCTCCTCCCAGCCAGCCACACGTTGTCTTAGTTAGGTTGTTGTTAGATAAGTACTTTAGTTAGTTAGTTTAATGTAGTTTAATTAGTACGTTTCAGTTTCCAACTGTTATTCTTTTGGCCATATTTGGTTCGTTAGGTTAATTTCTTACTTTCTAGACAGTGTTGTTTTGTTTGTTGTTTTCGTGCTAGGTCACCCTGACGCTTTTATTTAAGTTTAATTATTTGTTATGTTAAACAAATACGTTGATGTCCAAATAAATACATCGTGATAACACAAAGTAAGTAAACAACGTCCTCCGCTGCAGTGACTCGAAGCTGAGCCTTTGCAGGAGACGTTTCTACGTCATCAAACCTGCAGCTAAAAGGCTCTCGTCAGCAGTGGGATTTGAACCTACGCCTCCGTTTAGAGCCCTGATGTCCCTTTCTGCTCAGGAAGGAGTCAAACCCCTGACTCTGTCGTCCTGACAACTCAAACCACGGAAACAACCTGGATGTGACAAGTCATGTTAACAGAAATCACAGCTTTACAGACTCACAGTATTGGCAGCTGTATCATACAAATAAATAGTTTTAAAAAATCATACATTGTGATTTCTGGATGTTTTTTTTAGATTATGTCTCACAGTGGACATGCATCCACGAGGACAATTTCAGACCCTCCATGATTTCTAAGTGGAGGAACTTGCAAAATAGCAGGGTGTTAAATACTTGTTTTCCTCACTGCATGGGAGAGTTAAAGAAACATGCAATTTTCATGCAAAATAAATGCTTAAACATGAAATTTCACAGATGAAAAAGGTATTTTACAATATATTTGCTGTTGTTGAATTTAATCTCACAACTCTAATCCTTCAAATGTTAGATTTAAGTATAGTGACTGACTGTCCTGATACTAAATTTGGATAATGCTAGTTGTGTCAGGTAAAGTATTTTTATCTTATCTTTTTAAGTAATAAGTAATATATTAGTAAGATGCTGAAATTATTATGCATAATGGAGCTGTTCTGCCAGACAAGAAATTACAACAAAATTGAGTTTCTTTGAGACTTAATAACCTTTTTCTTTGATGCTTTTCCATCTGGATTTGTACAGATATTTTAGCCATGTGGTTTTACAGCCTTTTGTGGCAAATTGTTACATAGAGAGTGTATGCATGCATCTGTTTTTTTTTTTATAAAACACATGTTAGCAGTAGACTCTGTCCAGTGTGTGAAAATAAGGTAGTCGATGTCAAGTCTACACACCCAGTCCAGAGGACACTAGTATAGTCTGCATTAAGATATGAGATGTGATTTGTGATTTTTATATTTTTAACTTTCTTAGCAAGTGCTAGGGTTGCCGAACCAGTAACTATATCGTTTCGTTTCGTTTATTTCACACGTCATCACTGTACATTCAATCACAATTCCATGATGCACAACAATCATATACAGGACGCATGAAATGGGAACCCCAAATAAGCTACTAAAAGCTTTTCAGAGGGGGCCCTATAACAAACACACAACAACCAACACACCTCCAAAACTCAATTACCATGGATATATCATGTGGGATAGCTCATGTGGGATAGCTCTTAATAACTCTTTCTTCTTTGTAAATAAAGACTAGATTTTAATAGTCTTGTGTGTTGTTGAAGCAGCAGCAGCAGCAGCTCCGGGGCTTAACTGCAGTTCCTCCAGTGGCCACTTGGGGCAAGTCAATCCCATAGACCCCATGTTAAAAAAATCCCCCAAAATACGATGTCTATTTAATCTACATCTCCGTAACAACTGTACAGAGAGCTGTGGTTTCCTTATTAAATCATGTGTTTAGCATTGTTCTTATTACGCATTCCGTGTTGATTACTGATCAAAATCACTGCCGCCCAACGTGGGGCTCGAACCCACGACCCTGAGATTAAGAGTCTCATGCTCTACCGACTGAGCTAGCCGGGCTGTGGTGCGATGACCGTTTATAGAAACCATACACCTATGTTGGGAAATCCGACTTTTGGTCCGTTTCTTTACTATTGATTACGGTCATGTAGCGATATGCTTTTTTGTTTATACTGTAGGTACATGATCCGTCCTGCGCATGTGCAATATGTTCAGATGATAATCATGCTGGACGAGGATTTACGGCACGGCACGATCTGTTCCACTCTGCTGTTAAAGCTAACGACGTCATCTTAGCTAACAGCTAATTTGGCTAACCGCTAATTCGGCTAACCGCTAGCTAACAGCTTGATTCAGCCCAGTTACTCAAACTAAACAGTGGTGAAAGCAGGCTACAGCTAAATTAAGACTTTACAGTAAAAGTAAAGCCAATAAATTGAATGATTGTGTTTTAAATGAGCACAACTAACGTAGAACTGACGTAACAGCTGTTATATGTTCAAACCGTTATTTTCAGTTTTGAGGGTATTTTACAAGCTGTCTCGGCTAGCGGTTAGCCGAATTAGCTGTTAGCTAAGCTAGCGTTAGCTTCCCGGTGGAGGCTAACGGACTTTCTTTAACTGTCTATGGGCACGGATCCCATAGACAAATCCGAGTTCATCGTGTTATATGTTGGCCAGCAGATGAATGGTTGTATTATTGAATTATTTTAAGAACCGCTTTACGGTTAAAAGGCTCCTTTGCTCGCCGTAGTGCGGAGCCTTTTTGACCCTCCGCGGCCACCGGAGGTTATAAAGTTGGAGTCTGTGTTCTGCAAGGTAAGAGTTATTATTACTGTACTACAAAAACATTAAGTTTAAACATTAATGTTACTGAGTTACTGTGTTATAAACGTATGCAGCACACCTGTCTACAGTGTGATGAAGAACTGAACCGTTTATGTAGATTAAATGTGGTTTATTGTTCAATGAAACAATGCTAATGCTAATTGGTAATTGTGAGAACGGGCAAATTAGCTTAGCTTAGCTATATCCACCAATGCTAAACAGGCTACATGTGGCTAAACTACTAGCTCATAATTAGGGTTCAACCCGCCAAGCAGTAGAACCCTTCTATGTTTGTTTGTTTTAGTTATTATTATTGTTGTTGTTGTTGTTATTATTATTTGTTGTCTGTTGTCTCAAATTCCCATGACCTGGAATAAGATAGAAATATGAAACTTGAGGGAATAACTGGATATGGTGTGCATGTGCTTCTATAGAAACATGAAGCCAATCGGCCACATGGTGGCGCTGTAATTAATGAAATTTCCAAGGGGGCTCCGATGGCGCCATTTTAATGCTACCTAGCACTCACCTGCAGTTAGCGTCCCATTGACTCCCATTCATTTTGGCGCCACTCTGACAGCACATAACTTTACATCTGAAGCGTTTAAAGACTCTGTTTGTCCGTTGTTTATTTCTAAAGAAACACAACAATGTATAAAAGGCTCCGTTACCTTGTACCTCTCGTTATGGCTCCCTAGCAGATGTTTTTTGGAAAAATAGGTTAGTACAGGGTAAGTTCGCAGACAGCTTGGACTTCCATCAGCTGTTTAGGTTTAGTTGCTAATGTTAACTAGCTAGCAGTAATTAGCCTGTATCTATGTTATTGTTAACTAGCATGTTAGTTAGCAGTAATTAGCCTGTATCTATGTTAATGTTAACTAGCATGTTAGTTAGCAGTAATTAGCCTGTGCCTACGTTATTGTTAACTAGCATGTTAGTTAGCAGTAATTAGCCTGTATCTATGTTAATGTTAACTAGCATGTTAGTTAGCAGTAATTAGCCTGTATCTATGTTAATGTTAACTAGCATGTTAGTTAGCAGTAATTAGGCTGTGCCTACGTTATTGTTAACTAGCATGTTAGTTAGCAGTAATTAGCCTGTACCTATGTTATCTCCTAACATACCTACCTCTCCATCTCTGCTGATTGGGAATGATTGAGATTTCTCTTGCACAGCTACCAGAAGAGTTACAGCTTCCAGACAGGTTGCTACGTCACATCTACGTCATCAAGCTCAGTTGGAGGCTGCGCAAGTTCTGTGCACATCAGCGGCACGGTCTAGGAGGAGTTAGAAAAAATAGTTTTTTGATAAATCAGGATTTTTTACTAATAAATCTAGGGTTAAATGGGCGTGGCCTATATCAGGAGATCCAGTTGGATCCAGGGATCACGTGGATATGTGGTTTTTAAATGTCCGATGTACGGTTTATGGAGTTAAACTAGTTAGTAGGATACATGTTATGCAGTATTTTGAATTGTAGTTCTCTCAGTTTATTGGGGATAACTAAGTTGTGCGGTAGAAGCCATGTTGATTCCCAGCATATCATCCTTTCAGGGGTGGAATTTGAATTTTCGGTCATTTCCTGTTTGGAGCAAATGGGACAGTTGTGTTTACAGCTGGGTCTCTGCTGAAGAGTCGTTTCCCATCGGTTTCCGCCTTAGCATCCATGACTCTGTCGGAGAGTCGCCATCTGTGTGTCAAACGGCTATTTTTATCCCAAGTCGCGGCCTGAATCTTCTGGAAAACAACCAGCGCGTCGTGCAACCCCATTTTGAAATGTAAGATTTGGTTGTTGTTGAAGTTCATCTTTTAATAAAGCGTCTTGTGTATTATATAGACAGTGCAAGCTCGTGATGCACATGGTTAACATTTAATAGCACAGAGGCGAATTTGGCCAGAGGCCAGGTCAGGAATGAACTGGGGCGAGGTGAATCCACTCATTTCTTATATAAGGCCAGTATAAAGCACTGAGTAGCCTTTCATAAGGAGGTATGGAAGGGAGGCATGTGGATGGGAGAGTCATTTGTTTTTATTTTATATTTTTATTAGAACATTCCCTGACATTTGATGAGAGAGAGAGAGAGAGAGAGAGAGAGAGAATATAAATTAGAGAGAGAGAGAGAGAAGATATAAATTAGAGAGAGAGAGAGAATATAAATTAGAGAGAGAGAGAGAGGATATAAATGAGAGAGATAGAGAAGATATAAATTAGAGAGAGAGAGAGAGAGAGAGAATATAAATTAGAGAGAGAGAATATAAATTAGAGAGAGAGAGAGAGAGAGAAGAT
>NC_048417.1:1757233-1759627 GCF_013103735.1 Etheostoma cragini
AGATTGGACAGATAGTCTAGCTAGTGGTCTGGATTTACCCTGCAGAGATCTGAGGACCAGGTAACCAGAGTCCTCAGAAATCCACCGGAGGTTAGAACGCCAACACAAAGGAAGCCCAAGGCAACAGATATCCGGCCTAAATGGGTGAAATCCGGCAGAGTTTCCTGGTAGTGGAACGTCAAGGATCTGGACTAGTTCGGATGGGATCCAGCTGATTTAAATTGCTTTCTCTCCCCCGGTGTGAAGGAACTCGTTTTAATGCCCATTTATCCCTCAGAGCAGAATGAAGCCAAATGCTTTCAGAAACCAAAAACGAATTTAATGAATTTTTTATCCAGGTACTGTCTGCCTGAGCCGTCCTTGCCTACTTTCCTCTGTGTTTTGGGGGAAGAGCAGTTACTTGTGGCTCCCCATGTTATCTCCCAGGTCATGTATTAAACATGGAGCTAGTCTGCATAGTGCATGCGTACTATGTGGTATTTCAGTCCATCATCACAGCCACACTAGGACTCGTTTTAACCCTCTGGAAGAGGAAGAGCTTTATAATGTATTGATACAACACGCAGGCACGTGCACACACACACAACATCCATCAGCCTTGACATTTGAGTGTAAGATCCAGAGCAGTGCATCCTTACCCTGCCGGTGGCTTTGTGTATCCACGGAGACAGATGTCAGCAGAGGCGGCGGGCTGAGCGGTCTCGGCCGAGGTGCGGGGACCTCCTCGTGCGCATCACATTCACAGACCACCGGTGAGGCGATGCACAGTGAGGAGCCGGGTCTCCACAATCTGGGTCGGCGGCGCAGGAGCCATCCTCGTGGGGGAGAAGGTCGCCACAGAGGGGAGTGAAGGAGTCACAGGCCCACATGGATCCTCGCCTCCAGCCACGGCCGCATCCTCCGTCTGCAGCTGTTTCGGACCCAGATGCAAGATGCGATGAAATCCACTAAGACTCAGACGGGAGCAAATCCACGAGGATCTCAAATCCACACACGTCAGGAGAGCTTTCCGCTACGAGAAAACAACATTGTCAGCACGAAGCATCACCACGTCAGTGAAAGACTGATTCTCCTCCTCCTCCTCCTCCTCCTCTCTCTGCCTCTTTGTCGCTCTATTTCGGTCTTTCTCTGATGCTCACACATATTTCCACTTCACTGCTCTCTCTCTCTCTCTCTCTCGCTCTCTGTAATTCTCAGCTGTGTCTCAGTGCTGTGCTCAGCCTGTGCCCAGAGGATGTTGAACATGTGTTCAGGGTGGGGGTTGGGGACTGCTGACTGCATAGGTGGCACGCTTACTTGCCCCACTCATAGGTTAGGGAGGATGGCACTGCATGCTCACATTTCGACAGCAGCGTCTTACCGATAAAATCAGCTTGGCCTCTGTTTTTTTTCCGTGTTCCTAGTCCTGAATCAAAGATGTGAGCGGGAGGTGCAGGGAGATTATGGGCTGAGATTAACCGCCACGCTGTTCTCGATTGGTGGAAATCTGTGGACTGGTAAAGTAAGGGGGGGAAAAGGAAGCTAAATAGCCCTGCAGAACTGACTGACTGGGTGGGGGGGGATGAGAAATGAGTTGTTTTGCTCCCGCTTAACACTACGGCCTCTTTTTAGACAGACGAGACACAATCCTCTACATTATATACGACAGGAGCAGAGGGAAAAGACAAGATGTGGGAGGCAGAGTGTGTAGGAAAGAATAAAATGGACAAACAGAGAGACGAGAGGGGGGGAAGAAAGGGACAGGGAGGGAGGGGGAGGACAGAGAAAGCAGTGGGAAAGAAAAGAGAAAGAGAGGCAGATAGAGAACAGAGAGCTTTGGATATTTATAGAAGGCTGGAGACTGATGTAAAGAAATAAGCTCCTCTATTCCTGTGCTGTGACACGCAGTCACATCATGGATGGTACACTGTCTTATCAAAGCATCCTGTGGTGCTTCTGCAGCAGGGATGCACACAAAAAGCAGCTAGGGACATCCATTTTGTCTTTAGTGAACACACACACACACACACACACACACACACGCACACACACGCGCATCAGTGGTCAAGTGTTTCTTGAATGGCCCGATGGGCTGTAGGAAGTGCACTTAATGAAGGAAAGGATGGCCTTGTGACAATCATGAGAGCCATTACAGGGAGTCACATAGCCAACCAGGCTGTTGGGGAGGGGGAGGAAGGAGGGGAGGGGAGTTTTTGGGGGAAATATTAAATTCTCTGGATTTATTTATAGTCTGCTTTACCTTGGGATGTGAGTCAGTTGCTGTCCAAATGAAAAACGAAGGCTTTTCACTGTTAGGTGAGGGGCGAATTAGTCGAATCAAAATGGATTTTATACCCGTGGAGACCCGAAGACGAGATTTAGCTTGCAAGTTTAACAACGTGCGTGCGTACGAGC
>NC_048417.1:1759727-1760847 GCF_013103735.1 Etheostoma cragini
TAGTGGTCCCTAATACTGTATCTGAAGTCTCTTTATATAGACCTTAGTGGTCCCTAATACTGTATCTGAAGTCACTTTCCCAAAATTCATTCAATTCTCTGGGCGGGCAAAGCAAAGAAAGGGGAGGTAACGTAGCCCCTTATGACCTCATAAGGAGCAAGATTCCAGACTTTCATTTTCTCAAAAGGCAGAGCAGGATACCCAGGACTCGGTTTACACCTAATCACCATTTCTAGCCACTGGGGGACCATAGGCAAACAAGGGGGATGCATATTAATGTTAAAAAAAAACTAATTTTCATGACGTGGGACCTTTAAATGTGCACCATTGTCTCTATATTTGTACGATGTTGCATCTCTTCCCTCTTAATGACACACAGGTCGTCACCCTTTAGGATGTCGCAGTTTGGAAATACTATAAGATTTCTTTTCTAGCATTACCCGGCCCCAAGTGTGAACCCGCTGCGTATACATTACACATAAAACAACCTACTTTCAGCAGACCTACAATCCACTGTGATGTACTCAACCTTAGTTACATAATTAGTTACATAACTCCACTGCAATTCTCAAGCTACTAAATCAACGCCCAAGGGACAACGTGGAATATGGAATTGCGAGTAAAAGGACTGAAGTCAGCATCCTACAGTCGTCATTATAAGACGTGTGTAGTTTCTAAATGAGATGAGACAAATAACTTAAAATGGAAATGGACGACCTGAACTTCACTGCACTGACCACACTGAGGAGGAGGATACTGGGCTGGATTTGTCATTATTAGACCGGTTCAGATGGAGTCTCACATTGCCGGACCTTCGTCCACAGTGCTGCGGAGGAGGGTCTGGCTAGTCCACACAGCATTTTGGGATGGTAGGAAGATGTACTCTGGTTTATTGGCATTTCTTTTAACCAATCACAATCGTCCTGGGCGGTGCTAGACACCGGGAAAAGCTGCGGAGACTCTGCCTAAATAGTCTCAGGAAGGAACTTGTTTTGGTGGAACGTGGATATTCAAAAGTAGTTTTAGTCGAGCAACAGAAACCTCCGATTGGACAGATAGTCCAGCTAGCTGTCTGGATTTACCCTGCAGAGATCTGAGGACCAGGTAACCATAGTCCTCA
>NC_048417.1:1760947-1770609 GCF_013103735.1 Etheostoma cragini
GACCACTAAGGTCTATATAAAGAGACTTCAGATACAGTATTAGGGACCACTAAGGTCTATATAAAAGCATCTAAAGAGAACCGTGTCATGTTACCTTTTAAAGGTCTATCTTATTTTCGTTAATATTCGTGTCACACTCGGTTTTTCACGTGAGATGTGACGGGAGTAGTTGTGTTCTTATATATCTATATAATATAATATCTCCTAAAGATGTATGGTCCCACACAACCAAACTGCATTCCTAATTAGGGTTGGGTACCGAAACCTTTCAGGATTATTTGGACCAGATTAGAACGTTTTTGGTTCTACTTAATGTCTCTATTGAAACATTTCCCCTGTCTCTCTGGACAGCCTCAGCCTCTTTTCACCAGCAGTACCAGCAGTGGCTCCAGTGTTCACCATTGGTAATTAGACTGGTATTCACTGGTCTCCAGCAGAAGTGGCTCTGCAGAGAGCTGTGAATTACAGTGGAAATACTAGGCCCTGTCCCCCTTGGCATATAATTACCAAAGAAGAATCCGACCTGTCACATTGTTGTAATTGCTCCACTGACGAGACAACTTGAAAAAGAAGGGTTCTCGTTATCCCGCCTTCCTGTTATCACTGCGAGAGCTATATTACCCCATCCAGCCTCACTTATCATGTCATCTTATGAAGATACTGAGTCCATTGCCTCATTCAGGGGGACAGCGGACACGTATTAGCGTAGCAACAGGGCTGACCTGACCTCGATCTAGAAAAAGGTCTTCAAACAGGACTGAATGAACAGCAGCTCGGGGCGAGGGGATCCACATTGTCTGCTGCTGCATCTACTCCGTGTTTAGTGCATTGGAGCAGAGGGTCTAATGCATTCGATTGGGAGGCTGGATGATGGCGTTGTGCAGCCGCATAAAAGAGGTCGGTTGTAGCCTTAAGGTTAATAAAAAGGTTTGGACAGCGAGGGCTGTTTTTGGAGTCTCCCTACTGGGTTAAAGAGTGTGTAATGAGCTCTTTGAGAAGCCATTGTAGAGAAGACATTGGACGTGTATCGATCTATAATGTTGAAATGACTCAGATTACTCTATACGATATCAAAGGGGACCTTGTTATTGTGCTTTAATTGCTTTGGTGTTAACCCTTGTGTTGTCTTCCCGTTAACCATGAACTTGTCCTTCCAGGTCCAAAAATTCTGATCTATTTGTCACTTTTTTCAGCTTTTGGTGCTTTTTTTTAAAAACCTGAGCTGGTTTAAAACCAGGTTTTACACTTATTCTTGGAATTCATGGTCAACAAACCTCATTTATATCAAATTATACATTTGTTTTTAGTTAAAAACTGAGAATTTATGAATTATTTTGACTAATAGTTAAGCTTGAGAGGATGTTGAGTGAATCTCAGTTTTGAAACCATTAAAAAAACAAATTCAAATGCTATCAGATTAATTAAAACACCCATAAAATTCAATCAAAGTAATCATTAATTTTACCTGAAGAACGTATGGAATCATCCATGTTACTTTTGGTAAATTTGGTTGAAAGAAATCCATATTTCACAAATTTAAACACTTTGAAACGGGTCAATTTGATTTGATTGAATTTGATTTCAACTGATGTTGAAGCAGCTACTACAGCCCCAAACATGTCAGACATTTTGGCACATTTCGAGGTACCCGCCTGTAGATTCTTCACCTTTTTCTCCTGTAATTTCTCGGCGCCTCCCTTTGAGCTTTTGGTGGTCGTTTGTCCATTTTAACGTGGACGCTAGACTTCCGGCGTAAGCATGACTATTACAGCTGGTGTCTCAGGGCCGGGAGTGGGGGAAGGGGGGTTCCTGGATTTGATTGGGTCAGGCCAGTGCCAATTAAGGAAATTAACCAATGGGCCGCTGATGGTTCTTTATGGGCCGACACGGCCAAAAAAACAAATAAAAAAAGGCAAATCATATCTGCAATTCGGCCCAATTTGGATGCTGGTAACTTTAATTTCCTTGCGGGAGTCACCCCAAAGGGATTAATAAAGCTAAGTCTAAATCTAAGTCTAAAAGCACCAGTCCAGCCCTGTTTCGGAGCCAGCAGTAGACACTGAGAGACCCAAGTGGATCAGCTTTCCCACCTCGGTGAAGGGTCAGGGGGTTAGTAGATGTAGAGCTGAGACAAAGTGAGCAAGTTCTTTGACTGAGTCTCGTTGTTTTAAAATAACTAAAATTATCCCTCTATTCATCCCACACACCCCAAAACATGACATACAAAATGTCGTGGAACAGAAACAACAACCAGAGATATTTATAAGCTATCAATTTATTGTCATTGCACTTTCAGAGCTTCGCCACCCCCCCCCCCCCCCCCCCCCCCCCCCCCCCCCCCCCCCCCCCCCCCCACTTCCTGCTCCTATGGTATGGTCTGAGCTCGTATCAACCTCTTTTTCATAGCTGTTCCAACAACAAAAAGCTCAGATAAACCCACTGCCAACACCAAATGGCCGACTAGCTTTGCAACCAGCTGGTGAAGGAAGTTGAGCATTTTTAAAGAAGAACCTGCATGGCAATGTGACACAGTTCTAGTATTGGGAGAGTTCTGGTTTTCATTGTAGTCCCAGTAGCATTGACCAATCACATTAGAGTCTCAATGTCACAATGCCAGGGCTAACTGGGACATACTGCAGTATGACAAGTGAAATTGTTGTAAAAACTGTTGTTTTTCGGGCCACTTGAGGAAAGACAAGCTGCACAACAAGCTAACATGGACCTGTTTACCCTGCTGCCCTCTGGAAAGAGGTTCCGCAGCATCCGCTGCAGGTCCACCAGGTTCTGCAACAGCTTTTTCCCCACTGCCATCAGACTGTTGAACTTCTGATCCATAAACTGAACTCTGCACCTATTGCACGCCATTGGGTATTAAAATGCTGCTGAACTTTTAGCCATTTCGGTTCCTCTCTTTTTTACTCTTCAATTTGCACACTGTTCATCCCCTGCACTGTTTTACACTTTGATCACTGCTGCACTTCTGTAGAACTATTTGTAAATAATCCGGAAAGGTATTCCATTGCACCTGGAATAGCATTGAAATATTTATAAGCTGTATGCAACGCAATTTCGTTCTGTATGCACTCTGTACATATAAAATGACAAATAAATAAAGTTGAAGTTGAAAAAGTTGAAGTTGAAGCTAATAGCTACTAGCCTGACATGTGTATTGTTTTTGCTAATATATGTTGGCCAAAGGTTGCTAAATCCACTAAATCCAAGCACACATTTGATTTATTTGGAGTTGGATCTCCTGTATGTTATGCATGTCAAATGTTCCCTCTCCTTTTAGGTCTGTTTTGAATTTAGCTCGTCACCTAATTAGACAAATATCTCTTTAGCTGACACGCCACACCATCTTCACCAGCTAATCAGTTGGTGCTAGGAAAGTACTGTACCAGGGCTGTAGTACTCGGGTCCGGTCTTGGACTCGAGACCGTTTTTCTATGGTCTCGGACTCGTCTCGGACTCGGTAGTATTTGGACTGGGACTCGTCTCGGACTCGGTAGTATTTGGACTCGGACTCGTCTTGGACTCAGTATTTGGACTCGGACTCGTCTCGGACTCGGTAGTATTTGGACTGGGACTTGTCTCGGACTCAGTAGTATTTGGACTGGGACTCGTCTCGGACTCGGTAGTATTTGGACTGGGACTCGTCTCGGACTCGGTAGTATTTGGACTGGGACTTGTCTCGGACTCAGTAGTATTTGGACTGGGACTTGTCTCGGACTCGGCCACTGGTCTTGCAAAATATGGCTTTTGGTCTCGAACAAGTCCAGGTGTCTTTATTATGTTGATGGTAATATTGAAGGGAAAGTAAAACACAGTCCAGGTAGGGAGGTTGTTCGGGTTTTACAAGTTTAGACAGCTAGCTAATGCTACGCCAATGTTTGCTAACGTTAGCACACCAGCGTTAGCCTAGCTTACTAGGTACAGTACAGCTGTACTACTACTACTACAGTAGCAGTAGCAGTTCTAATGCTCAGTACTAGTACATACTGTAGCTGTAGCAGTTCTAATGCTTAGTACTAGTACATACTGTAGCAGTAGCAGTTCTAATGCTTAGTACTAGTATCTACTGTAGCAGTAGCAGTTCTAATGCTTAGTACTAGTATCTACTGTAGTAGTAGCAGTTCTAATGCTCAGTACTAGTACTACTGTAGCAGTAGCAGTTCTAATGCTCAGTACTAGTACATACTGTAGCAGTTCTAATGCTCAGTACTAGTACCTGCAGTAGCAGATCTAATGCTCAGTACTAGTACTACTGTAGCAGTAGCAATTCTAATGCTCAGTACTAGTACATGCTGTAGCAGTTCTAATGCTCGGTACTAGTACCTGCAGTAGCAGATCTAATGCTCAGTACTAGTACTACTGTAGCAGTAGCAGTTCTAATGCTCAGTACTAGTACATGCTGTAGCAGTTCTAATGCTCAGTACTAGTACCTGCAGTAGCAGATCTAAGGCTCAGTACTAGTACTGCAGTAGCAGTTCTAATGCTCAGTACTAGTACATGCTGTAGCAGTTCTAATGCTCAGTACTAGTACCTGCAGTAGCAGATCTAATGCTCAGTACTAGTACTGCAGTAGCAGTTCTAATGCTCAGTACTAGTACCTGCAGTAGCAGATCTAATGCTCAGTACTAGTACTACTGTAGCAGTAGCAGTTCTAATGCTCAGTACTAGTACATGCTATAGCAGTTCTAATGCTCAGTACTAGTACATGCTGTAGCAGTTCTAATGCTCAGTACTAGTACATGCTGTAGCAGTTCTAATGCTCAGTACTAGTACCTGCTGTAGCAGTTCTAATGCTCAGTACTGGTACTGCAGTAGCAGTTCTAATGCTCAGTACTAGTACATGCTGTAGCAGTTCTAATGCTCAGTACTAGTACCTGCAGTAGCAGATCTAATGCTCAGTACTGGTACTACTGTAGCAGTTCTAATGCTCAGTACTGGTACATGCAGTAGCAGATCTAATGCTCAGTAGTAGTACTACTGTAGCAGTAGCAGTTCTAATGCTCAGTACTAGTACCTGCAGTAGCAGATCTAATGCTCAGTACTAGTACTACTGTAGCAGTTCTAATGCTCAGTACTAGTACATACTGTAGCAGATCTAATGCTCAGTACTAGTACCTGCAGTAGCAGATCTAATGCTCAGTACTAGTACTACTGTAGCAGTAGCAGTTCTAATGCTCAGTACTAGTACCTGCAGTAGCAGATCTAGTGCTCAGTACTAGTACTACTGTAGCAGTTCTAATGCTCAGTACTAGTACATGCTGTAGCAGTTCTAATGCTCAGTACTAGTACTACTGTAGCAGATCTAATGCTCAGTACTAGTACCTGCAGTAGCAGATCTAATGCTCAGTACTGGTATTACTGTAGCAGTAGCAGATCTAATGCTCAGTACTAGTACATGCTGTAGCAGATCTAATGCTCAGTACTAGTACTACTGTAGCAGTTCTAATGCTCAGTACTAGTACATGCTGTAGCAGATCTAATGCTCAGTACTGGTACTACTGTAGCAGTAGCAGATCTAATGATCAGTACTAGTACTACTGTAGCAGTAGCACATCTAATGCTCAGTACTAGTACTACTGTAGCAGTAGCAGATCTAATGATCAGTACTAGTACTACTGTAGCAGTAGCAGTTCTAATGCTCAGTACTGGTACTACTGTAGCAGTAGCAGTTCTAATGCTCAGTACTGGTACATGCAGTAGCAGATCTAATGCTCAGTACTAGTACATGCTGTAGCAGATCTAATGCTCAGTATTGGTACTACTGTAGCAGTAGCAGATCTAATGCTCAGTACTAGTACATGCTGTAGCAGTTCTAATGCTCAGTACTAGTACCTGCAGTAGCAGATATAATGCTCAGTACTAGTACTACTGTAGCAGTAGCAGTTCTAATGCTCAGTACTAGTACATGCTGTAGCAGTTCTAATGCTCAGTACTAGTACTACTGTAGCAGTAGCAATTCTAATGCTCAGTACTAGTACTACTGTAGCAGTAGCAGATCTAATGCTCAGTACTAGTACATGCTGTAGCAGTTCTAATGCTCAGTACTAGTACATGCTTTAGCAGTTCTAATGCTCAGTACTAGTACCTGCAGTAGCAGATCTAATGCTCAGTACTAGTACTACTGTAGCAGTAGCAGATCTAATGCTCAGTACTAGTACTACTGTAGCAGTAGCAGTTCTAATGCTCAGTACTAGTACTACTGTAGCAGTAGCAGTTCTAATGCTCCTACTGTAGCATAATTGTCTATGTAGCTGTTATGAGTTATCACCAGATGATCTCAAGAGGAATGGCTGTACTCATGAATCCAGGGTGTTCTGACACTGGTTTTGCTTTTATATCAACAAATAACCCTAACTGATTGTCTTGATACTGTCATGCATAAGACCTTTTTTGCTGTCCTGGACTCGGTCTTGACTCGGACTCAAACCTCTTTGGAATCTCTCTTGACTCGGACTCGACAAAGGTGGTCTGGACTACAGCCCTATATTGTAATGTAAGAGCTTTGTTGGCTGCCTGTTTGACACTAACTCAGACGAACCATTCAGTATGTCTGGGGGCTTTAAAACCAAAACAATGAACTAAAAAAGTTATTAGAGCTGCAAAGTAGAACGATTTATTCATGCACGTTTTTCAGTGTGATGGACCACGTTCACATAATGGTGTCCTTTTGTCCTTAGGTGTCAATATTAGGATGGACCGCCTCTTATCAAATGGGTTTAAGTCTAATTTGAGTGTTGAGCACGGTGAGGGTGCGAACGAGCTGAGTCATCTCCTAAAAAATAAATAAATAACTAAATAAAACAGATCTGTAATAAATAGCTCTTCATCAAAGGTTGAACTTGACCCTTCGTTCGCTGCTGATCCAGATTAGACAGAATGGAAACAGCATCACAGAGTCAGATCCTTTCCAACATCAAGGACGCATAAAAAAAATAGCCTTGTGCTAAAAATATCTCACCTCAAGGACTATTTATGGAGTCCTGATGGAAGGAGGGTGCTAATGAAAGGAGAGAGGAATGCATGTTATGTAGTAATTTTGTATAGGATATTTTAGCATTTCTGAATCAGCTGCAGGGGTGTGAGGTATTTTTTAAGGAGCTCTGTGACTTGGACCAATCTGTCGCCTCACTGGTTGCTCATGATATTGGTCATTTCAGCTGTAGCACTATTGTAAGTAAGCATTTTTTGTTATTTTATCGGTGCATATTCTGGGTTAGCAAATGTGGCTTTTATGAGTTTTGAGGATTCTTGGCTAAATAGTGACAGACGTGTCATTACAGATATGTGTGTTGTTGTTATGCCGCACTGACTGTGGCGTTGAAGCCGTCCTATCATGCTAGCGGCGTGGTTCCAGGGATTGTAATGTTAATCAGTGGTAGAGCGATATCCAGCCAATTGGAAGGCTGCTGGTTCAATGGCCGGAGTCAAACCCAGGCCTGCTGCGTCGAGGAGTAAACCTCTATTATAAGGGCACCTGGTCTACCACCTGAGCTATCTGTGCGCCCCTAGATTTTAGTTTTTAACCAAGTGCTACAATTGACAATTTCCTGTCACTGACGATGACATTTTTATATTTGAAGTAAGCAAATTACAATTTTACAGGCCAATTGTTTTCAAGTTTGCACAGATATGGAGCTAGATTTCATAAAAACACTGCACCACTTCAGTACCACTGCATTAGACCAAAAACAGTCCATGACCATAAAAACGGGAAAAATCTAATACTTACAAAGTAAATCTAAAACGAAATGCATTCAAATTGTAGATGCCTTCTGTATATGAGAGGTAGCCGTGCACAGAGCTAGATAGAAGAAGATAGAAGTACATGAAATAAAGTAGGTTTCATATCTACACATACTGGCTGCACCAATGGAAACCAATGGAAATGAAGGATAAAACCTAGACATAACAGAAGTAACGTAATGCACAGGTGTGCAGGTTGTCTCGGTTACCAGCCTAAACATGGATGTTTAACAGCGTGACTATACAGTGGTTAGCACTTCTGCCTCACAGCAAGAAGGTTGTTGGTTCGAATCCAGGTCGGTCCGGGCCTTTTCGGGTGGAGTTTGCATGTTCTCCCCCATGTTTGCGTGGGTTTCCTCCGGTTTCTTCCCACCATGAAGACATGCATCCTGGGTAGGACTACAGTGCAAAAATAGCCCTTTGGCAAACACTGGCTCATTTACAGAAATGGTCATTAATCTGCATTGTCCTAATCAAATAAATAATAAATAAGAGAAGTAACGTAATGCACAGATGTGTAGGTTGTCTGGGTTACCAGCCTAAACATGGATGTTTAAAAGTGTATATTACTTATAGTATTATATATTACTTATACTCATAGTTTATAGTGTATATACTGTTCAGTTCCCTGTTAAAGCGACATTTCCAGCACTGCTCATGTCCCAGTGTGAGTAGTGCTGTACAGTCATGAGACCGGCTCGCCAGGACATCAGCAGGATGTGATTTGGGGGAGAAGTTTGTATTTATTAAATACCCTGGGGGCAAAATCTCAGCAAGGCCCTGTCCTAAATTCCTTCCAACATCAGCCCCGGAGGCAGAACCGCTGCCTTGATTACACCAATTTACCCTCTCGCCCACCCAAAAGGAAGACGTGTAATTACACTGTTTACTCTGGAGTGCGTTCCTCTCTGAAAGGTCCCCGAGTACACACTCCATCTTTGTTCTGTGTTAGAGTCGTTGTGATTGAAAAGGGCAATAAATATCAACCTGCTGTACACTGATGTAGAGAAGCATGTTCTTCTACTGCATTAGATTAGATTAGATTAGATTCAACTTTATTGTCATTACACAGGTACAAGGCAACCAAATGCAGTTTGGGTCTAACCAGAAGTGCAATAGCAGCAGGTGCAGGATATTCACTGGTTAAATAAGTGTAGGACGTGGCTATGTACTGGATAAATATAGAGATGAATACTATTATAAACAGAATATTACAGATGGGTTCGTCCTATGAATATAAAATATACATAACTAGTATTGTGAGCAAGATTTACAGCTGGACATGTACTGAATATAATATACAGCTGGATATTACTATAAGTAGAATTTTTACAGATGTGTACAATGAACATAATATACTAATGGTTTACAGAGTTTACAGGTGAGTATGTACTATGAATATATATATATACAGATGGCTATTATTATAGACAGAATTTTTACAGAGATATAATAAGATGGGCTAAAATGAGCCGTATAACAATGATTTAAAGGTAGTACTAATAAAGTTTGGGCAGAAACTATCCGAATTAAAGTGCAGTGGTAAGTAATGTTATATTACAGTTAAAGTACGGTATTGCAGATGTATATATAAACAGTTAGTACTGTAAATAAACCGTCAGCAGTGCAAATTGAAATGTAAGTAGTGCATAAAGGTAAGTAGTGTGGATATATGTAAAGGCTGTAATGTGGACTGAGTAATGCCATGTAAGGGAAGGACAGGGGTCAGGATTACACTTCTTTGTCACAATGGTTTTAACAGGGCTCCTAGTCCAAGATTCTCAAACTGCTGCCCATTTGTAAAGAGTCTTGGTGTTATTATGTTGGTTCTTTTAAACTGGATAAACAGATTATCTGAGTGGTAAAAACAAGCTTCTTTCAGATCAGACTTCTTGGGGGGGGGGGGG
>NC_048417.1:1770802-1788203 GCF_013103735.1 Etheostoma cragini
CCCCCCCCCCCCCCCCCCCCCCGCCTGTCGTCTTTAGAATCCATTTTAAGATCTTATTGTTTGTTTTTAGGTCTCTAAATGGGCTGGCACCATCATGTTTATCATCATTCAATTCAATTCCATTTTATTTATAGTATCAATTCATAACAAGAGTTATCTCGATACACTTCACAGATAGAGGTCTAGACCACACTCCAGAATTTACAAGGACACAACAGTTCCGACTGAAGCTTAAAGTGGGAAGCTCCCATGAATCCGCCTTAAGTCATGGCTTCTATGACACTAGGACTCTAGGACTAGGACTCTAGGACTAGGACTCTATGACCAGGACTCTATGACCAGGACTCTATGACTAGGACTCTAGGACTAGGACTCTAGGACTAGGACTCTAGGACCAGGACTCTATGACTAGGACTCTAGGACTAGGACTCTAGGACCAGGACTCTATGACCAGGACTCTATGACCAGGACTCTAGGACTAGGACTCTATGACCAGGACTCTAGGACTAGGACTCTATGACTAGGACTCTATGACTAGGACTCTATGACTAGGACTCTAGGACTAGGACTCTATGACTAGGACTCTAGGACTAGGACTCTAGGACTAGGACCAGGACTCTATGACCAGGACTCTAGGACTAGGACTAGGACTAGGACTCTATGACTAGGACTCTATGACCAGGACTCTAGGACTAGGACTAGGACTCTAGGACTAGGACTCTTGAATAGAACAGAGTCTTTGTTAATGTTATAAGTGTAACCCCTGTGCTTTCAAGATGTCTGCTGTGAAGAAGGTTTAGAAGAGAGCGTCGAGTCTCTAATGAAAACCTCTGACCTTTACTTGTAGATTCTGCATTTGTAAGATTGTTTTCTTCATTTTATTTGTCTATTTGTTTGAGCTTTTGTCAGTTTTGTCATCTAAATCGAGACGTTATGAGTAGGCTGTACTTAATTGTGAGGTACTTTCCATTTTATGCTACTTTGGACATTCAGGGAAATATTGTACTCATTTTTATATATACATATTTTTTTTTTAATCCCTTTATTAGATAGATAAAAATATTGAACAGATGTGAGAGGGAGAGAGAGATGGGGGGGATGACCCGGACTCGAACCCAGGCCCCTGCAGGACTCAGCCAACAGGGGGCGCACCTACCGAGTGAGCTACGGCCCGCCCCAAATAGTGTACTTTTAACTCTTTTTACTACATTTACAGCTAACATGACTTGTTATACACAGATGGAACGTCTTTATTTCCCTCCCCAGTTGAGATGAATGGGTGAATGAGTGAAACGGGGCCGGTGTACTCTCTCTAAGCATTGTGAAAACACAACTGACCTCTGTGTGTGAAGTATTTATAACAGTATTATTATATATTAGTACACTGGGGAGCTCTCGTCCAGAGAACTGCTTGTCACCGAGTCTATTAACAGAGGATGAAGTCTAAGAATAGAGAGCCTTCAGTGTCATGCGCCCATGATGTTGTGCGTCTACAGTAGCCTGTTGTGTGCATCTTGTGTGCAGTGTGAATGTGTACTTAATGTTGGCGTACATCCCCCGGGACACATAGAAGAGGTAGATCTATAGAAACCTCATCCCCATAGCCCCCAGGGAGGCTGTTTCTATTATAACACGTACTAGTGATTTCATCATGAGACACATGAAGGCTTTTTCTGTGCCATGAAACGTTCATTTTTAACAACGTGGGTTTATTTCCAAGGTCTAATTTCTGTTTTTTAATTTGAGGAATCAGACAGCTACTCCTTCAGGATTCATTGGATTATGTTGTCCTCATGTCTCCTTATGTTGTCCCCATGTTGTCCTCATGTCTCCTCATGTTGTCCCCATGTTGTCCTCATGTCTCCTCATGTTGTCTTCATGTTGTCCTCATGTCTCCTTATGTTGTCCCCATGTTGTCCTCATGTCTCCTCATGTTGTCCTCATGTTATCCCCATGTTATCCCCATGTTGTCCCCATGTTGTCCCCATGTTGTTCTCATGTTGCCCCCATGTTGCCCCCATGTTGTCCCCATGTTGTCCCCATGTTGTCCTCATGTTGCCCCCATGTTGTCCTCATGTTGCCCCCATGTTGTCCTCATGTTGTCCTCATGTTGTCTTTATGTTGTCTTTATGTTGTCCTCATGTTTTCCTCATGTTGCCCTCATGTTGTCCTCATGTTGCCCTCATGTTGTCTTTATGTCTCCTCATGTCTCCTCATGTTGCCCTCATGTTGCCCTCGTGTTGCCCTCATGTTGTCCCCATGTTGTCCCCATGTTGTCCCCATGTTGTCCCCATGTTGCCCTCATGTTGTCTTTATGTTGTCCTCATGTTGCCCTCATGTTGTCCTCATGTTGTCCTCATGTTGCCCTCATGTTGCCCTCATGTTGTCTTTATGTTGTCCTCATGTTGTCTCTATGTGGTCCTCATGTTGTCCTCATGTTTTCCTCACGTTGTTTTTATGTTGTCTTTATGTTGTCCTCATGTTGTCTTTATGTTGTCCTCATGTTGTCCTCACGTTGTCCTCATGTTGTCCTCATGTTGTCCTCACGTTGTCCTCACGTTGTCTTCATGTTGTCCTCACGTTGTCTTTATGTTGTCTTTATGTTGTCCTCATGTTGTCCTCATGTTGTCCTCATGTTGTCCCCATGTTGTCCTCATGTTGTCCTCATGTTGTCCTCATGTTGTCCTATATCAATGCTCTTTTTAATTCCCCAAAATAACATGATTGATTCCACCCAACGCTCTTTGCCAAGTACAAATCTCTACTTTCATTCATTTTGGGGCGTCTTATTCAATTTTATAGCATTGTAAAACAAATGGAAGTGTTTTTAAAATAGTATTGAGTAAAAGTTGACATATTCCAGTCTGTGATTATCATCAACATCCATTCCTTTAGTTTTAGTCTCAATAATTCCTAATTTCTGCTTTTCTAATTCAAACATTAGGTATCATTTCCTATAGATGAGGTTTATTGACCATAAATTCCAAAAATAACTGTAAACTAAACTTAATAAGTTAGAGTTAGTGTTGAAAACGTCAAAAGTTGAAAACATTGATAAAAAGCGTCAAAGTGTTGATTTTTAATTTTGACGGAAAGACAACACGAGGGTTAAGAAAGTCGTTTCCATTGCTGTTAGTTTTGTATGTTTTTCAGCTGAAATGTTTTTGACAAATTAGAAACACTGTGGATCCCTTTTTGGGCAAAAGGCTCTGAAGAGTGAAGCACTTCCAAAATGGATTTGTGTGATTTGTTAAAGAGAATATCACATTGTGAATGTCTCATTTACAGTTTATATATTTTTTATTTTTATTATATTTCATATATATTGACTAGAGGTGGAATCTGTCTGGCAGGCAGGTGCATTTCCTCCTGTTTCCTCTCTGGCTGGAAGGACAACACATGTGAGCATCAGGAGGCAGGGGACACACTGATAGGTTGTTATTTACACATGCAAGTCTTCAAATGTACCTTACCTATTCTCAGGACGCAAATAGAGTAGTGGTTGCCTGCCAATCGGAAGGTCCGGGGTTCAATCCCTGGCCCTGCAGTCCCATGTCAAAGTGTCCTTGGGCAAGACACTGGAGCCCGAGTGTGAATGTGTGTGTGTGAGTGTGTATGTGATGAGCAGGTGTGTAGATGTGTGGCACGTGGCACGGCAGCCTCGGCCACAGTGTGTGAATGTGTGTGAATGGTGGATGTTTCCTGTATGATGTAACAGCGCTTTGAGTGGTCGTTAAGACTAGAAAAGCTCTTTATAAGGCAACTGTCCAACAGACAAATAGATAAACTGACATGTGCAGGACGAGAAGAACATAAAAACGCAGTTGTTCTGGTGTTCATTGGTCACTCTTGTATTGCTGCGTGTCGCCTATAATGATTCGTTTGCGCACTCTACTCAGGAAACCAAGGTGGTGTAGTGCAGGTGAATCGTTCTGTCGTGCAGGAGTTATTACAGTCTCCGCTCTACTGAGGAATCTGATGTATAAATGTCCTGGTCGCCTGGATTCTTCCTGTATCTCTGTCATTTCACATGTGATTGACCCGAGGCTCAGTGCTTGACGTCACCAGTCCCCCTTATGGGAGTACTGGTGTAGCTGTCTCATTTAATCGGTGTCTGTCCTGTGTATCCGGATCTTTTTGTCGGTGTGTTGTTGTTGTTGTTGTTGTTGTTTATATGGACCTTGAGTCTATTGACTCCCTCTCTATGTCATGAAAGTTTGTTCAGTGTTTGAACAAAAGCTGCAAATGATCTGAAATCTTTGGACTCGTCATCTTTCAAGTCTCCGTCCTCATGTTTCTGATCTCAACCCTGATCTCATACATTCAGATCATGCAAAGCTACTCAGGAAAGTGAATGAAGGACTCCATCTGCTGGCTAACTGTTGAGAAACATGCTTAAAAAGTTAAAAGCTTAATTTTTCTCATGTTAAAACAAGAAGATCAATAGATCATTTAAAGGGAGCCAGACGGAAACACGTGTGGTCACATATGTCCATCAGATGCAATGCGTGTATCTCTAAAGAACTCCACATTTAGAAGTGTGAGCACATTATTTGGGAAACATACTTCAGCATTGTCAGGGGGGGGGGGGGGCGCAGGTTTGGACCTTAAAGCAAGGCAGCACAACAGAGGGCAGGACACGGGAACAAAAGAGCAAATTATACATAAAACAGGTGTTTAAGGGAAAGACATGCAGGGATACAGATAAACATCGAGGGAAGACGAGGACCGAGCACAGAAACTCATAATAACACAACGAATGAAATGAGGAATATGAACAAAAAACACCAAATCTGAAAGGTAACTACAGACTTACTGTCACATTGAAATAAGTCTGAAGACCAATGGCCAAGCAGCAGGAACCACGACGACTATGACGTTAGGCCAGTTTCACTTTGAGACTATCCTTTGTGTTAGTCTCAGATTGAGAGAACTCTTTTTCTTAAAATAAGGTAAAAAGTGGCCTTTTTTCACAGCTGACATTTTCTAAATGTCATGGTGGGGATAACACAGGTCTAATGCCATCTGCATCATATTTATACACAACTTTCTGCAACCTCGATGTCATGCGCATCATCAATGTGTGTATGTGGTCTGATGCATGGTATCTGGTCTATGTGTATGTGGTCTGATGCATGGTATCTGGTCTATGTGTATGTGGTCTGATGCATGGTATCTGGACTATGTGTATGTGGTCTGATGCATGGTATCTGGTCTATGTGTATGTGGTCTGATGCATGGTATCTGGTCTATGTGTATGTGGTCTGATGCATGGTATCTGGTCTGATTTATGGTATCTGCCCCCTGATGGACGATCCTTGCACTGCAGGCAGTAGAGCGCCTTTGATCACAAAATCAAAAATGGCAACAAAAAAATGAATTGGATTGAAGCAACTTCTAATTACTTAATATTTTGTACCTGATTTGATAGTAAAATCGTGTTGAAAATGTAGCCTATGTATCAAATGTGACACAAAATGTGCCCAACAAGTCTCTGCAGTCTGAACATTAATTCATTCAGCTGCTAGGTGTCCTCCTGCGTCCCTGTGTGAGACAGTATATATAGTATAAAGTGGACCAGCTGCTAGGTGTCCTCCTGCGTCCCTGTGTGAGACAGGACGATGTATATATAGTATAAAGTGGACCAGCTGCTGTGGACTAGCTGTTGTTAACTAACAAAGTGGACCAGCTGCTGTGTCCTCCTGCGTCCCTGTGTGAGACAGGACGATGTATATAGTATAAAGTGGACCAGCTGTTAGGTGTCCTCCTGCGTCCCTGTGTGAGACAGGACGATGTATATAGGTTAAATTGGACCAGCTGCTGTGTCCTCCTGCGTCCCTGTGTGAGACAGGACGGTGTATATAGTATAAATTGGACCAGCTGCTGTGTCCTCCTGCGTCCCTGTGTGAGACAGTATATATAGTATAAAGTGGACCAGATGACCAGGGAATTTTCTCCTGGCTCCTTGTGCTTTTTTTGGTGTTTTGGGGCTCTGTTGCTCCCTTGTTTTGTGTAATGAACCTTTTGAAAGTCCTGCCTGCTACTCTGCGTTTGGTCGCCCCTGTTCTCCTCATCAAAGACAAGAAGAGCCAGGGTGTCAACATGTCCAACTGTGCAGGGACTCTGGTTAGTAATCTGCAACTACCACTAGATGGCAGTGCTGCTTCAAAGTTCACATTTCAATTTTGGTACTTGGTACTTTTGGTACTTGGTACTCTTTCTATGTTGTTGTTGTTTTTGCATGCGTGAATGTGTTCAATGGTTTCCTTGACTTTACATGTAAAGAATGAAATCACGCCACAGCTTTTTATCGGTTTAAGTGGAGACTTGTTGTTATTCACTGTGTTGACATGCTGCTTCTGGGTTAAAGGACAGACAAACAGGAGGACATCAGGTTCTCTAACTACATTATTCAGCTCAAATTGACCCATTTCAAATTATTAAAAGAAGTAAAATGGAACAAGTTACCATGTTTTCTACCTGAAATCAGCGTCCTTTCCTTATTTCCTGAGATAAACATGTATTCCTGACTCAGAACATTATTCTGGATATGACACTTATATTGTTTCCATAGTGGATTTTTAACATGAATTATAACCTTATAACCCCACTTCCATGTTTAATAGTGTTCTAGTAGAGACTGATGCATTCCCTAAACATAGATGTTATCTCAGCTGTTTAAAATTGAGATGAACACAATATTTGTTAATAGATTATGAAGTAACAATTTATTTCACAAGTGGTTTTAAAACCCCAAAGAGGTCCCGGGTCAGTTGGACCCGGGGGACACGAGAGGGTCCCGGAGGTGGAGACAACACGAGGGTTAAAAGAAAAAAGATAAAGTAGTGTTGAGTAATAAAGTGTAATGTGTCCCCGGCATGAAGGAGTGTTCAGGATCACTGGTATAAACTACTATTGTCTTCATTTTCGAAGACAGCAGTCACTTTGACTGACATGTTCACCTTGAAACCAGCTCCCAGACCTGGTTCTGTTATTTAAATGCATCCAGTGATGTTAAATGAAAGACCTGTTGTCATGGTCCTGGTGTCTCGGCTTGCACACACGAAGCACAGAGAAGAGACAGATTTAGTTTATTTATCCCTGTGGGATGACTCCTGCAAGGAAATTAAAGTTACCAGCATCCGATACAGCATGAGAAGGAGAAAGAAACAAGAATACAATATAAAAAACACAAAATACACACAATGATAATAGTAGTAATACACAGGACAACACAAAGGCTCTGGAAAAACTCCTGACCCATTATTCTTTAAATAGGAACCATTATTGTTATTGATTGGCGCTCCGCTGGCCTTCCTTGTCATATCCCGCCACACACTGACACCAAATGTAATCTCCATTAAGTTGATGCAAAGCGAGGATTTAAAGGGCACAGAGTAATTCATGGAGAGTCATGAATACTACATGAATGCAGGTTTATCAGGGCCGATGGGTGCAGCTGACCGTGATGCATTAATTTTTGTTAAAACATGACGAGCCATAAGGTGAAGTGGTCATTATAAGATTACCAACACCTGAACTTGTGCTACCTTAAGCAGCATGGTGGCATGTTTTATTAGTTTTTTTTTTTAGAAATACAGGTTTTAGGCTCCAACATGACAGGTTACCCCAAGGCCCTGTTGAAAGGTCATGAGTAGGGAGGGTGTCTACCTCTCACCCTGTCGGCCGTGGGGAAACCACACACACGTGGACGCTAATTCAAAACTACAGTGTGGGAGAGGAGAGGGGAGGTTAGGA
Source organism: Etheostoma cragini (assembly GCF_013103735.1). Taxonomy (NCBI): domain Eukaryota; kingdom Metazoa; phylum Chordata; class Actinopteri; order Perciformes; family Percidae; genus Etheostoma; species Etheostoma cragini. The sequence goes on from NC_048417.1 coordinate 1,778,561, forward strand.
GAAGAAAGAGGGGAGAGGTGAGGAGAGAGGTGAGGAGAAGAGAGAGGTGAGGAGGAGAGAGGAGAAGAGAGAGGTGAGGAGGAGAGTTTAGGTGAGGAGAGGAGAGGAGAAGAGAGAGGAGAGAAGAGAGTTTAGGTGAGGAGAGAGGTGAGGAGAAGAGAGGTGAGGAGGAGAGAGAGGAGAGAGGTGAGGAGAAGAGAGAGGTGAGGAGGAGAGAGAGGAGAGAGGAGAGTTTAGGTGAGGAGAGGAGAGGAGAAGCGGCGCACTGCTCCGTTCTTTTTCTAGAAGAAGTAAGGTAAGGGAGCAGATATACTGGTTCTTCTTCAGTGGGATTAATGTGAGACTACCAACCAGACTAAGGGAGCAGATGTACTGGTTCTTCTTCAGTGGGATTAATGTGAGACTACCACCCAGACTAAGTGTGTTTGCTCCTCTCTCCTGCAGCTACGCCACCAACACTGATCCATCCCAGTAATCCACAGCTGAGAACAGGAAGAGGGCCGAATCTCAGCAGGGTGGGCGGCAGATGGTGACACTGCAGCAGCACTTCTCCAGGTAGAACCTCCACCTCCACTGCCACCACACCACCAACCACCACCAGACACTGAAACACTGTCCCAAGCCCTACTAGACCTGCACGAAGGTTGATACGATAGGTTATAGGGCTAAAGACCACAAAGAAATGAGCTAGGCAGACCGGCTTAGCTACTAATATAACACACCCAATGCTGTAGTCTATGTGATACAGAGGTATACACACTAAATATATATACATATATATATATATATATATATATATATATAAAGTGGCAAAAAAACATGATCAAAAGTGGCAAAAACGTCAAAGACGGCGTATGCAAACTGAGTGACTAGGTGGTCCAAACTGTATTGGGAACTTTACTTAATCTGCAGACCTGATCAAAGGCCAGATTTGGCTCGTGGGTCGGAGCCAGTTTCAGTGTTGTAAAATGTCAAAATAAGATGTTTTTATAGTTAACCTTAATGCACCCAAGCCGTCCCCTGTGCATCACTACATCTCGCCATGTTAAGGCTCTGGGAGGCTTTTTCTGTGAGGTACAACGTGTCGGAAAGTTCCCCCTGAGTCCCGATAGTTTATATTTTAGTAGATTAAAAGCCACCTGCCACAGCTCACTGACAAACCCTCTATCTGAGCAACAAACAATGCACCGCACACATCCATCAAAGGCCACAAACCCAGTGTGATGAATGCTGTGTTTCCGTAGTGCCACCCAACGTTTTCATTAACTTGAGAGCCCACGTCATGCAGAGAGATCTTTGAAAGAAAAAGCCTGCTCACTTTCATCGGAGCACTCGTCCCTAAAACTTGATCTGTAGAGTCAAACTTTCCCCGGTGTCCCCTCTTCTTCATCTGCCCTCCCAGCATGCCATAGGGGGAAATAATAAGCGAGCATTATGTCCAGCTAAGTGTTAGGCTGCTGACGGCCCCTCGCGATCAAAGTTCAATTCCATCTGCATAATTATGCTCAGCGAGGTGTGAGATTAGGCCCCGTGATTTGTGAGTGTGAATGAATTCAACCCTGTCATGTGGAAGATATCTGAGCCTCTTACCGATATTTACTCTGTTTTTCTCTCCTTGCCTTAGAAACAGGGTGTTGTGCACAACCTAAGAAACATAAAAAACACCTAATAAAACATAAATGCTTTCGTATATTTCTCAAATAGTGGTTCAAGTCTCCACTAGCATGTTCAAATCTATATTTCTAAGTCCATTTGATCCCGTCACGTGCAGCGTCTGATCCGAAGCAGTCCTCATCAAGAAGCCCCGTCTGTCAGTGTTATGATGAAATTTGTCGTCTTCCAAGTTTACAGATATTTCAGATTTATTCCACATGAAAGAAGACAGAGAACAGCATGTAAAATAGATATATAAAATATAGGAAACATCGGAAAGGATAGAACAACACAATGTTATTATGCTAAACACATGTGGTAGCATTGGATCTAGACGGGAAGGATAACTCCGGGAGTTCGAAGGGCGTGTTGCAACCCGACCCTCTCCCAGACACAGGGTCCCGGATCTGAGGTCGAGATTTCGGTTCATATTGCACATCGTTACAGCCCTAGTGGAGACGGTCTTTCAAAGTGAAATGCCTCTTTAACAAGACAACCTCAATCAACAGGTGTCTATACCTTTTAGATGCAATTTGTAACTTCCTTACTGCACTGGGAAAAAATGACACTGGACACATTGTTAATTTGACCCTCCAGTGTACGCCGTGACATAACCTGTTACATAAAGGCAAATTTGGTCAGTGGTCTAAATATAAACAAAGGTGTGTCCTGTTCCAGATTTTTATATATTTTCAAATATTTATATATGTCTTTCATCCAGGTTTTCCCTAGGTTTGTGGGGAAAAAAATGCACATTCCACATCCTCTAGACCATTATTATTATAGTATATATTATATTATTACCACATCTGTGTCTACAACGTTGGAAAAGCTGGAGCACATAAAAAACTAAACTCTGGGACCAACTACAAACATTACAGTAGACCTGAGAGAAGTTGTTTGGATGCTTTGATTTGCATTAATTTGGCTCAGGTGATCCCCAAAACGTTGTGAGTGCTGCACCTAGGTCTTATAATGGTAAACTTTGTCCGTGACTATACAACACAGTACATGGTCAAACGTTGCTGGTTGAGCCTTTAAATGTTTTTTCCATTAACTTACATTTGGTACATAATTTTATCAATGGAGATTTCATTCCATGAAGTATTTGATTCTCTAGCACGACCACTTTGCCTGTTGTCTTGTTGAACGCAGCATGGAGGAGACGGTGCGGACGCTACTGAAGAACCAGGACTCTCTGGACGGACCCAAGGTGGACCCACTGGACCTCATGAAAGCCTACAAGGTATGAAAAGGACTCCCAGTCACCAGTAGATATGTGTAAGCATTTGTTATGTTCTCCGATAGAGACATCAAGTTTTATTGATCCCAAAATGGGAAATTATGAACTACAGCAGCAAAACATCAGACACAGCAAACAGAATATACATGAAATGACCTAAAGGATGGCATACAAGAACAAATAGTCAAAAAATGAAGATAAAAGAATACACAATTGAGAATGCACAAACAGATATATAAGTTGGGAATAAAAATAACTACTTAAATAGTATTTTAAAGGCCAGTATTAAATGTCACATTATATGTGATTAAATGTCTTATTTAGACGTGCTTGGTCGGGACTATTGCATTCAGTTTTTGACTCTCTGGGTCGGAACGGAGGTTTAACTGACACGCGAGTCGAGTGAAGATCATTGCGTCACTTTGCGACCAGTGCAGATGTGAGTTTGCATGCGTCATTTGCGACAAGTAGCATCCAAGATGCTAACAAGAGACTTCTGTAATGTCAACACATTAAAAATGGACATACTTAGCAAAGTTGGTTCACTGCTAGCTACAGGTTAGCATCAAACACAACAAAGCCAAGTTGGTTCACTGCTAGCTACAAGTTAGCATCAAACACAACAAAGCCAAGTTGGTTCACTGCTAGCTACAAGTTAGCATCAAACACAACAAAGCATAGTTGGTTTACTGCTAGCTACAAGTTAGCATCAAACACAACAAAGCCGAGTTGGTTCACTGCTAGCTACAAGTTAGCATCAAACACAACAAAGCCAAGTTGGTTCACTGCTAGCTACAAGTTAGCATTAAACACTACAAAGCAAAGTTGGTTCACTGCTAGCTACAAGTTAGCATCAAACACAACAGAGCCAAGTTGGTTCACTGCTAGCTAAAAGTTAGCATCAAACCCAACAAAGCCAAGTTGGTTGACTGCTAGCTACAAGTTACCATCAAACACAACAAAGCCAAGTTGGTTCACTGCTAGCTACAAGTTAGCATCAAACACAACAAAGCCAAGTTGGTTCACTGCTAGCTACAAGTTAGCATCAAACACAACAAAGCCAAGTTGGTTCACTGCTAGCTACAAGTTAGCATCAAACACAACAAAGCCAAGTTGGTTCACTGCTAGCTACAAGTTAGCATCAAACACAACAAAGCCAAGTTGGTTCACTGCTAGCTACAAGTTAGCATTAAACACTGCAAAGCAAAGTTGGTTCACTGCTAGCTACAAGTTAGCATCAAACACAACAGAGCCAAGTTGGTTCACTGCTAGCTACAAGTTAGCATCAAACACAACAAAGCCAAGTTGGTTCACTGCTAGCTACAAGTTAGCATCAAACACAACGCAGCCAAGTTGGTTCACTGCTAGCTACAAGTTAGCATCAAACTCAACGAAGCCAAGTTTGTTCACTGCTAGCTACAAGTTAGCATCAAACACAACAAAGCATAGTTGGTTTACTGCTAGCTACAAGTTAGCATCAAACACAACAGAGCCAAGTTGGTTCACTGCTAGCTACAAGTTAGCATCAAACCCAACAAAGCCAAGTTGGTTCACTGCTAGCTACAAGTTAGCATTAAACACTACAAAGCAAAGTTGGTTCACTGCTAGCTACAAGTTAGCATCAAACACAACAGAGCCAAGTTGGTTCACTGCTAGCTACAAGTTAGCATCAAACACAACAAAGCCAAGTTTGTTCACTGCTAGCTACAAGTTAGCATCAAACACATCAAAGCATAGAAGCACGTGTCCACCTGATGAAAAACCACGGCAAAAAATCGACCAATCAGAATTTTGGTCGAGCCAGATCGCATCGACCCATAAATCGACCAGTCGACTGGGAGATCACAGCCCTACTTGTGTTTATATATGCAGTAGTGGCAGCATTCAGTGTGTTGTTTATCAAGATGTGTTGCTATTATAATACCTGGAGCCCGCTATGAAGAAGAATTTATTTATTTTTCATTTCTCTGGGACTTTACGGCATCTTTCTCCACGCTCTCTCTGCATTGCAGGACAAGCTGCTGGAGGAGATGTGGAAGCAGCAGGGCAGTCTGGAGGGTCCCACGGCCCCGGTACCGGAGCCGCCCGCCTGGCCCGAGGCCGGCGCAGAGTCGGAGGAAAACTCAAAGGACAGCAACCCCCTGCTGGAGCGACTCCGAGCCCTGGAGGTAAACTGGATCGCATGGTCCAATCCTGCAAACTGATCCCCATTCCTCCACCACTATAATAATAATAATAATAATAATAATACATTTTATTTAACAGCGCCTTTCTGAACACTCAAGGTCGCTTTACAGACAATAAAAGACAGATACAGGGAACAGAAAAGTGTAAGCAGTTATGACAACACAAAAAATAAATAAAACAAAATAACAGAAAACACAACAAACAGAAACAAAACAAAAACAGGAACAGTGTATTTACAGATAAGCGAGCTGGACCAGATGGTTTTTTAGTCTAGTTTTGAACAGGGGGAGAGAGTCTGTATTGCGGAGGTCAGGTGGGAGTGAGGTCCAGAGCTGGGGAGCAGAGCGGCTGAAGGCTCTGGTCCCCATGGTGACAAGTCCAGCTGGGGGGTACAGTGAGGTGGATGGAGGAGGAAGATCTGAGGGAGCGGGAGGGGACGGCGATGTGAAGGAGTTCTGATAGATATGGAGGAGCGAGGTTATGGATGGCTTTGAAAGTATGGAGAAGGATTTTAAATTGTATTCTGAATTGAACCGGGAGCCAATGGAGCTGCTGAAGAACCGGGGTTATATGATGAAAAAACTATCTTTGGTCCACCACTCTGAAATGTCAGATTGATGGATGTATGGAGAGTACCAAATGTTTTACTTAATTAGATGTATTTCATCAGATATCTGTAGGGACTTGGATTAATTGGGCAGCTCATGGACATCACACAGGGCTGTTTTTCTAAGCTCTGGACATTATTACACTGGTTACATAATGGTCTGTCTGATCAATACAAGATTCTTTTATTTTTTTTATCTTGATTTCAAGGTTACAGGGTGGGTAAGGCTGTTAAAATAGTGACATGACGTAACCCTACCTCTAACACCGGGACTCTGTTGTGCTGATCTAGAACATAAAAAGGAGCGCTTCTTTTTCACTTTTGCTGTAGCACAAGTCTACAGTTCCACAAGCTTTAGGATTCATTGTTCCACATTTTAACATTACATAACACTATGTCAACAGTTATTTTAGTAGCTTAGTATAGTATGCGCCATAAAAAGGACTATCTAGAGGCTTTACCATCCCGTACTTGTTAGTGTAGACCCAGTTTAACATGCAGCTTAATATTCTACATTATATAGAGTAGGGGTCCCTGCTGCTCAGCTGAGGGGTCCTTGGCTATAACATGTTGAAGACTCCTGATTTAGGCATCATCCTGAACTCTTCTGCAGACCCGTGTGCTGCAGCTTTGAGTTGCTGTTTGTGTCGTGTCAGACTGGGTTTGTTTAGAACTTGCCAGCTGAGGGCTAGGCCACATTTGAAACATTAGTGAAACTTAATATGCATAAAAATAGTTCAACACCTGCCTGAGGGAAATGGATAATGAACTCCTCAAGAGCACTAAAACATGGAGCCTATCAGGTGGGAATTTAAAAGATAGATAGATAGATAGATAGATAGATAGATATTTATTGATACCAAAAACTGGGAAATTACAGTGTTACAGCAGCACACAAAATATACATACATGCAATATACATGAAATAATAATAACAAAATATAAGAATAAAATATAGGAATATATGAACAAATATTTAAATATATACAAGATGGGAAAAACATAATGCGCAACTGTTTAAGTATGCTAAAATGTAAATTAATAATAATAATAAAAATAAAAATAAGCATTAATTTTCAGATTTGACTGTTTTCTATGTTCACTAATTCTATTGTTTGATGTGATTTTACTCTGTTAAGCCCTTTGGATACCTGCTGGTTGCTGTAAAATGCTACTTAACTTCATTATGATTAGATTTTGATTTAATTTGTTTGAATGTATGATCCTTAACCAGCGTCCCGTGTCATTCATGGCGTCCGCGCGGCTTCGTTTGAGTCTCCCAGTGAGCCCCGTAGAGGAGAAACGAGCACAATCACTGTGTCATCGTGCCTTTTTTACATCTCTGAAGATGAGAGCCCATTAAGCTGGAGAGCGGTCCCAGGGGCACGGCGGAAACAGCAGGACACAACAGAGTTATTCATGTCCAGGAGGTGATAATTAAAATGCTGACAGGGTAGTTAACGTCAGCTCCCGGTGGTCCAGCGAGGGTACAGTGAGCCTCGCTGGACCACCTTCCCTGCTAAAGGAAAGGGACTGACCATCTGCTGAGAGCCCGCCCAGCCTTCATTACTCATTCTTTATTAATCTACTGAAAAGCACAGCCTGAAGGTAAAATACACCTGAAACAGAATGGGGGGAAAAAAGGGATTAATCAGAATCTGAATCAGCTTTATTTGCCAGGTCTGAGGACACATATGAGGAATTCTTCTTTGGAGCATTTTTGCACACAATGTGCTTACACATACAAAACAACCAAAACAATATATACACACTAATATATACACACTAATATATACACACTGATATATACACACTGATATATACACTAATATATACACACAGAAACAACCACAACAAAATATACACACTAATATATACACACTAATATATACACACTGATATATACACTAATATATACACACAGAAACAACCACAACAAAATATACACACTAATATATACACACGAATATGTACACACTAATATATACGCCATATATATACACACTAATATATACACAATATAAACACATTAATACATACACACTAATTTATACACACTGATATGTACACACTAATATATACACACTAATATATACACACTCTAAACAGAACAATATAGAAGCATAAGTGTAATGAAGAGTTCTCGGGTTAGGCCTCGAGGGTTTTTGGATGTCACACCTCACTGCTGATCTCTGGATATATTCAACTAAAAGCTCCCAAAACACGAGGTGTCTGCATGAGTCACCATTTAGTTGTTCTGTTGTGTATTATTTAACCGAATAATGGATGAGTTTTCAGGACTAATGTGAGGGATAGTGCCTAACATGTCCATTACGCTTTAATGGAAGACGGGGAGGCCATAACCTTCGGAGTCCATTAATACCTGACTGTGGACCCCTTGAAGGGCGTTCTCCTCCCAGACTGAGCTCCCTCGCATGCATTTCATCTAAAGCTTTTTTTCAAACAATAACTCTTTAGTTCCTGCTAAAACCAGAGGGCTTGACTAATACCTGGAAACAGCATTATCATCCCATAAGGTTCTCATGCAATTGAAACGTTTTTCCACTACTTCAGTGAATGAGACGGACCCTGGCTACGACCTGGAAATTGACCCCCTTTCCTATATCAGTGTTCTTTTTAATCTCCCAAATTAACATGATTGATTCCAACGCTCTTTGCCAAGTACAAATCTCTACTTTCATTAATTTTGGGGCGTCTTATTCAATTGTATAGCATTGTAAAACAAATGGAAGTGTTTTTGAAATAATATTGAGTAAAAGTTGACATATTCCAGTCTGTGATTATCATCAACATCCATTCCTTTAATTTTAGTCTCAATAATTCCTAATTTCTGCTTTTGTAACTCAAACATTAGGTATAATTTCCTATTAATGAGCTTTATTTACCCTAAATTACAAAAAATAACTGTAAAACTAAAGTTACGAGTGTTACGTAGTGTTGAAAATGTCAAAAAAAAGGTCAAGTGTTGGGGAAAAAAGGACAAACGTAATATATGGCATGTCTTGCTAAGACTTAGGCTAAGACCCTTTAAATAAAGAGAGAAACCCGAGCAAAGGCTTTAATGTTGCATCGTGCATAACGTCACGATAACTGTGTACAAGTTCAACTAATCACCATCATGGATGCTCGCCGAATATTTAACATCCACCACATCATCATTTAGGAGATGTTTAATTTCCTGTCTTAATACTGTAGTCCAATACTGAAGAAAGTCTGCATGACCACTCTGTCATTAGCAATGATCTTTTAATTAAAATAAAATGCCGCCTTAAATTACAGCAGTTTTCTTGTCTACTTGGTGACCGTAATGGAGCCTTCGGAGGGTGTTTTGGGGTTTTTATGCTGTTGCCTCTTCATGGTCGCTGCCTTTATTTCATCCACATGTGTAATTAAACTTTAACGCTGAACTGGAGAAACATTACAAGGTTTTCCATTTAGTTGGAAACTACTTTCCAGTCATTATAACACAGTTGGGTGACTTCCATGTAATCTACCACGAAAAAACTAAATGCTCCAAGAACCACAAATAAGACCGAAAAGACGAAGAAGAAGAACAAGCTGTGCTGGTTTTTTGATGTTGCCTTTCTTTAAATGACTGATGATTAATTTCTTATGCTGCACTGTAACTTTAATTCTTGTGTTTTATGTGTGTTAATGTTTTTATTTTTAACTGTTTATTCTTGTGTTTTATCGGTTTTATTCTTTTAATGTTTAATTTGTTACGATGAATTTGGTTGAGGAAAAGAATAAGTGTAAAGGTTGTGTAATACAGAGAAAGACAGAGGGTCCGGGGGTTAGGGTTAAGGGTTTGGGTTAGGGTTTTGGGGTTAGGGTTAGGGGGTCAGGGTTAGGGGGTTAGGGTAGAATGCAGTGCCCTGGATGGGCGCCTTAATGGGAAGTTAGGGTTAGGGTTCGCGGGTTAGGGTTAGGGG
>NC_048417.1:1788303-1789768 GCF_013103735.1 Etheostoma cragini
CAGAACTAACCCCAGGTGATAGCCAACGATAATCAACATCGGCTCAGAACCAACCCCAGGTGATAGCCAACGATAATCTACGTCGTGACATCTTCAGGGTGTTTAAAAAGCCACCGATCAGCCTGAAGGCTTGCAGCCGGTGCGTTAAGGTCATGGAAGTCCAAGTTATGGGTTTGAACTTTAAGACTTGTATAGTAGTCTATGTGTTTCGTGAGCTCACACTTCCCATTATCCCATTTCCAGATGCACATGATTCATAAACATGTTATACAGTAGATTACAAGTTAAAATCTAGTATTTCATTTGTCAAGAAAACATTGTTTTTAGGATTAAAATCTGTTAAAAGAAGTGTTTTTGCATCTTCTTAGTCTATAGCCAACAACGTTTCATCTACAGGATTGTCCAATCTGAGGACTATGGTGACCTGGTCCTCAGGTCTCTGCAGGGTAAATCCAGACCGCTAGCTAGACTATCTGTCCAATCTGAGGACTATGGTGACCTGGTCCTCAGGTCTCTGCAGGGTAAATCCAGACAGCTAGCTAGACTATCTGTCCAATCTGAGGACTATGGTTACCTGGTCCTCAGGTCTCTGCAGGGTAAATCCAGACCGCTAGCTAGACTATCTGTCCAATCTGAGGACTATGGTTACCTGGTCCTCAGATCTCTGCAGGGTAAATCCAGACAGCTAGCTGGACTATCTGTCCAATCTTTTGCAACATGAATTGCTTGCCTCTGGATTTTAACATGATGATACACATACCATCGGTTTTATGCATGCTTCTAACAGTGTGATTTTATCCTATGATGTATTTTAAATGTTTTATTATTTATTTATTATCGCATGGCACTTTTTATCTTTATAGCACTTTTTTACAAAAGCACTTATTTTCAAATTTTAATGGTATGTGTACTTTTTATCATTAGGGGCAAGTAATTCAGACAGTATTTTAGTACTTTTAAATGTGGTTATGTCAAAAAAATATTTTAATATGTTTTAATTGTATTTCTTTTAGACAGGACACCGGGCATTTTACTTATCAACACAACTTTTATATATTTTATTCATTTCATTTATCTTAACTCCCCCCCCCTTTTCTCTATGTACAGTGTATATTATATATTTTAATTATTGTAATTTTATTTATTATAGAGGGGAGAGGAGCTGAGCAGGAGTGGAGGAGACCTTTTATTTAAAGTTTATGTCCCCGCTGTCCTGTCCTGTGGTCCTTTGGCCCGACTCTGAGCATGTGGCCTTCTTTTAAACAGCTTTTAGAACCGAACCAGGTCTTTTAAGGAGATTTTAAGTGTTTTAATCACACCGGGGGTCCCCTTGTGCCCGTGCCCACCGCAGCGCCCATCCAGGGCAGTGCGTTCTACGCTAACCCAACCCCCTAAACCCCTAACCCCCTAAACCCCTAACCCCCTAAACCCCTAACCCCCTAAACCCCGAACCCCTAACCCCCGA
>NC_048417.1:1789868-1801178 GCF_013103735.1 Etheostoma cragini
CTATCACCTGGGGTTAGTTCTGAGCCGACGTAGATTATCGTTGGCTATCACCTGGGGTTAGTTCTGAGCCGACGTGGAGCGATGTGAGGGGAACCCTGGTCTCTCCTGTCGTCTGTGAACCATGTTGTTCAAGAGGAGTCGCCTTCAGCACCTAAGTGAAAACAAGCCATCTCAGATAACGGAGGCGTTTAAGATTTACTGGATTAATCATGTCAGGGGAAAGTCCACAGGCATGGTTTCTGTCCCCTGTTGTGCAAAACCTCTGTCAGTAATCACACCTGGGGTAGCAGGCGCAGCAAAGGTCTTCAGGATGGGATCTGAATGCCTGCAAATTAAAACATCATTAATTTAAAACTGTCTTTTGACAGTGAAACTGCAAATCTTACCTTGCTGCAGGGAGGGAGCCTCTTGATCTATCTATCTGCACGTTTATCTGTCCGTATGAGAGAGAAAAGGATCAAAAGCTCACAGTCATCATATTCAAACTGTTTTGTTTTGCAGGAATTACCATAAAGTTGGACGAGTGTATTTGTATATACTGTAAGTGTATTTGCGTGTTTGGGGGTCAGTAGCTCAGTCCAGTGGTGGTTGGGTTGGGAACTGGAGAGTCGTTGGTTCAAGTCCAAAAGTGCGAGTGTGGATTGGTAGCTGGAGAGATGAACCCCCCCCCCCCACGCTGGTAGCCCACTCCCTTGGACATCTGTCCATTAGTGCATGTGTCGGACCTGAGCCTGTGTGTGTGTGTGTGTGTGTGTGTGTATGTGTGTATTTCAGGCCTGTGTGTAGTGATTACTAACAAAACAGAATGTAAATTGTAATTTCACCACTGGGAAACTGTAAAATATTACATTATTTGACGTTAAGCTGAGATGTGCCTATACAGGCCGATACAACTTGAATTCTGCTTGGTTATTGACCTAGCAGAACATTCAAAAGTTAATTAATTAATTACTATAACTCATGCAGTTTACCTGTTTGTGTTTGGTCTTTCCAGGCGGAGAACTCGGCTCTGTCCGTGGAAAACGACAATCAGAGGAAGCAGTACGAACGCTGTCTGGATGAAGTGAGTGTTGAGACACGTCCTGTGTAAACTTCACCCTCCACAGTGTCCCACAGTGTTTACACAGAATTAAAATGTTTTATCTTGTACTGGAACTGATCCATATTGGTTCTGTTGCATACCTTGTTGTTCTGTTGTGTATGTTCTTGTATCTCGGCACTGATTTGCACCGGTAAACGTTGCCTCTGTGCAAAATATCTCTACTCGCATATGTCCAAAATGTCAACATACTGCTATCAGCATAAGGTACTGTGTAGAGATATTAGGACTTTTTATGTTGAAACATCCCCCTCTGAGGGGTAGTGGAGTACAGTATGGAGTAGCAGCAGGGGTGAGTCTAGGATCAGACCTGTGTGGGGGGGGCTCAGCCCCTAATGAGAACAGGTCTAGGTCTAGACTGAGAGATCTGGTCCCCCTTTGGTTAAAGAGGTTAAAATAATCTGTTGGTCTGGACTCGGCCAATCAGAGACCACCGTCAGCACCCAGGTAGGAAGAGACACACATCCACACCTCGACTACTATCTGGGGTGTTAGAGGAAAGCGGAGAGAAAGGAGCTTCTCTGATTGGAGGGGACAGACAACCGAGGCCTGGAGGGCTCGAGCCTCACCGACTCCCAGCATGCATCTGGGTTGTCCGCCTGCACGTTTCCACTTGTTTTCTCCATGACAACACTTTGATTGTCTCTCCATCTCTTCCCCTCATCTCGCTCACAGAGCCAGCCAGGGGTAAAGCATTCAGAAGACTTCCTGTCATGGTCTGAATGAGCTGAGGAGATTCGCTTTGATGGATAGATGAAAGAGATGGGGGGGGGGGGGGGGGGGGGGGGGGGGGGGGGGAGTCATTTCTCAGCACACTAAAATGAAAACATTACTTACTTAGTTACTATTCCAGTGTCGAGGTATAATGCATGCGTCAGAAATGAAAGAATAAGCTTGAAAGAAGAAAGCATTTCATTTCAGAGTGTGCTGTTTGTAACTCGCAATAAAAAACTAATTGATGACGTTTTCCAGGTCTCGTTCCCAATCCCCGGATAATACAACTATTATTAACTATTAATGGAAAATCTTTCATCATATAAGTATTTAGGTTTTTGGCTGGACAACAGACTTTCTGTCAAAGTTCATGTGGAAAAGCTTGTAAAAAAAACAAAAAGCTGAAACTAAGGCTGGGGTTTTATTTTAGAAATAAAACTTGTTTTAACATTTCAGCCAGAAAAACACTTGTGCCGGCTACTTTTTTAAGTGTTTTGGACTCTGGTGATGGTGTCTACATGCATGCTGCCTCTAGTGCTCTCCACCTGTTAGACTCTGTGTCCCATAGTGCTCCGGTCCACCAGGTGGCGCTCTCACCAGGCTCCAAGGGTTTTTACTGAGCTGGGGGGACGACACCTTCTCTTAATACCCTCCATGGTCTTGCAATAATTTGCAATAATTTGCAAAACTTCAAACTTCATCTAAATGATCTGGTCCCATTAAATGAATTTAAGGCCATGTTAAAATGCCATGTAACTCAAAAATGCCACTGCCACATGTGACCTGCTCCTCTCCTCTATGTGTGATTTTGACTCTGCTGTATTTCTGTTTTTGTTGTAACTGATGTGCCGTCTCGGCCGGGTCTCCCTCAAAAAAGAGATTTCAATCTCAAGGGACTTCCTGGTTAAATAAAATTTTAAACAAATTAAAAACTAAACTAACAAAATGACGTATTTTTGTAAAGAAATCTGAATGTAAAAGTTTGCTCAGTGTACAGATCCAGTTACATCGAGGCAGGCTGATCAGCTGTGTGAGGATAGTTGAGACTTGTATGACTGTATTTTGGTTTATTTAGGTGCCGAGAGTAACGTTAGACACACTAACTGCAGGCAGCTGAGTGAGTGATTTCACTAAATCTGACTTTATGATGCAACACGCTGTCATTTTGTTCTCACGTCGGCGTCTTACAGGTCTCCATAAAGCTCGTGCTGGGTCTCTGCATCTCAAAGCTCCACACAAAGTTTGGATATCCGCTCTACAATAACGACCATTTTCACATATTATTTGCTGTCTTTTCACATCTGTTTGATTTGACTTGTTACAGTTCAAGTTCAAGACCTGCTCTATCTGTAAAGGGTCTCGAGATAACACTTGTTATGAAGTGATACTATAAATAAAGTTGAATTTGTCCCCGAGGGAGGATTCATTTCGCTGCACTAGCAAATAAATTGAACTAGAGTATATAACAAAGACGACAACATCCATTTAAAAATACAGGATCGGACCAAATGGGGAAATAAATACCACATTAAAGGTTAAAGGTTAAAGTCCAAGTGTGCTTAAATGTGAAGACATTACCTATTATTTGATTTATCTCCATTCTTTCATTCACGTGAAAGTAGAGATTTGTACTTGGCAAAGAGCGTTGGGTGGAATCAATCATGTTAATTTGGGGGAATTAAAAACAACATTGATATAGGACATCATGGGGACAACATGAGGACAACATGAAGACAACATGAGGGTTAAATATTAACTGATACAAAATATTGCTCAGCTATTAAATGTCCTTTAAGTATTACTTTGATTAGAGATTTTCTGTGTTGTTTGATTGTACCTTAGATAATGTGAATCTGCCCTCCATAGCATGTCTAGTGCTACAGTCATGTTTCCCAGACCTAGTACCGAGATGCTGATACACCCTCGGCTGTTAAGTTACTGGAACATTTCTCATAAAGTTGAGTAATGAGGCAGTTCATCTATTTCTTACACTTAACCAGGAGAGACCGCCATGCATTACATGAACACTGGATCTGAGTGGGCACCTCAGTGAACAACATGCAGCCTTATTCTGAGCAATTTGTAATTTATTTATACTTGCTATGGCAGCACCTGACCAGACTCCTAACAGTAGTCCAAGTGGGATAGGACAATGCTTTTAATGACGTTTCACCATTACATTTTTATGGAGAAAATGTGAACATCTCGTCATACTGAAAGACCTCCACCCAGTTCTTTCCCCACCCCATCAGTGTGTTGAGACCAGGTTGATTTACTATCTACTGTAATGGTCCATCCATACCTGTTCAGCGGCCAAACCTTCAACTTATACATTTCATTTTGGTTTCTTTAACGATTGTTTTTTTTGTTCTAGGTGGCTAACCAGGTGGTCCAGGCTCTCCTCACACAGAAGGTTGGTAGCAATGCTGTACCGTTAATCAGTCGGCCATTAGAAACTACAACCAGACCGATATATCGGCCAATATTAGGCATTTTACAAACTATCAGTATCTGCCTTTATAATGGCAAAAAAATGAATATTAAAAAAATGAAATAAAAATAGACTAAACACCCTTCAACCATAGTCTGTCCACCAGAGGACGCTCTACAACGTCCCTGTTAGTGATGGTGTTACATAGTCTGTCCACCAGAGGACGCTCTACAACGTCCCTGTTAGTGATGGCGTTACATAGTCTGTCCACCAGAGGACGCTCTACAACGTCCCTGTTAGTGATGGCGTTGCAAAGTGCAACTTTAAGTATTATATCATACATAGATGATTACCAAATCAATTCCTATGATACAAGGTATGGTCCACCAGACACGGACTCGGGTCAGACTTATGTCATGGATCTGATGACTTTACACTCAACCAAATAAAATAAAACACTTGTCTTAAAATACTGACTTCAACATCAATGATTTGGGACTTGACTTGGACTGAAGACTTTTCATCTAATGTGCAGATTCACCAGTGATCTGTGTTTGTAGTAGATAGTAGACACACAGTAGTAGCCCAGGTTTTAGATCACCGTCATGGACATCTTGCATGAATACAACACTGTGTCGTGTTCCTGTTAAATTGGCATGTTGTACAGGTGTAGTTCTCTGACGTAGCCCTCTCAGTCTCAGTGATCTGTCCATTTTTCTCCTCTCCGCGGGGTTTCCAGGACTTGAAAGAGGAGTGTGTGAAGCTGCGGACCCGTGTGTTTGACCTGGAGCAGCAAAACCGCATTCTGAGTGTGCTGTTTCAACAGCGTGTCAAAATGTCCACGACTCCTGTCTCCCAGGTAAGATCACAATGGACACTGACTAAAGGCTGTTTGAATTTTACATGAGCAGTGTCCTACTTCAAAAGGTTACTAACATTAAAAAGGACCGCAAAGAGAGAGAAACCCACCCAATTCACTTTGAAAGGTTAGGATGTACAGATTAACTGTTAGATTAGGAATTGGACATGGATTCCTTTGGGCCTTATATTTTTCTATTCTTAAATAGTGAGACTTTTCTTCCAAGTGGCATGCCTCAGTGCACTGGTCATGAAACAAGCATAGCTGTCTCTTAACACTCTTCTTTTATACCAGTCATGTCAGAATTTAGCCATATAATGAGCCTTTCACCAGCTGTGCAGGCAGCAGCACATGCTTCTCTAATTGGAAGGTTGTCAAGGGATAATTGGTTCAGACCTATTGTTAGCCTACATGTTCAGTTGTTCACCACTTCACCACTAACTGTACTGAAGAGTTTAAAAAGCTGCACTAAGCAGTATTTGTTTTTAAAAAATGTATTAAATGACTATTGACTTTGATGTGTCGCTCGTAGTGACAAATCCACGGGGTAATTCTGCATTTCCTCTCATCACTCTGTAGCATTTTAGCATATTTTTGCTCATTGTTTTGGTTTCCTGGCATCCAGACTTAACTCCTATTACTTTTTGGAATTCTATGAATCAATATTGAATCTGTAGAGCTTAAACCGTGATTCAAATATTTTTTGCACACCCCTACACCCAATGCTTTAGTTCTGGATTGGATTGCCCTGTTTGAGTCTGCATGGAGGGGCTGTTTAAATGTTGGATGGATGTGGTGGAGAAGGAGCTGCCCTTTCTACCCGACTCTCTCCTCCATGTGCTGTCTACAGACACGCTGACATGATGTCTATTTAGAAACTAAAGCCCTCAGAAACTATATAGATAACAAACAACCTTGTTCTGCACATCCCTACAGCAGAGATGTGTTGCAATGGAGAGAAACGTGTCCTGATTTTACTGCATGAATCCGAAGTAAACTAGCCAGCTTTACCACAAAAGTACCACGAATCTGATGAATAACACTTTTGATGGACAGATGATTCTTCTTGCATTCTCAGCTGAATATTGATAGAAACCCCTTTAGTAGGTAGTCGAGCGTAGCTGGTTAGCCCTTCAGTTTTAAAGAAGTCTAGGCTGTAATTGACAGAAAGTAGATGGACTGCCATGATGATCTCTCACTGTCATTGAACCTGCCAATTACAAACCCAAGACACACTGTGCTGTTGAATAGCTACAGCTCTGCATGGCTTTGTTATTTCTGCTCCAGTCTCAAAATCCTTTCTGGTTTCATTGAGTAGACCCTAATTCCTCTTAGTTATGTTGATTTTATTCTGTAATTAGACAGAAGACAAGTAGCAACAGAGGCATTTGCCCAGGACGGGATGGCACATCAAAGAAAAATCCACACTAAAATAGTGTTTTGAATCTGTTACATTTGGTTATTTAATTTCCTAATCCACCCAAACCCCAATAATCCAAACAAAAGAGCCATATAATCCATTAATAAATCAGCGTTGGATTCCAAACATTGTCAGATACTTGTTGTTGGGTTGCATCCCCGTTCGAAGCCAGAACCACGCATCCAATGGTAAATGGTAAAAGAATTACATTTATACAGCACCTATCTACCTTTCCGATCAAAGAGCTTCACAATCAGCCGTTGATTCAATCATGCCTGGCAAGGTTCTGCCTACGAGAAAATGAAAGCTCAGATGGTCCGATCTGGAATCTGCCCCTTATGTTGTTATGTTGTCTTTGCTACAGTGTAGTAACTGCAGCTATTCAACTAGCTAAACTCTTCTTGAAAATGACGAGTTGAGTCGTAGTAAGCTTCTTTAGCTGTTTACTGTGGCTCTTTACATAATGTCACAGACAGAAGAGTGAAAACTGTAACAAAACACAAGATACAAACTGTTTAGTCCTATGAAAATATATGTAAATAAAACGTTTTTAATTACAGTCATAAAATGCCTTTTAGCTGTAAATATGCATCTTAACATTTACATTATAGTTAAATAACATTATCAACTTACGACATTGCCTCTGCAGCATTTACCATGTGGATTGCAATGGATGATGACAGCATGTTATGTGATTCTAACAACTAACAGGAAACTAACCCCTTGACTTCCTTAAGCACAAAACCATTTCAAAATAAAGGCTCATACAAAATAAAAGCTCATACAAAATAATGCCTAATGCCTAAAAGGCGACACAGTTGTCATAAGGGAAAAGGTTACCTCCCCTTTCTCTGCTTTGCCCGCCCAGAGAATTTGGCCCACCCATGAGAGAGAGAGACATCATGGCTTTCAAACGAGCAAAGTGTCAGTTGGTCAAGGCCTCACCCCCAGCCTCCATCAATCAATCAATCAATCAATCAATCAATCAATCAATCAATCAATCAATCAATCAATCAATCAATCAATCAATCAATCAATCAGACCAGCAGCCCGCCTTAAAGAGACAGATTTCATAGCCACATTTGCCATGACAATGTCAGGAGAGTTGTAATGTTTTGAAGTAGCCACTGTCAGATGTGTTATGATGAAACCAGTTTAATTTCACAGTGTTGTGGGCACACACACACACACACACACACACACACACACACACACACACACACACACACACACACACACACACACACACACACACACACACACACACAGATAAACTGCCAATCAGCAACTTTAGCATGCAGTGTGCCAAATGTATTTTCTTTCTTTCTGCTTGTTTGCTTAATTTGTTTTGTCGAGATTTAGTGTCTCAGTTGTTCACACATGGATTAGTTTCTATCACACAGTCTAGTCCC
This sequence comes from Etheostoma cragini, assembly GCF_013103735.1. Lineage (NCBI taxonomy): Eukaryota > Metazoa > Chordata > Actinopteri > Perciformes > Percidae > Etheostoma > Etheostoma cragini. The sequence continues at coordinate 1,797,804 of NC_048417.1, forward strand.
TCAGCCCGGTCTGGCTCTGCCATAGTTCCATCATGTTTTTCCACATGGCTTTATTGCTTGAGGTTTGACTTACTCCATTTCATCATTTCATCATCTTGTTGCACCCTCTTCTTCTGCAATGGTTTGATGGGAGCTGACTGGAGAATTAGCACCAGCTGCTCACCCTTAACATTTGCACAACAGCAGTGGATGGGAGTAGGAACACACGTGAATTTTTGTGTTTTATGAAGTTCCTTCTTGAGGTCATTATGCAGCGACTCTGCGGAGCTTCGAGCCGCGGCCGTGACGATTGTGATTGGTTTAGACAAAAGCCAATTAACCAGAGCACGTCGTTTGTCCCATCCAGGACTGCTTTGGGGACTGGTGCGATGTTCAGTGACCACAGTGCACCGCAACTCCTTTACACCTCATTACCATGTAACCGACATAGCTGTAGTCCAACCTTGAAATGTAATTATTCTAGTTGTATGACTGGATTAGGGACCAGCTGTGTGTTTAAAGATTGGTCAGAACCAATTTAGGGTTGCCGTTTCTGATGCGTGTGTCAAACAGCTGAGAAAACAAACAACATGCCATACACGTGAGCAACAAAGCCATTCTTTGATTAAGTATACTAATCATAGAAGATATGGCTGCACACAGGCTAATTATGAACATCAGGGTTTTCTTTACACTTCAGCATTGTTCCATAAACATTACAGAGAAACTGCTTCAGGCGGAAAAAGCAAATTCACACACTTTCATGTTTTTTAGCATTTGGCTGCTTCTCTTTCCTTGTAACAGTTGAGGTTATTTGAGACTTTGGTTGCCTAACAACACTTCTTACCCCGGATTTTAACACCAACTACAAAAGATCGGCTCTGCTGGTCCTTCAACACCCACCAGGTCAGGATCTGTTGCGGAACGGCTGCGGCCATGACGGCTGAAGTCACGAGGACCCACGAGATCTCGGAAATTCACACATGATCGCGTGATATATAACAGGGTGCAGTTTATAGAACCACAAAACCTCCGAGCTGTTGACTACAGGCCTGTCTTACTATGACGTCTTTAAGGTGTAGTGCAGGCAGGGAAATACGATCCCCCGTGAGCATGGTGTATTTTATTTTGAAAATTAACCGGGTGTTTTATTTTGTTTCTGTGTTTGACTTCCTGTCCCCCACAATGTGCCGCGTGCTGAATGCTGCGGAGCTCTCTGGCGTCAAAATAGAAGCTCTGCGTATCTGAGCTGGGACGGAGTCAGAAAATACACTCACTGACTTTAATGGAAACTTATTGACTCCCCCGCCATCCGGATCGGATCTGCAGCCGTTCCACAGTTGGTGGAAATCAGGGGTTATGTCATTTTAACATGACGTGTGGTAAACATGAGTATCCAAGGGTACATTTTAGAGTTCATTGTGAAGTGAAATTAGATTGAAAGACATAGCAATGGCTTAAATACAAAATGAATTGGGTTTGGCCAATATAGTGTTGTTAGTATTTCAGCCAAAAACTTCTTAAAACTACTTAAATTTAATGAAATAGTCCTTCCGTCGTTTGTCATAATCATTATGCAGAACGCAGGCGAGCAGCTGCTTTGTTTCTAAAGGTCTTTTAGGTGCTGGGGGTTCTCAGCATGGTTCCTCTCCTCTGACAAACTCACGCTATCTGTATTGAAGGGACCGGTTGGATGTCACTGGATTGGTAATTAACGCAAATTTTGAATAAACTGTGTCAACACTCCAGAAATGTCTTTTTCCCGCTTCATGGACGTTTCCACACCAGGCCATTAATTATGCTGCAAGCCTAGCAGAGCAGGAAGTGCTGTCCTTCATCTTTACACTTTACTGCAAAGGTCAGATCTGAAGACCCTGTTGAAAGACAAAGAGGGATTCTGTCTTTAGAAGAACTATATTTATCACTGCAGAGCTGTTTCTGTTGGAAGGCTTCTGTAATGTACTTTCTGACATCTTACCGCAGAGCCTGATTCAACAAGGTCTCATTATTAGTTCACTGTTGAGCAATTTCTTCAGCTTGAGACGTTCAAATATCTCTGAATTGTCTTATATGTGTGCTAATATGTTGTGTCATGTCAGTGGTTGAGCCAGGTCTTTCTCCTGCTGGTACTTTGTGAATCATTTGGTTCAGTTCTGATAGAAATATTGCTAAATGGAGCAGTAACTCGTTAGTATTCAGTTCTTCAGATCATTCTGTACATATTTATTAAGGAAAAGACAGTTTATTCGGAAGTTTGATTCTCCACTCCTCTGACAAACACTTCATCTGGTTGATCAAACCAGCTCTTTCCTCTTATTAAATACTCATTAGATCATTCTCAGGCTAGAAAATAGACGTTAAGGTCATCCATTTGTTACTGTGGACAGTATCTTTCGAGATAATTTCACTTTTTTACTGGATAAAGTGGATTGTTTGTGCCAAATGATGCCTTTGATTCACTAATGCAGCATTCCCAGCTATCCAAGAGGCTGCAGTGGTGGTGAGATAATTATCTGGCGCCTAAAGCTTGAATATTAACTACTGTTGTTGTGTTTTTGTCTCCAGCTAAGTCACAAACAAAAGCTTTTGAGAACAAGCCTCGCATTTAAACCACTGATTTCAAAGTTTTGGGTATTTCAGCTGTTCTTTAGAAAAGTTCCAGATGTGACGGCCTGCTGGGACCACTCGCTGTGCAGCTGAGCCACATTTGGTTTTTGGTTATGACTAAAAGATGGATTCACTAAAGGCTGTGTGTGTGTGTGTGTGTGTGTGTGTGTGTGTGTGTGTGTGTGTGTGTGTGTGTGTGTGTGTGTGTGTGTGTGTGTGTGTGTGTGTGTGTGTGTGTGTTAATGGTGACTGGCACTTGGGTCGGCTATGTTTACCTGAACACAGCTTCCTGCTGCAGCTGAGACAGGTTGATGAGAACCAAGATAGTAAAGTTGCGAGTCATAAAACCAAAACCGTGAGTAGAAAGACGCTCAAATATCCAGTAGTTTATTGATTAATGCATCTTTAAGGAAACCATATGTACATTTCTTGTGATCTTTTATGGTTTATCTTATTTTCTGTCATGTCTGTAATGTTACAAGGTCAGATTTTCATGTTAAATGTGGCCAGAGCTTCGAATAATAAAGTAAATGTAATTCAGAGAATTCCCCATGAGCAAAAACCCCCCCCGGTGACCTGAATACTCATGGTCTAGCTCATGTTCTAGCTCATGGTCTAGCTCATGGTCTAGCTCATGTTCTAGCTCATGGTCTAGCTCATGGTCTAGCTCATGTTCTAGCTCATGGTCTAGCTCATGTTCTAGCTCATGTTCTAGCTCATGTCCTAGCTCATGGTCTAGCTCATGGTCCTAGCTCATGTTCTAGCTCATGTCCTAGCTCATGGTCTAGC
>NC_048417.1:1801278-1804036 GCF_013103735.1 Etheostoma cragini
CATGGTCTAGCTCATGGTCCTAGCTCATGTTCTAGCTCATGTCCTAGCTCATGGTCTAGCTCATGGTCTAGCTCATGGTCTAGCTCATGTCCTAGCTCATGTCCTAGCTCATGGTCTAGCTCATGGTCTAGCTCATGGTCTAGCTCATGTCCTAGCTCATGGTCTAGCTCATGGTCTAGCTCATGGTCTAGCTCATGTCCTAGCTCATGTTCTAGCTCATGGTCTAGCTCATGTCCTAGCTCATGTTCTAGCTCATTTTCTAGTAGAGTCACAAAACTCCAAGTTCAGTCAGGAACTCTCGCGTCAAAGATTTAATCATTTATCACAACAAACAGACATACAGTTATGCTTGGCGCTGATGGCTCCGCTCTTGATAATGCTTCCTGGACCAGCCAAGCAGAGCTGGAACAGGGAGCGCCATGCAGAAACCCCCTGGGTATAAAAGAGGGAGCCAAAAGAAAGACAAGGAAAACCAGTATAAACTTTGAGTCATGTCAGGTCTCTGAAGGAAGGTGGAGCCTGGGGTGGTGGAGGCCAGGGCTGTAGTCAAGACCACCTTTGTGGATTCCAAGACAAGTGGAAGACCAGGACTAGTCGAGTCCGAGTCAAGACCGAGTCCATAAAGGTTTGAGTCCAAGTCAAGACAGAGTCCATAAAGGTTTGAGTCCAAGTCAAGACCAAGTCCAAAAAGGTTAGAGTCAAAGTCAAGACCAAGTCCATAAAGGTCCGAGTCTGAGTCAAGACCGAGTCCATAAAGGTTCGAGTCTGAGTCAAGACCGAGTACAGGACAGAATAAAGGTCTTATGCATGACAGTATCGAGACAATACTTTTGGGTTTCTTTTTCCCTCCAGTATTATTGCCAACAGAATAAAGACACCTGGACTCGGTCAAGACCAAAAGCCACATTGGGCAAGACCAGTGGCCGAGACTGAGACAAGTCTGAGTCCAAATACTAGCGGGTTTGAGACAAGTCCGAGAGTCCGGACTCGAGTACTACAGCCCTGGTGGAGGCAAAGTGTTCCCAGCAGCAGCAGTGTAGGGATCAGTGAGGAGGGGGTCCCATTCAGCAGAGGTTCAGTCAAGAAGACCCCCCTCTCTATCTGTTTAGTTGTCTATACTATAAAATGGGGAACACACCTGAGTTTTCTGGAGGGCTCCTGAGAAGCTTTGTGCTGGGGAGAGTTCATAGTGTGTCTGTTTTATTATTATACTGTTGTATGGTTTTTAATAATGGTGTTTACTGTCATCTCTTTTATTGCCAATTGTGTGTTTTTCACCATTCCCCCCCCTGCTTCCCTCCTCTCTCCGTATGCACTCTGCATGCTCAACACTAAGCAGCAGCGACAAGGGAGGGCAGGGGGGGGGGGGAGAAGGTGACATAAAAAAGCCAGACAGCATGGTGTAGATGAGCAAGAAGTATTAATAAGACAAGGAGCAGTGTGATGGGGACTAAAGTGAGATCATTGAAGAGGTAAATGTCTCAGGGACTAGAGTGGAGAAGACCGTGGTCTGAAGATTGGCTGACCAAGAGTAACCTTGCTTTGGAGGGGACGCATGGACGAATTTTGATGAGATTGTGAAATTTAAAGTGAACTCAAAGGTCCGTGGAAGAGACGGTGCGTTGTCCTCGTGTCTGAATGGTCTGTTGCTCAGCAGCCTGGTTCAGTAGCAGGGAATCAGAAAATGGCTTAATAGGGAATTACCACTTTAATATCGCGGACACGCCTTGATTTTACGCTCTCCCTCCCCAGGGTTTTAGGTGAATACTGACCAGAAAAAGAAAACCAGCCATGCCCACCCCCCCTCTCTGTAACCTCTCCAGAGTCCGAAGCATTAGCATTGCAGCAATTTTTTTTCCAGTGGCCGAAAAATGCGGCCCACCCTGTTTTTCCCCCTATAGGCCACAATTGTAAAAGAGACGTCTGTAACGGTTGACAGGACACCTCCAACTCCAAGCAAGGTTGATTATCACTCATTTTATTCTGAATTTTTAATCCATATAATTAAAAAACCTTAGGCCAAGAAAGCGATTGGCAGACCTTTGATGTCACCACAATGTAAAGTCAATGGGGAATTTTCAGGCAGAGCCAGCGAGTGAAACACTACTGCGCATCATCCGCATATCACAGATATGATAAACTGACTAGGGGACATTTGAAATCCATCCATCTATCCATCCATCCATCTATCCATCCATCCATCCATCCATCAATCCATTCATCCTTCTATCTTCATCTGGTAACTGGTCGTGGGGGCAGCAGCTTCAGCAGGGAACCACAAACTTCCCTTTTTCCGAGTCTGATATCCGGTATCCAGTTATAATTATACATAATACATAATTATACATCCATGGAAGGGAGGGGCAGATCAGCCATTAGCTAAATTCAACCTATAGAGAGCAGTCTCTAAGCATATTCATAACACAGTATGTAGAATTCTGATACTTTGCACTAAAATGTCAAGATTTGGACCAGAATCCCTCAACAACACTACTAAAGACAACGTGGTGGACACATCGCTGTGGAGGAGGGTCTGTCTAATCCACACAGCATTCCTGGATGGGAGAAAGATGTCTTCTGGTTTATCGGCATTTCTTCAAACCAATGAAGCTAAGCGCTGGACGGAGAAACGGTGCTTCTGGTAAAACAGCCTCAGGAAGGAACTTGTGAAACAAAAAAACTCAGATTGGACAGATAGTCTAGCTAGTTGTCTGGATTTACCCTGCAGAGACCTGAGGACCAGGTAACCATAGTCCTC
>NC_048417.1:1804227-1816299 GCF_013103735.1 Etheostoma cragini
CAGATAGTCTAGCTAGCTGTCTGGATTTACCCTGCAGAGATCTGAGGACCTGGTAACCATAGTCCTCAGAAATCCACCGGAGGTTAGAATCACAACAGAAACACTGTTGCCGGCAACAACAGAGCAGTCCTGGAAGTAGGAGCTCGTGGCTATACTGTAGACTTCCCTTTGAGGAGATTAAAGTATGCGGGTGAGTGGGCGCCTGGGTAGCTCATCTGGTAGAGCGTCCCCCCCCCATGTACAGAGGCTTGGTCCTTCTCATTCCCCTCTCTTTCCCCTTTCCTTTCTAAGCTGTTATATCAAATAAAGACCTAACATATCCAAAAAAAGAAAATTAAAAAAAAAGAAAGGATGCCAGTGAGTGTGTACAATTCAGTATGCTGTCCTCACAAATCCAACCTTCTCGGTATGCTATGGTGCTCCTTCCTTGTGACGTGAGTAACCTAAATTCCAAAAGTTGAACTAGAAAAGTGAGGACCCCTCCTGTCAGCACAGTCCACTGCTGGGCACATGCATGTCTGAGGACTCCCAGTACAGCACCATGGTGCGAACTGCCAGTACAGTTTAGTTGCTGGAGAAATCTCCAGAACTGTCCAGGGGTTAGCGGGTAGACTTCCATCACGAAATCTTTCATAAAAATGTATGAAGTCCTGGTGCTGTGAGAGCTTTCTGGGACAAAAGCATCTGCATAATAGCATGCGGCCTGTGGAGAACCCTTCGTGAGCTGTAGACCCACCAGCTGACATATTGCTGTATTAATCTAACTGAGAAGGCCAGTTGGATGCACGGATACAGGTGCATGATGTTATCTGTTGTAATTCAGATGTTATTTATATTATTATAATGCAATTTGCTGAAATGCATGCGGCACACTCGGCCCGATTCGCGCTAAGGTGCGCCGAAGCCCTTGAAATATACACAGGGATATTTAGTGATATCCCATGAAGCTCTGTTGTTATTCTTTAAGGACTATTACGCAATCTACTGTAGCACTGTAACGTTGGGAGGCCTGCCAGACAGAGGACACAACTGATGACCTGTCCCATAATGCAAAAACAACAAAAATCCAATTAGAAATTTGTCAGACCCTCGAGTCTGGTTGGTTGTTCCAATTTAAATATTTAATACTAATAATAATAATAATAAATGACAATGATAGTAATACTTATTTGAAGGACAAAAACATAACTCACATGGCACAACATACAAATGGATGCAGTATAGAGTGTTTCCCACAGAGTAGTCTATATTACCTTTGGGGGGGCTTTGGGCTTTTTCACTTTTTAAACTTAAAACATGCACAAAAATATATATATAACACAATGAAGGAAAAGGGAAAAAAATCCAAAAGCTAAAATATGAGCACTATAAGGTGAAAAATCCTGACACTGAGCTTTCAAATCTTTAATGTACAGTAATGGTTTTGGGATCTCTCTATTTACAGAACCTTCTGAGCGTCTAAATGACTAATGGTAGCAGCAGAAAAACTGCAAAAGAAATCTGCTATTTTCTTTCAACATAGATCACTAATACATGTTTGTTTTGATGCTGACTAATAATAATAATAATAATAATAATAATAAGTTCTTTACTTATTGTGATTAAAGTAACTTGTGGAACCCAATTGAAGGTTTAGTTATAGATGTATAAGTTATACATCCAGAGAAGTAATGATTTTTTTAATATATATATATATATATATATATATATATATATATATATATGCCGGTAGCAAAGAAATGTATGTGGCAAGTATCTGGAGGTGGCTTTGGTGCTGATGTAATCAAAATGACAATCTTGTCATCTTGTCTTGTCTGAAACAGAAACGAAATATGTTGAAACGTTGGTTCACATGACAGAAGAAAACCATCTTCACAGCCCTTGATTTTGCCCTTGACTTAAAGCACAGCGCCACTCTGATTGAGGGTTTTGTTAAACTGGATCGCTCAAATCTCAGATACCCCTCGACATGCTGACTGTAATTAGTTCCCAGATTAATCTGCACAAGCCTGGTGAGATGTGGCCTCCTCCCACAGTGCTCGTGAAATAAAGGCGAGCACGGATAATCAAATAATAGGTGAATGTCAATGAATAGACCCAATCACTTCAGTCCCCGGCTCCCTCACGCAATTATTTCCCATTCACATTAATTATTGCTGACAGATGACACTAATGACTTTGAGAAGAAGCCGGCCGTTGCAGCCTCGCAGAAGATCAATGATCTTTTAAATGGGATCACTACACTTTGACCCCTTTGGGTCCCTCTGATTGGAAATGGCATCCATGCAAACAGCATATGCTGCATGCCAGGAAGTAGTGCAAGCCGTTCTAACTGGGCTTTCCACACAGGACCCCACTTCTTGGGTGGACTGATAAGACATGAAGCAAAAGACATTAAACACTGGTCTTTTAAAATTGAGATTTCTACCTTTTGTGCTTTAAGTGCATGTTGATACCCTGCAACTTAACCTAGATTAACATAAAAACAATGACCAAATAAATACCCACCATTCGTCTTATGCATCATTCATCCTGTAATCAAAGATGACATTTTTGTAAACAAAAAAAACAGAGCCATTTAACTAGTTTGGGAAAAGTAAATCAAATATTAGGCTTATATGATATGTGATCTGTATTATATTTCTATAAATAGCTTATCTAACCTACAAATCTGTTTTGGTTAGTAAAGACCAACGGTGGTAAAGACTTTATCAGTACTACAACAATGACAAACATGATACAGATATAGTATCATAAAATAAACCGATCAAACCAATGATCTGGGATGTCAGTAATGGAACAAATAACATTCAGGCACTTGAAGGCACCAAGCCTCTGTCACGTACCGCGTGGAGCTTGTGAGCGAGCAGCGGAGAAAGCAGCGTCGCTGTCAAATCTGTCCCTGGGAAAAGTAATGGTGCGCCAAAGTTTAGAAGGTTTAGAAGTGGGGCGTTACACTACTTTTTACCTGAAAAAGATGCTGAAGACCACTAAACAGAACACACAACTACTACACACATACAGGTCATTCCACATAAAGCCCAAAATGTAAGATATAAAGTTCCTAAGCCATTTTAGAATTTTGCAAATCAAGCAAAACGATGCTTTGTGGTTAAAATGTGAAAAGCAGGCTACCACACAGCCGACTCACAACAACCAGTTTGACAGCCTGAATATCTGGTTCTCTGGGGATTCCTGAGTCTCAGAGTCATCTAATCTGACAAATTCTGCTTTTGAGTGTTGTGTAAGTGGAGTTTGAAAACAGTTTCCTGTTTCTTTGGTTTGGCGAACAACAAGTGGCCCAACATTTAATGTTAGCCTAAATTGATATGCGGGCCGGATCAAAGATTGTGAGGGCTGGATTTGGCCCCCGGGCCTTGAGTTTGACACATGTTCCTTAGATTGATGCCAGCCTGATCACTATAGAGAACTGCTGCTTCAGATTTAGAACAAGTGGGTCTACCTCAAAATCGTCCTTCCAAGGCTTTCAACATTATTTGCAAAGCTACCTCTATCATCATGTTGCTTTAAAACAAGTATTTTGCATCATGTAAAGATGTCTTTGTTTATGTTCTGTAATATCTAGTTTCTAAAAGGTTTTATGAGTTAAACATGTGCCTGTTGTTACACTAAACTATTCAATCAAGAGGCTTACAATGCTCTTTTCTTCACATTGTCACTTTTGATGAACAGGCAGTGTGTTGGCAAATAGTTGCTCCGGCATTGGCAGCATGTTTTAGAAGATAAATCTAAAGACTCCAATCAATGAAAGATGCTTTTAAGAATCTTCTGAGTCAGAGGAATACTGTGTGATTGTTGATTTATTGTGTAGACTCTGACCAAACCAAAAGCATCATCATCGGTGGTCAACAGCAGTCGTCAACTCATTGTGCAGTTATATTGGAAATATGAATAAACAGCAGACACACCAAGAGGCTTCTTGTTCAGTGAATCTTGTCAGAACAGAGGCATCACTTTAAAATGTCTCATTGACCAGCTCCCAAAAAGTTACCATGGTAAACCTGCAAGATCAGAGAAACATGAAAACACATCTAACGTGTGGAGAGGAAAATGGCTTTCCATTACTTATTAGCCTTAGGTTGGAAAGAGGCAGCTGTGGATCCAGCATATTGATTCTTTGAGATCTATGACAGACAGATGGAGAGCCATTTTCATAGTGTGTATCGTTCAGACTGAAAACAAAAATCATGCCGGGGTTTAGGTGGATGAAAAATGTTGAATTTACTGGTGCTAATGTGAGCCATAATTACAATATGTTTGACTATTGAAAAATTGTAAATCCTATTCTAAGTATATAAGTATGACACGTATTGCCAAAGCTGTGTCAATGTTATCCTGCAACGATGACTTATATTGTCATAACGTTTTGCTTAATTTGTTTAATTTCTGATGATTCATTACATATTTAATGATTTTCCAGGAGGTCCAAAGGAACGGAAAAGCAGGTATTCCTGCAGGAAGGTGGCCCAGCCTGCTGAGCCTAACATGCCCACGCAGTAGTGGAAGCGGCAGTGGCAGTGAACTGTCTCTATCCAGTGCTTGTAGTGAGTACTCCAGTGGCTCCCACACCTGGGCAGAAGGACGTGGATTCTCCAAGCAGGTGGGTTTCATTCATCTTCCTTCAATGTGAAGTATAAGGAAGTTGTCAAAGTAAAATACTTGTCTTTTTCATGGAAATTGGGGTTAAAACAAGGGCTTCATTTGTAAATCCTATTTCAATAATTGTAAATATGTCTTGTAATTCACAGGGTGCCGCAAGCCGGGACAAAAGGATGAGTACAGGTTCGGTATCCAGCAATCACTCTGCAACCATCGAGCAGACAGACCTGGGATGGAAGGAAGGCCACATTCTGAAAGGACTTAAGCGTCTACAAATGTGCAGCTCCAAAGAGGCATCCTCACGTGCATCTGTTCCACACTGCAAAGACTGTGAAACCTCCAACGAGGGCATATACTCGTTTGGTGTGAAGTGTGGCCAACAAGGAAGTACATGCAAGCAAGTAGCCCCTACAAGTAAACCCTTCCAGGCCGGAGCAGGGACTGCTGCCCTGGACTCTGATGATGCAGATGATGATTCAACCAAATTACAAGGTAGGGAATCCAGTGACCAACCAACAAAAGAGCTTGTTTGCTTGGAGGAACTAGTTGTTACAAGAGATGATGAGAACAATTTTCAAGAAGGCCCTGTTAAACTTTTTCCCTCACCTGTCACAGACAACTTCTTATTTTTGGATGGCCCCACAATAAAACCTGGATTAAGTCCAACAGATAGTACTACATATCCAGAAGAAAAACACAAGCCTTCAGGCATGAAGTTAAGTGACAGAAACAATAACCAGGAAAGGTCTACTGACCGTAAGTCCAGACTGGATCATGTCAAAAGGCAACAGGGCAGACTTGCAGTCAAGCAAGTCGAAACAGCTGATGGGAGCTCTTCTATTCAGCATTCTGCAACAAGAGCTGTGAGCTTTGAGAGTGTAGCCAGACAGCGCAGCTCCTCAATGGACGTTCCTCACTACAGAGACCAGGCGACTCAAGCTGGCAGCCAGGACTACACCATCTCAGAATCTCCACAGAGGAAACCCAAACCTCAGCCGTGTGACTCGGCCAGAAAGGCTTTCATTCTGCGGAGCAAGAGTGCAGACGGAGGGAAAGAACAAACTAAGCATACGCATTCTCCTTTCCACCAAAAGCTCATTAAAGGTCACAGGTCCAAAGGACAGTCAAATCCTCCTGGGCACAGTGTTCCTAGCGAAAGGACAACTCTCAGTAAAACACATTGTTCAAGCAAGGGACCACTCTCTAAAGTTGAGAAAGATGAGGACGTCGCGGTATCAACATGTTCAAAGTCTCTCAAGAATGTGCGCTCTCCACTTGCTTCCCCTGTGAAACATTCAAAGACATTTAGGAGCCCAACAAAATCCCCGTTGCAATGCACTAGACTTCAATCAAGCAATGAGTCTTTGGAAGATAGCATCTATGACAACTTACCCTGCTCACCGCGAAAACAACGACGCCGAGACAAGCACTGGGATGTTTCCCATTCCGAACTTAGGTCCCCATCACCACCACCTCCACCACCACCCCCAGGTCGAACTACTTCTCTTGTCCTTAGGCCCAGTTGTGACAGTTTACCCAAAGGTCAGGCTCAGAGCTTGACTACTGGGAAGACAACATCGAGCACCACCAAGCACCAAGCAAATCTTTCTTCTATTTCACAGCCACAGCAATCCAATACGGCAAAGGACAATCAACACACAGCTACACAAATGGATGTTGATGGTAAGCCACTGAGAGATATCCCTGCTAATCTCTACCATACCAACTCATCCAGGATGCCACCTGTCCCAGTTCAAGAGTCTTTAGAGTCAGTCCAGCTATCTATGGACAGAACTGCCACCTGCCATGATGAACATGGTGCTCCCTCTATATTTCCAAGTCAGAGCATCTTACAGAGATCCCAACAGAGCATCAGTGAGCCAAAACTTTCAGAAGTCCTGCCTCAGGCATATTCTAATGTTTACCACCATGGGATTGCCAATAATCCTCAGAGTTCCACCTCAAGAGCTGCAAAAATGGCTCTTCCTGTAAATGCTAAATCACATGAGGCAATCTCTGGACAGGAAACCAGTACCTTCCTAGTTTTTGGGAGACATAACAAAGATGATACAAACTCTTCTGCAAAAAGCATCCACACCTTTCAGACTTTCACGTGTGGTCCCCAGATGATACAGGATCGTGGAGCTTGTGAGAAAGTCCGCAGAAAGATTGACACCCGCTGTAACTCACTGGATTCGGAGCCCTCAGTCCAGCCTGTGGCTTCTGACAGCGGTGTGATGTTGGATTGGGGATTTGATGAGGAAGGTTGGCTATTTAAACGGTCTGTGTCTGTGTCTACCAGACCTCCCCTTAAGCCTGTGATGGGCATGAATGGGGCTAAGGCTCGTAGCCAGAGCTTTGGTGCCCGCTACATGGACAGGCCAAGCTTCAACAGATCTGGAAAGGTCCGTACCCAGATCAAAACGCACTCTGGGAGCTCCTTGAACTCTCTTAGTGATGTCCTTCCAGGAAGTATGAGTTGCTCTAATAGCTACCATTGTCCAATGAACCGATCCCTTTTGAACAACTTCTTGATTGAAGAGGGCCTGACAGTTCCTTCACATTTGGGGTCTTCCAGTGAAAGACTTCAGAGTCTTAAACTCCAACGAGAACAGGCTAGGCGTCTTCAGATTGAGCAACAGTTTTCAAGCGCCTTTGGCGAGCCGGTTTCTGAAGAACCAGAGAGACAAAGCACTATAACCACCATCGAAGAGAAAGTGATGCTCGGCATAGAGGAGAACTTGCACAAGTCTCAGGAACAGGAGACAACCAGCGAAGTGAAGCAAAAATCTGGCTCGACTTTGGCAAATTGGTTTGGTTTTCGTAAGAGTAAGCTTCCCGCTCCAAGCAGCAAAAAGACTGAACCACCGAAAGTAAAAGAGGAGAAGAGGGAGCAAAAGATTACATCGCTTCTGGGAGGAAAACAGACAAAGTCTGACAAAAAGAGAGACAGAAGAAAAAGCGATGGAAAAGACAGGTAAGTTTATCAAATCTGTAATGAATGCCATCTTTTGACTCTGGGGAAATGATAAATCATTCTCAACTACTGAGGTGATTTTGTAGGGGAGTGCATTGACATAGAAGAAATAAATGAAAAAGGATCTTTTCTAATGTGAACCATTCTTTGTTCAAATGTAATGCTTTACAAACACCAGAGGACGTAAGCTATGACTAACATTACTCTTCTGAAGTGGTTTTGGAGAGGGACATTAAGTAGAAATACGCTGGTTGAATAGCATGACACCATTGTATTCATATCATAATCAATCCAGGCTAACGTGAAAGACAGTGACTGCATGTTGCTTCCTCTGAATGTCAGGTTGTGGTCGACTAGCAGGGCTAGCTCGTTAGTTTGATAAATTGATCAGACCTGTATGTCACGCACACTAGAAACAACCTCCGAACTGCAACAACCTGCGAACCGTAACGTTAGTTGGGACGGACTGACTCCTTGTTTCTTTAGGCTACCTATAACAGTTTTAGCCTGGTGGTAAGAGCTTTTTGGTGTTTTCTTTAGGCTAACTATATTAGCTTTAGCCCGGTGGTAGCAGCTTTCTGCTTGTTTCTTTAGGCTAACTATATTAGCTTTAGCCTGGTGGTAGCAGCTTTCTGCTTGTTTCTTTAGGCTAACTATTTCAACTTTAGCCTGGTGGTATCAGCTTTCTGCTTGTTTCTTTAGGCTAACTATATCAGCTTTACCCCGGTGGTAGCAGCTTTCTGCTTGTTTCTTTAGGCTAACTCTATTAGCGTTAGCCCTGCTGGTAGCAGCTTTCTGCTTGTTTCTTTAGGCTAACTATATTAGCTTTAGCCTGGCTGGTAGCAGCTTTCTGCCGTAACTCATACCGTAGCTTATTGTCAACAAAGTAACGTATTGCCTCAGATGACTTCAGCCATTTTTCATCAGGTGGTCTTGGTCATTCTCTTTAGCCCAGCGACCAGCTGATACACATATAACACAGAGGTTTCAAGAGATATTGGGTCATTTATCACCCGAATCACCCTGGGCATGTTGAGTCGATATCAGAGGATCTCACAGTGTAGTGATCTGTTGACAAACCGTTTTCTTGCAGCTCTGTTGGGAGAAGAGAGTCTCATGATGCAGTGCGGGCATGCATCTCCATGCCGTGCCCGGGAATGTCCCTGAACGAGTTACAGGGACATTCTGACATCACCGGGGACCCAAAGGTAAATTAAATTAAATCCTACATAAGGGACAGCTATTTTATTAGTGTGCGGTCAGTTTTACTTCTAATCACAAAAATGTATTTTTACGTAAATGTGTTCCTCAACCCAACGTTAAGTACATTTGTTACAGTGATATGACACTATCACAATCACTACATGTGATTGCACCAGAAAGACACATTAAGCACATAAACAACCGAAGACTAAAGAAAAAGAAATAGAGATGTTTAAATGATTATGTGAAATAAAAACGCTACATTTGAGAGATGCTTCAAGCTGATTCCCCCAACTTCTCCTCAAACCCTCTTACACACCGTTTCATCATCTCGGCCTTTATTACCAACCCTTATTATAAGACCTTTAAATGTATTACTGGGTCCATAATTTAGCCTCGGGATCCCTGTTATTCATCCAAAGAATGTATCAATAATGGAACAATTGAACACTTCAAGTTTTCAAGCCGACTAGAATATTACATTTGATGGTTTAAAGTTCGAAACCTGGGAAACTCTGCACCTAAACCTCTCCATGGAGGACCGCTTAGATCTGACATCCCAAACTCTCAGGATCATATCGAGGACCAAGTCTCAGTCAATTAGAAGACTGTTGGTACAATATGTATATATCTATGTACTAATATATTTACATACCTATATATCTATATACTTATATATCTATATGCTAATATATCTATATACTAATATATTTATACACTTATATATCTATATGCTAATATATATATGCAAATATAGCTATATGCTGATATATATATGCAAATATAGCTATATGCTGATATATATGCTAATATATTTACATACTTATATATCTATATACTTATATATCTATATACTCATACTGTATATCTATATACTAATATATTTATACACTTATATATCTATATGCTAATATATATGCAAATATAGCTATATGCTGATATATATATATGCAAATATAGCTATATGCTGATATATATGCTAATATATTTACATACTTATATATCTATATACTTATATATCTATATACTCATACTGTATATCTATATACTAATATATTTATACACTTATATATCTATATGCTAATATAGATATACATATATATGCTAACATATTTACATACTTATATATCTATATACTTATATATCTATATGCTAATATATTTACATACTCATATATCTATATGCTTATATATCTATATACCAAGTCTAGTATGGATGTGTTATTTAATCTGCTATAGATAGATGGTATAGAAAGCATAAGAAAGGGACTAAAAAGAAACAAACAGAGTGTGTGTGTGTGTGTGTGTGTGTGTGTGTGTGTGTGTGTGTGTGTGTGTGTGTGTGTGTGTGTGTGTGTTGGTAACTTCTGTTTTCTCCGTCTACAAAAACCCAAAGATGCAGATGATGAACCTCAGCGCCGACGGAGAAAATGGATCCACGGTGAAGACCCCCAACCAGGATGTAACAGGTCAGACTTCCTGTTCTCTGTTGTGGACCCCATTTAAAACATTTTGCTACCTTAACCCTCATGTTGTCCTCATGTTGTCCTCGAGGTCAAATTGACCTGTTTTCCTATATTAATGTTCTTTTTTAATTCCCCCAAATAACATGATTTATTCCACACAACGCTCTTAGACAAGTACACATCTCTACTCTGAAAAAAAATAATAATTACATTATATATAATTATTATTTATAAATAAACATAACAAAATTCCATGACTTTTCCAAAACTTTCAAGGATTTTACTACTTCCATGACTTTTCCAGGCATTGGAAATTAGATTTTGAAATTCCATGACTTTTCCAAGTTTTCCATGACTTTGGGACCCCTCTAAAATGCAGTTTGCCAGTTTAACCCTCATGTTGTCTTCATGTTGTCCCCATGTTGTCCCCATGTTGTCCTCATGTTGTCCTCATGTTGTCCTCATGTTGTCCTATATCAATGTTCTTTTTAATTCCCCAAAATAACATGATTGATTCCACCCAACGCTCTTTGCCAAGTACAAATCTTTACTTTCATTAATTTTGGGGCGTCTTCTTCAATTTTATAGCATTGTAAAACAAATGGAAGTGTTTTTGAAATAGTATTGAGTAAAAGTTGACATATTCCAGTCTGTGATTATCATCAACATCCATTCCTTTAATTTTAGTCTCAATAATTCCTAATTTCTGCTTTTCTAACTCAAACATTAGGTATAATTTCCTATGAATTAGGTTTATTAGGGGCTATTTGACCCGAGGACAACATGAGGACAACATGGGGACAACATGAGGGTTAACAACACTTAGCTAACTGCAATGCAGTGTTAGCTGTGTGAATGCTAGCATGCTAGCCTTAAGGTTGTATCTGTGCTTACCATTTTACAGTTTGCAGACAGAAGTGAAGACCAAATATGACAGATGTGTAAGTCATAAACACGATGATGAATATGCTTCAACCAGTGAAACAAACATGCAAAATGCTGAATTTTGCCAGTGTGTGTGTGCTTTTTTTTGGTCCATATTAATGTTCCATTTTACTCGTTGTACCTCTGCTTCTTTGAATCTGGGCAAACAAGCACCATTTCACCACAGCTGTGTTTCATGCAGAGTTTGCCCAGGGAGCTTGAATGCGGCCGTGAGCTCATCTTCACATGTCAATGCTCTGGAATATCTGCATGCACAGGCTCATCCAATCAAGACAACCCTAGCCATTGTTAGACTGCTTAAAGGAGGTAAAAACCTGGATGGAGTTAAACTTCCTCACTCTGAATGAAAATAAGACAGAAATCATCACGTTTGGACGTTCGCACGCACTGGGTGACCCTTCAGCCTCCCACAATCGATCCACTATTAACAACCTTGGTGTTATTTTTTAACCTCATTTACTTTTAGTAAACACATCAGTGTGGTTGTCAAGACCAGTTTGTTCCAGTTAAGACTTCTAGCTAAAAATAAGGCCTGTCTTCCTTCAGAAGACCTTGAAAAAGTCCTCCGTGTTTTTATCACTGCTCGGCTGGATTATTGTAGTTCTTTATATACGGATCTGCACCAGAAACCTTTAAACCGGCTCCAGCTAGTCCAAAACGCAGCTGCTCGCCTTTTAACTAAAATAAAACAATGTGAACACCTAACACCCCCCCCTCTCTGGCAGTGGGCACCCCCACCCTATGGAACAACCTAGGGTGGGGGTGCCCACTGCATGGGGAGGTTGTTCCATAGGGTGGGGGGGCCCACTGCATGGGGAGGTTGTTCCATAGGGTGGGGGGCCCACTGCATGGGGAGGTTGTT
>NC_048417.1:1816399-1824871 GCF_013103735.1 Etheostoma cragini
GGAGGTTGTTCCAAAGGTTCTACCTTAACCAACCTATAAATACCCTTTGCTACATACCGACTAATCTAAGGCTTTGCTGAGTTCTATCTCTGGGATTGTATCGCCACTAGTACTACTACTACTACTACTATTACTACTACTATTACTACTACTACTACTACTACTACTACTATCCTAAAGCCAAATCCAGTATTTTGAAAATCCTCATGGACCCTCTAAAAATCAAAAAGTACGTCTGTCAATAGTTTTTACAAAGTGACTTAAGTGTGGCGATCATAAACAGTTACCTGTAGGCTATTGTCATTAAAGATGTGGAGCTCCAGGCCAGCCTTAAAAAAAAACCCGAGGCATTCAGCCGTTACCTTGGTTACCCAGTGTTTCAGGACGGGGCCAATCCTGAGGGAGCTGGGGCTGTTTTACAACCGTCTGACGCTGGTTGTTTTAGAGTCCTATTAGAGGGTAGGACTGTGTGTTTGTCTGGTTTTTGGAGGACCTTTGGGTATGGTCACATTCTAACGGACTGTGTTGATGACCCAATAATCGAATGACCCAACAGATAATGATGCAGCATCATAGTCACGTGACCAAAATAGTTCTTTCAAGGGTAGATAGTGAGTGTGAACTCTGAAGTTCAGGTGAAAATGAGGTGTTTCCTCCCAGTTTGGGTCAGCTTGGTTTGACCACATTTTAGATGAAATCGTCAGGTCTAGATTGGGATTCACTGGCTTCTCGGGTCTCATTTGGATCAGCTCTAATTCACCTTGTGTGTATTTAAAATCTTAATTCTAAACTTTATTCAGGCACACCAGGTGTGTTTCGGGTTGGTTCCAAAACTTTGGACCAGAAAGTATCCCGAAGATGTCAAAACACTCGAGGTCCATTCAGCTGATCTGGACCTGCTGCTGCATGACGCTGGTGCAGATGAGATCTCTCTCTCGGTCTCTTCAACCACCGAACACAAGCTTTCTTCTACTTACTAATTAGTTAGAAAACTACAGCTGACAATAGACAGATAGACAGACAGATAGATAGACAGACAGATAGATAGATATACAGATAGATGGATAGATGGATAGATAGACAGACAGACAGATAGATAGATAGATAGATAGATAGATAGATGTTTATTGATCCCAAGAAAAATGGGAAATTACGGTGTTACAGCAGCAAAATCAGTCACACAACACAGAATATCAATGTAGTCCAATAAGTGAGAAACTAGACAGGAAGTAAACTTTATTGGGTCCTTATACTTCATTATGCAGCCACTTTCTTAATTAAAATCTCAGCAGATAAACCTCCACGTCGCTCGGATGGAGGGGTGGTGACGGACCCTGCTGAAATTTCATTGGCCAGAGTGACACCATCAGCAAGACGCTGCAAATATCAAGCAGGTTTGATACGGGCGGACGCCTGCCCTCGGGGGTTAATCACCTCATTTCTAATTTGAGCAGCGCACCAGCTAAGCACGCTCGTCCACTGCTGACTGAATGAGCTTGGCCTTCAGCAGAGAGCTGAATCACACCATCCAGACTCAGCGTGAACCTGCAGGGCCTCGTGTAGAGCTGACAAAGTTGTTTTTAACTTAATGCGTCAAACTAAGATGAGAAAACCAAAAAAAATCAACACTAAAATAAGAGTTTTACACTATACTGAGCAAGTGCATTTCATCACGTGTGGCTGTGTTAGCTCTCTATCTTTCTATCTCTTGTACAGTGTTCATTGTAACTTCTTTTTCTTAAATACAAATAAAGGTGACATTCATGATTTCAGATGGACTTTGAGGGGAGAAGTTTAGATTTGTTGTGCCTTTTTACTTGAATTGAATAATATATATTGTAGGTTTCTGCACAGTTTAGTATGTAGATGTACAAGTCTTTGACTTATACATAAGTCTGCAATAGCGCACTGTTCACTACAGCCTTGTAATTCAGTGTATTTTTGTAAAATATCACCATTTCCAAATAACTGCAAACAGCACGTGTTGCTTCAAAATGTAAAACAGTGAACATATTTACAACCCACTGATGTTTTATAATATCAAAATCTGTTTTCTGTGCAATTAAGTGTTCACAGATATCCAAACCTTCCAATGAAATAAAAGAATAAATAGACCCAAAGAATAAAGTAAAATGTATTGGACTTTCTACTGACATCATCAGACAGTTTTTCCTTTGTATAGAATGTCATGTTACTTTCATCCTATTGAAAGTAAGTGGGCTTTGTATATTTACTATACTACTTTACGCTTTTTGGCTGAGGACAGCCTAATTTCAGTCAGAAATAACATTATTTTACAATGTAGTTATTAAACAACATGGTCCTACAACAAGTACAACATGTAATTATGATTAAATCATGCACACATGGTATCCTGTGTTTTACTATGCAACAGAAGACCAGTACTGCAGTGTAGTCCTGTGACATGTTGCAGTGATTGATTGAGCATGGCTGGTATTGAGCATGTCGAAGGAAGGTTGAAACCAATCAAAGCTCCGCCTCTGTGATTCTGCCTTCCCGGACAACACTGTGTCACAGCCGCTCCTGTTAACTAAAGACCAAACTAATCACCAATGTCTCTGTTCTGTGTCTTTTCAGTTATTTTCTCTTGTTTAAAACTGGGTAAAAAAAATAACTGAGCTGCTTCCTAACATACATAGACACTTAAAGCTCGTTTGTAATACTTTTGAAACGGCAATAGTCATCTAACTGTGATGGACATGTCCGTGACCCGGCCTCTGAATTAAGCCATTCTGTGCTAGTGAGATGTTTTCAGGGCTAAATACACTGGCATTTGCAACTAATTTGTAGTATGTGACATTTTTTTCAAGTACTATACATAGAACTGGTCCTATGGTACTGTATGTTTCTGTGTTTTCGTAGCCTAACGCTGATATGCTGAATAGCTTCAACTTTATTTGTACATTTTTACCCCCACCCTATCCACATTTTCTCGCAATGTGACAAATAAAACATCAAAAATCATTTGAGAAAAAAGTGAGGAAAATCGGACTTGTAGAAACCCAGAGGAGGGGTGTGAAGCCTCATGTGTGCACACCTTAAATAATAAAGGGGGAGCAGCTGTTGCCTTTGCTCCAGCGTGAGATTGCCTGCAGCTTCCTGCCACAGGGCACATATTAAACCATGAGCCTGCATGACAACAGCTGAAGGACATCTTCTCTTATTCAGACGGAGGCCTGCTGTGATACATTGTGTTGTTCTTTAGATTCCTCCTGGAGGATTTGTTTGGAAAGATACATGGTTCTTTGATCAAAATGTAGCTGAACGGCATTGTAAATGACGCAAACTCCGAGGTTTATTAGTGTCACGACTGTGTTACAGTGGGTAATTCTGGAGGTACGGTGTCAGGCAGAATGATGCAAACTGTGCGTCTCTAACCTCGCAGTTGAGAAACATCACATACGTCATAAGCAAGCGTGTTTGACAGTTACGTCTGATGTGTTGCAAATACAATACACACATTTGGAGTGTATTTCAAATTTCATTTCATATGCCATTCTGTGCATTTCATATTCACAGCGTGATCGATGCATGCTAGCAGTCACACACACACCCATTAAACAACATCTGTAACACAAAGCAGTGGTTCAAGTGGGCTTGATTTGCATTGGCTGAGTCCCCCTCTGTGGCAGAGCTACATGTATGGTTTAATTACAACCAAAAACCAAACCACATCACTGGAATCAGCCCCTCAGAGCTCAAACAGTCAGGATAATGTTGCAGGAATACCACGGAGGCACGAGGGAAACAATAACACGATGCCGCAGATCCATTATTAATGATTGGTGAAGCTGTTTCTGATTCAAATCTCCGCTTATCATTTCTAGCACTTTATCCAACAGTTTCTTCCCCACGTGGAACAGCTGTAAATCTGAGTTTATTTCATTTTTAAAGCACCTAAAACACATCAATACACATATTTATATCCATACAACACGTACACACGCACATACATAAAATAGAAGAAAAGAACACTAATTAATCACAATTAAAGTTAAAAACCAGAGAATAAAAGTGTCTTAAGCTGCGTCTTAAAAATCCCAACAGACTCAGCCTCATGTCTAACCTGTCAAACCTATCCATGATTAGACTAGAGAGTCCGTTATTATATAGGTGTCCCTATATTTAACAGCTTTCTTTAACACCACTTCAACCACGGTTACCCTGTTGTTCCCTTCCTGTTGTTTCATCCCTCTCTTTCCCTCGAGCCTGAGCCACTTCAACTGTTCTCCTTGTGCCGCAGGCTCCGGCTGCAAGATGCGAACGTTGGACAGTGGAATTGGAACCATCCCCCTTCCTGAATCCTGTTCCTTCTTCTCCTCCATCCTGCACCTCCTCCCCAAATCCTCATCCATCCCCGAGCAGTCCCTCAGTCCTCCCGGTGTCCCCGGTTTGTCCAGCGAGGACGTGTCTCCTTCCCCGTTACCCCGGTGGAGGATACCCTCCGGCTTTAGTGACTGCAGCCATGCACGGGTGCCGACCTCCCTCTCTGACTCCTCCGTGACCCGTATCCAGTCAGTGCCTTTTCCCACGGTGGCCTTCCTCCAGCCCGTCCAACCCCAGTGTGAACCCATTGTAACCAGGAGCAGGCCGCCCAGACCTCCGCCAGGTACAGTAAAACAACACATGTGGAGTGCAGAAGTAAAGATGATGCTCCAAGGGTTTTCTCCTTTTAGTGCTGTGGAGAAGCGACATTGAATAAGTGACAAAAATGTCAGGAAAAGCAATACTGGAAGACGGGAAGACAACGCGAGTTTTAAACAAACTTAGTAGACATTACTACTATATATACTATATCGGCGGGCCGCTATATCAGTCAGAATTAGGTGTTTTCCCGATCTATCGATAATAAAAAAATCTGTAAATATATATATTCATTCATCAGAATCATTTATTCTTCCAATGAAAGTTTTATTTATTATTATCATTCATTTTAAAGAGCACGCCAAGGAGATGTTGAAGCTATAATTGAGGAAATGCATTTCATGAAAGACCCACTCCTGTCAAGTTCTCGGCTTTATTCACACAAATGTGAAATCGAAGGAGAACGTGTATATATAATAACACAACAGATTAGCATAAGCAGCAGTGATGTCGGCATGACAAGAACCAGAGAGACAACTTCATCGCCACGCTGACGGCGTCCTTGCAGGAGGACGCGGTGTAGACGTGGCCTGCTTGCTGTGGTGATCACACAGCACGATCCACAGAAAAACACTCATTTTAACTTTTCAGTGTCAAGAGGAACGATGTATTTTGTGTGTTGATTGGCTCTTAACGAGTCACGTTGTCGGAGTGAAGCCCCGAGGTCACTCCGCCACACACGTAACGTATGTTTTCATCTCAACAGTTTCTAAGGTACACTAAATAAGCCGGCGCTCCGTTAGAGCAGCTGGTTCTCTCTGGATTGACTTTATTATTGGAAAGTGATTGTCAGTCTGTCCGCCCCTACACTCTCTCTTCAAAGTGCATATGTGTGAAAGTTCATATCCACAGCGTACTCCCTCACATGAGTCGTGTAGAGCTGCAGTAGGAAAACAACACATTTTGGAAAAAGCCTGGAAAGCATGAGAACTGAAACTGCTGCTCCCCTGCTCTATCTACCCTTAGGTACTGTATCTATATACCTTTGGAAATAATTAAAGTAATTTATTTATTTTATACAAACTACGGGTCCCTGATTTAAGACAGAGGTAGACGAAAGCAGGGCTCTCATTTCTAACAGACAACCATGCAAGATAAAATTTGGCTGCCAGCGCCCTGAGTGGTTGGGGGGGGGGGGGGGGGGGGGGGGGGGGGGGGGGGGGGGGGGGGGGGGATGTGGTGCCTTACTCAAGGGCACGTGGCAGTGCCCAGCTGGTGAAGTGGCTTCTCTCCAGCTACCAATCAATACCGTGGTCCGTACAGGGACTTGAACCAGCGACCCGCTGTCTTGTTTGTTTTGCCACTGACAGACTCAGATGAATAAGTGTCCAACCACAAGCGGGTCTTGTTGGCTATTTAAAGCCACGTGACCACCAAAATGTACCGTAGTTTGCTGAAAATCACGTCAATCAACCAGACACATACATGTGCGTTTGTTTCTGGATTTTTGAGAGCCGAGCGAGAAAATGTGTCTGACGGAGGAAGACGTAGATTATGATGAAGACATCCTCCCCTCCCAAACTCCTCCCTATCCTCCACCTCAACGTCCCTGCCCTCGCTGTCTAACTCCTCCTCTGTCGGAGACATTTTCTCTCTCATCTCTCAAAACTTCATAAACAAACGCACACGTATGTCTGGTTGATTGACATGATTTTCAGCAAACTACGGTACATTTTGGTGGTCACGTGGCTTTAAATAGCTAACAAGACCCGCCTCCTGTGCATTTGAACCAATGACGGTGCGTTCTCTGCTGCACGCGTCATGAGAAGACAGGCGAATACAGAACGCTGCTCCACGCAGCGGCCGGCAGGAGGCTCAGAGTTACGCAACGCAGTAACCGGCGGTAGATGTGTCGGCGCGAAGCATCCGGCACAAACGGGTTAACAGAAAGGTCGACCTCCTTAAAAATCCTTTCCATAATGTTGTCAGGCACGTAGGATACTAATCTGAGTCTGTCAGCAGCAAAACGAGCACTTTTGTGAAGGTAAATACAAGCTGGACACTTTACCTATTTGCATACCTTGTACGTGTAGCCTGTTTCTCCGCTGCCGACTGCAGCGATCTTGCTTAATACTGGACCAATGTCAAAGATTGTAGTTCCCATCTGTCTCAGACACGAAAACATGGGGCAATAGGGTTGAAAAAAACAGTAGTTACCCTTTAACTGTCACCCCATATCTGGCAAACTAAACTCAGGCTTCATTTATTCCAGTCTGGTTAGATGGTTGTCACTTTAGGCTAGGGTGACCAGACGTCCCCGGTTCCAGTTTCTCGGGGGCAGTCCCCGGTTTTGGTGATCTGTCCCCGGCTGGACCTGTCCCCGGCTGGATCTGTCCCCGGCTGGATCTGTCCCTGGCTGGATCTGTCCCCGGCTGGATCTGTCCCCGGCTGGACCTGTCCCCGGCTGGATCTGTCCGCGGCTGGAACTGTCCCCGGCTGGAACTGTCCCCGGCTGGAACTGTCCCCGGCTGGATCTGTCCCCGGCTGGATCTGTCCCCGGCTGGACCTGTCCCCGGCTGGACCTGTCCCCGGCTGGACCTGTCCCCGGCTGGACCTGTCCCCGGCTGGATCTGTCCCCGGCTGGATCTGTCCCCGGCTGGACCTGTCCCCGGCTGGAACTGTCCCCGGTTTTGGTGACCTGTCCCCGGCTGGATCTGTCCCCGGCTGGACCTGTCCCCGGTTTTCACTGTGACTGACAGACCTGAAAGTGGAATGAAAGAAAGAAAACACCGACCCAACAGAGCCGATAGTTGCTGAAGACAAGCTCAGAGAGGTTTTAGAAGCCGTGTTTTACGATGCTAAAATCACTGATTATCTACATGGAGTCTGGTGGGTTTGGCCAACGCAATTTCGCGGACTTTTTATTTTTTTTTAAAGGATCTTAATCTTACCCAGAAAGGTCGACCTCCTTAGAAATCCTTTCCATGATGTTGTCTGTTGGGGGAAACAGCTCCAGGTCTCGTGTCCCCGTTTTAAGTTTTACAACAACAAAAACATGACGTGTTTTGGAGGTAAATCCACTTCTGAGCTGAAAATGTCCCCTTACTTTAGGCTCAGAATTACAGATTTGCCGCTGCCTGTTCAGTGTCACTCAGATCTCCCGCCTCTTTAAATTCAGGATGATAAATCTTGCTCTCTCTGAAGAAATCAGCCTGCCAGCGTCAGTCTGTTCTCCTAAATCCACTCCTCTCGACTCAAGAGAGAATAGAGTCCGACTGCTGTGAAAACCTCTGAAATGAGTTTCCTTCTGTGCTTTTTCCAGGTGGGATGGAACCAAAGAAGTTGACCTACGTCAAATCGAAAACACGACCCACCCCGAGCCAACAGAAAGAACAGACGAGACTTCAGCTCGCCAACTGTAAGACAACATAGAGCTTGTTTATTTAGGACACGTTTGGGTAAAACTTCAGGCACTTATCATTTCATTGTCCTGCTTTATTATCCAGCGTTACGCAGTTCTTAATAGGATTATAAAAATAGACCACAGAAATTATTGTCCAGTTATCAGCTCTGAAAGTCAGAGTGACCTGTTCCATTAAAACAGGCAATCTTCTGTGTAATTAACTGGGACCTCCAGTCTTGTAAAATACAAAGGAACGCTATCTTGAAAAGTCACATGACAACTTACAAACTTTCCCAAAGACTTTTGGGAACTGAAAACAGTGTCAAAGTTTTGGAGACCGCCCATTGGTTCAGACGGCCCGTTGTCCCAAAAACAAAAGGCCACTGTGATATTATGTAAAAACTACAAATGACAGGACCACATGACAGTGGTGTTGGTGTGTGGGTGGGGGTGTGGGTGGGTGG